>NC_056728.1:642427319-642767319 GCF_019279795.1 Protopterus annectens
AAGACTAGAGGACATTGAAAAAGCATTAAGTAAGCAGTCTGCTAACTAGACAGAAATACAGATGTCATAAAACTGAATAAGAAAGAAAAGATAACAGAATATGTCACTTCCCAAGACAAGAGGAAGCATAAGGTAGTTGAGTTGGAAGACAGATCAAGAAAAAAGTTGTGTTTTCTTCACATTCCAGAAAAACAAACTGGAGGGAACATATTGCACTAATCTTATGAAGACTCATGTAAACAGATGGCAGGACACATTGTGTACGTACTCTGAATCTTGGCTTTAGGAATCAGTGAAGGCCTATCTTAGTAAAGCTACACACCTGTCAGCAAAAGGTACTGTTACTAAAAAAATGTGACAAAAAGCAAAATACTGAATATAAAATACATTACAGTGTCTATACAGAATGAATATTTGGGCAATATAAGGCAGAGAAGAAGCAATTTTACTGCAGCAATGAGAAGTTGCAAAGAAGCAGGACTAAGGTTTAAACTGTTATCTAAGACCTTTATGGAGACAGGACTAGCTTTGGAGGAAATAAGGTTGATACAACATAATAAGAACCAGTAGGCAGAATGGGACTTTACAGATCAACCTTCAACCAGTAAGACTGTCATTGTTGATGACTAGGAAGGAAACTTGGTGATTAAAACCTATTTAATATTTTAAGAAAAAGATGGCCAATTGACAGAACGAAGCTCATTATCTAATCAAACGGATTAGAGGAAGTCCAGATTCAAACCAGCTGTCAACAGTGAAGGACCTCAAAAAGTTAGAAAAAAAACAGTAACACAGTGGACTAATCAGATTAGTGGAAAACTGAAAAGCATAAATCCCACTGCTGCTTTATGAATCATTTAAATGATGACTACAATGAAGAAGTGAGAGAAGGCAGATCCTATGAGGGAATTTGATGAAATGGAAGATGAGCAGTAGCACGGTGAACTTGCTGAATAAGTGGAAGACCTAATAAGTATAAATCCCACTTGTGCATGTTTTAATTAAGTGCCTATTATTAAACAAAAATGTGAGAAAAAGACAAGGCAAACAAGAAAGCTGGGAGGTAAGAAGCATTTCTTAATATACAAAAGTAATTGTTTTAAACAATGTGTAACTTCAGTGAAGCTGTAAAGTAGCAGTCTTTGATAACTTATAGCAATGTTGCAGCTGTTGACGGTAGTGACTTGTGATGGTGCAGAATAATTTACAGAAAACATAAATGTTACAAAGAAGCTCTACTAATATTTCAGCAGGCTGTAGAACAGATTGGTGTGTAATAGATATAAATAAATATAATGGAAAAAAGGATAAAATCAACTAGCAGAATATTACTGAATAAGAATATCATGATCTTGCCAAAACTGGGGGAGTATCCATCCAGCTTGGGCATGTCAGGATTACATCTTTATTGCTTCCAGATGCTGCTGCTCTGTTAACCTTAAATGACAGTTCTTCTACAGCATGTATTAGAGCAATTCTCTTCTGAGTGGTAAGTGGTTGGGGTAAAAACCAAATCAGAACTCATAATTCTCTCCCTTAGCAAAACAAGTAGATTGCTTTGTGCAGGCAATGAGGATCAGTTAACTTGGATGGAGTGTAAGTAAGCTGGGGTCTTATTTATGAACAAAGAAAGGATTGCAAGAGTAACCAAAGAAAGGGTGCAGCAGCAGCAGAACTCAGGTGTTGTACTGGACAGTGATGGTGACATGAGAACATAGACTGACCCATAAACTGAAGGCTTTGCCCTGTGTCACCACCCTCACCTATGGGCATGATCTTTGGGTAGTTACTAAAATGATGAGAACACAGATATAAATATCAGAAATGAAGTTTCTTCAAATGATAGCTGGTCTTTCTCTCAGTGATCGAATGAGGCACTTAATCTGGGAAGAACTTGGAATATACTCGCTGTTCTTGAATGCTAACAGGAGTCAGTTGATAAGGTTTGGGTATCTTGTTAAGATGCCTTCAGATGGCTCCCATGGAAGACATACTACTACTACTAGGCAAGAAACAATGGAAGGAAGTCTTAGGGCAGTCCCAGGGCATGTTGAAGTGATAATATCTCTCAACTTGCCTGAGAATGCCTGAGGATCTCACAGGATGAGTTAGGTAAGTATGGTCTGTCCTGCCTAGTTTGGTATCATTGCAGCTGTTACTAGGAAAAGTGGTTTAGAATATTGAAGGATGGATCAACAGTAAAATCAGGAGAGTCAACTGAAGGGAGTAAGGGTGAGAAGTTGGAGCGAAACTAAGGTTAGAATGGAATTATTACTTGAAGCATTATAGGTAATACACCACATGAAACAGACTGTTGCCTTGCTCTGGTGAAATGAGGTCAGAAAGAAACAGATTCTAGAGCAGAATGAGATGTCAGCTAATGCAAAGGATACAGATCAGAAATGGCTGTATATGCTGAATGAGTTTTGGTTAAATAAATTAATGCTTTGTATCTGTTGGCTGCATTGAAGGGCAGAGGGACATAAATGCTGTGCAAGCAGTGCATAACTCATCTTATGGCAGTCAAGACTGAGTATTCTATTAGCAGAAGATTTAAGTTTGTGTGCAGGTGCTCTGGGTCAAAGAGTAACAGTGAGAACAGGGCAATACTGAAAATTAAGAAATCTGATGGTAAATATGTTTTGAGTGAAGTCAGACATATTTTCATTGGCAAACAGTTAGAGTTAAGGAGAGTAGTATAGTTGTATTCCAGCCTAGAGGAAAGCAAAATAAAATAGATCTTGTTATCTAAAACCTTGAAATTATGTCTTTTTCAGGTGAACATGCCAGAACAGTGAGACAATACTCAATACATAGTATGAGCATACTCTTTCAGAAGGGTACATTTAGTTTCAGGTATCATTTGATGTAAATGTTTTTATAAAGAATAGTAACTAACTTTGTTTTTTTGCAAAATAATTTAATGTTGAGTAGTGTGATGTAACAAAACATCTAAGTATTATAAGTTGTAAGCATTCTCCAGAATGTATCCATTTCTTAATAGGGTAGTTGGACTAGTCAGATGAACCTTGTTAGAATTCTGAATACTGTGCATATCGCTTTTATGTATGCACCATACAGAATTCTAAATACTGCAGACCATTTTGAGTTTATTAATCCCAGGAGGGGTTTCAAAAGTAAGTTCCTGGCTTTAATGAGATGATTAATAAGAAGCTTGGACTGGGTTCAAGTTTCAATCAGTTTAAGTTTATTCTGCACAAGTTCCCAAATCTTGATCTCACACGAATATCATTTTATAATTATTATATCATTCAAGTAGATGAAAATTTTAATGTTAGCAAGATCTTGGACAATGGAGTTTATGAATGAGGAAACAGCAAAAGACTGGCTAGCAACCCTTGTTGAATACCAGCATAGACTGGGGTTGGTGGAGAAGGTGCTTTTTCTTGTAGCAATCTGTTTGAGAAATAATGGGGAAACCAGAAACCACGTTTCTCATCAAGGCCAGCAGTTTGGAGGGTCTAGATATGAAGAGAATGATCAATAAAATCAAAAGCTTTTGTTCTATCAAGTAAGATAGCACCCATTGATTTGCTATCATCCATATATTTTGAGAATGTGACCTGTTAAGATCCGTATTGTTGTTAAGATACTTTAACCATTCCATGTTGATTTCTATTATGTAGACCATATTTTCTCAAGTTCAAGGATTGTACCAAGTACAGGAAGGAGATATCTGGGTTGGTAATGGTAGTAACATAATAGAAAGAGAGATTGCTAGTGTTGTGTATAGTTACAGGAATGACTTGTTTTCAAGGGAAATGAACTATTGAATTTTGCCATAAGTAGTTAAAGAGCTAAGAATACAGATTTTCAAAATATTTGGCTAGAGATCATGAAAACAAGTTAGTTTACAAGTTGGAATTTTTGCTAGCATTTAAAAAATTTCATGACATGTAAGTTTTTGTGTATTTTTCTCACTTTACTTCACTTGAAGACTTTCTTCTATTTAAACCCCACTGTCCTTCATTGTTTGCTCAAAACAGCCACAATGGAACGCATGCAATGAGGTAATCAGAAGGCCTTGATCCCTGCTAATTCTGATGATATGATTCCCAGCAGCCTCATTCCCTTTAGTAAATAGACATATCATCTCATCTTCAGACCTCTCTAGGAATTACAAGAGGAAATATACATCCTGGGACACAAGTCACCAGCCCTCCCACCTGTGAGAGGTTAGCAAACTTAGTATCATCAGTCCTGTCTTCCACAGACAGATCCTTCAGCATCCATGCCATGAATTCAATTCAACCTTTGTCATTTGGGTAATAGTCACAACCCATCTCTGTATGCCACTGAGCCAGCTTTCATGGCAATTAAATGTTTTCCACATGCTGCCTGCTGGCTATTACTTTCTCCTTTGTCAATTTGTCCTCTACTAGTCAGTGGGTGATTGCCAGTCATTGTGCACTTTGTTCAGATAGCCATTAGTTTTTTTTTTTTTTTTAGAGATGCCAGTCCCTTTTGTATGCTCATATTGTCCAAGGAGTAGCATGCAATGGGTCTTGTAACTGACATTCACAAATCCCCATGCAGTGTAATCATGGCTCTGCACCCTTGCAGACAGCACATTTGTGTGATTTACAGTCTCCACCAGTAGACTCTCCCACAGAACATGTGTCTGGACATGCACTGCCTAACCCACCTCCAAGGAGAGGTGAGCTGGTTTAAGCATCATTATTCCTCTCCTCCCTCACACCAGCTCCAAACAACACACAAAATGCTAGTCAAACATGGTTCACCTAGGTCTCAGTCAGGGCTTTATTCCTCTGTGCCAGTGTAGCTTGAAGGTTTCATGTTGACTGCAGTGCTGAAATTAAAACAGAAGATAGTAGAAGTTACAGACGGTTACAGCATGTATCTCAACAGAAGCACTGAAATAACCCTGAAGAAGGTTCTGTCTTGGGCTCCTTCCTCTTTGGTATATACTTCTGTGACATGAAAGCTGTTATCAAAAGACTTTGGCTAACCAAGTTTGCCGATGATTGCAAATATGGGAGTGATTATCAAATCACATTCTGATAATCAGTTTCTGTAGCATGGCTTGAACAAACAAACAAATGCTTGATGTGTAAATCATGGGCTTACCCTCAATGTCAAGAAATGCAGCATAGTTTCCTATGGTAAATCTAACATTACTGTTTACCATACAGACAACATTCCACTAAATCTAATGCAGTCAACAGGGTTTTTATAACAGACTCTTTTAACCACAATTTCATTTTGGAAGTTTGAAAATTCTTCAGGTTTGCACAACGTATCCCTTATCTCAGTGTCTATAAATGTTATTGTCCCATTTTATTCCTTCCATAGTAGTTCCATCATTGAATATCATGGCCCTTTCAGTATGTGCCTTGTAAAGTACCTAATCCAACTTGACATACCTCAAAGTTTTCCCACCAAAAAGATTCCAGGACTCAGTACATGTAACTACTTTACAGATTAATATCCCTGTGCCTGTAAGCAGTAATGCGCACATTCCCTGAGGGGTGATGTTTGCTTAGCTTTCTGTGTTATGAATGACCTGTCACTCTTTGAACTCCTTCTGCTTATCAGAACCCGTGGAAAAGTAAGCAACCATTGTACAGGCCTAAACCTGTACTACTACAGTAATACCACCAGATAGCATGACAGATACCTAATCCAACATATCCCCATCTCCGGAATAGGCCACACTTACATATTAAGCAGAATACTTAACTTACCTAGCATCTTTTAATACAGTTCTAGATGACTGGATTGGTAATCTCAAATTTTCACCCAGGATATGTGGAGAACATCTATTCAATGGGGGACAGCGTTAACCTTCCATTAGTATCAGGTGATATGGTTGAGCTTCTCAATGGTCTCCTTCGCTATAAATTTATTAAGAACCCCTTAACGTATCTAGTGTATCCATATAACAAATGGAGTCTTTTGGCTGATGTTAGGAAATGTTTTACACAGAGCAGTGACTCTTTTTTTTTTTTCAGAATCTCTATAGAAGGAATCAAGTAAGGAGATTTAAGTAGATGGCAGTGAGAAGAGGATGGGCTTAAAGTTAGGTCTGATAGGTGTGTTGAGAGACAAGGATGGCACTGCAGCAATTGGGCTAGGGGTACCTGTGAGGGGTTGGTGAGAGAGACATTTGCTATAGGAGAATTTCCAGATTCTTCTAGCGCTATCTTTCATTTTTTTCTCCCCCCTTTTGTTTTTATCCTTATCTTTATCTAAGTCTGTTTTTACTACATTTATCAGTCTCAGAGACAGAAGAATGTAGTAAACAGAAAAAGTTTATTTCTCCTCTACTGAAGAAAGCAATGGCTAAAGCCCCTACAAATATCACAGGTGGCTTGCAAATGCTCCAGCTCTGCTCATACTGTGCAGAGGTCATGGGTATCCTTGGGGGGAATTTTATGGTCATAGGGGCCAACTTTTTTGAAGCCCTTGTCCATGTCTACTGGAAGTCAAAACCCAGAGATGTAGCAACACTAACAGCCAATCTTAGCAAGGCTGTCACTCAAGTAGCCATTATGTGTTTCTATTCCTATGCCTGTCTCTTAACAGTTTAACAGGCACACACACATCAGAGAGAGGTCTGCTACTCCATTCACAAATGTCTAAACATTTCCCCAGATATAAATGATAGCTACTGTGCATGTGCACTTCTTGGCAGATCCAGTCATATCCTGGATCAAACGATGCATGCTCAAGCAACATCCTCTATCAGTGTCAGTTTAGTAAAGGATCAGGCTGCCACCCTCCCTAACCTCTCACCTCCACACTCCTTGATTGATTTCTCTACCATCTGTATTGCTAGCCTATCCTGTGTCATCTGGGTCAAAATCAGGTATTTACCCTCTCTGTCATGGGACCCGCTATTAGAAAATATTGTATACCATCAGCCAGAAGATCTAAAATGCTTATATTTAGAGCACTAAGGAAGATATTGCTATTTTTACTGCTTCATCATTGTAAAGAGGAGAATGACCTTCTTGGAAGTCAAGAAATATGTGTAGTGGAAGATAACAGATAATTGTAAAAAGTCAGGGGTTACTTCCAAATCTAATTCTTACCATTCAGCAGGTAGAACAAAATGAGTCAGAGCACTGGTACTGCTCCAAAAGTTTAGAACACTAATAGCTTTTACAAGCATAATAATATCACCAATTCATGTATCTCCTGGGTGAACTAATTCAAATGCTGAATATTCAAGTTTGTAGCATTTAATACATGAAGATTTAGATTTCTGTCAGGTTTCAGAAATGCCGAGAATGCCAACATGGATTTGAAACATGCTTCAGTTCCCTCTTATTTAATATTTATAGAGCAAGCATTACAATGGGAGTTAACCAGATCAGTGATACTACGATGCTATTGCCACGTTTATTGTATAAAGTTCACAATGTGAGAACTAGACAATATTGCCAAATGTGGTATTCAAGTAACATTTGGTGCTTACATAGCTTTTTGTGGAGTCAGTGCACAAAGATATGGTTTAATGGGTGGTTAAATAATAGAGAACAATGATGTTGATGAGATGGCTAGACTATTTGATCAGAATAAGGAGAGTTAAGGCAGAAATGAAAATAAGCATTCAAGGTAATAATTTCTAAAGGAAATGGAATGAATTATTATGTGGCAAATGAAATGGGGCAGAGGTAAGTGCTTCAAAGAAATAAAGTATTGCTATGACTGGGTGAGTGGTGGAGGAAGTGACTGGATCAAGAAGGCAGATAGGGTAGTAATGAAACCCGTGGAAACAGAAAACATAGGTGCAAGTTACTGGTGGATGCAGAAAGAATGAGTGCTAAATGCAGGACATTTGAAAATGAAAGGATAAGCTGATTTGTTATTAGGCTTGCGGTTGCTTATAACGGGTAATGCATAATCAAATGTAGAAGAGGATGGAAGAGATTAAAAGAGAGTAACAGTAGTAGATGTGGGGGCTTGGACTAGGTTGGGAGACAGGAAGAACCAGAACTGAACTGTTAACAACAATAGAAGAAATAAAGATAAAAAGAGTAAGGATGAGTGGTGTAAGGAGGGGGAGTTCAGAGCACCAGCAGCATCATTGGGATTAGCTATAAATATAAGGCATAGCTGGAAGGTGGGGATGTGGTGGATAGTATTTAGGACCCCACTCATTAATTTCATTGGTGAAAAGTCTGCTGAAGCAGGGAAGAACTCTGTAGGATACAATGGTAAACAGTAAATGTTGGAGGTGTGAAGGGGAAGAAAGAGGAAATTGGGAACATATTTTCTTGGAGTGCAGTGAATTGGTGGACTTTAAGGATTCATGCAAGATACACTGTCAGAGATGCTGGGTGGGCAGACTGGTCTGATGAGGGAGATGATTTTTCTGAGCTGTGATACAGAATAGGAATTGCCTAGACATGGTAAGGCCTTGCTGTGTCTAATAGTGGTGGCTGCCAAAATTACTAGAAAATGGAAATCAAAATCTAAACTAACTATACTGGAAGTAGTGAATATAGTAACAGAGATAAAACAACTGTAATTGAGATCTTTAGAAAAGGGTAGGATTAAATTACTTAGGAAAAATGGTAATTGTGGGAACAATACATACAAGGGAGGAATGAGGCCTAAAAGACAGAGGGACTTAAATGAACTGTGCAATGTGTGAGAGAGAAAGATTGGGTAGATTATAAGTGAAGTATAACATTTTGTAACTGGGAGTGTGTCAGTATGGTTTGTGATATAAAATGCTTGCAACTAGGATTGTGTTGGTGTGGTTTATTTTTCCTTTCTATAACTGTATGATTGCCTATGTAGTAAGAGATGGTTTAATGAAAAATTATCTCTGATCATGTAGCTCAAGCTGGTATGACCCTGACCTTGAGTAGCATACTACCTTCACCTAGAATGATACCACAATACAAAGACAAAATGATCAATTTCAACGATTGGCTAAGCTTCTGGTGTCATTCTAAGGGGATCCAGTGTCTGCTGCCTGGGATGACATGATAGACAAGCCTCGCTGTTTCGCCAGAGATGGTTTGCACCTGTCACCCCTAGGCTTTCGAGTACTGGCCAAGGCTCTTGCCATCCCCATAGTGCCTTTTTTAGGCAAGGCTCAAAGGACAAACCAACCACCGTAACCAGCACAGGTAACCAAAAACTAAGGGTAATGCTACTCAACGCCAGAAGTCTCAACCTCAAAATGCACGCACTCGAGGCACTCCTCAGTATGGAGAAAATCGGTGTTTGTGCAGTGACGGAAACCTGGTTCAAGGCTCCAGAGAGCACCCCAGCACTACCAGGTTACAATTCATATCATACCTTCCGGCCTCAATTACCAGATCGCAGTACAAAGGGTGGAGGTGTATCCATATTCATCAAGGATACCCACATCTCCAGGTTAGTGGTGCAGCATGATGCCCCAGAGATCATCCATGCGCAACTATCAGCAGGCAAAACCACATTTCAAATCTTAGCCTGTTATAGATCGCCCACCATGTTCCAAGATGCTCACTCAGCATTCCTTGAGGCATTGGAAAATATAAAGGTCCTACCCAACACCATAATTTTGGGTGATTTCAACTACCCTGGTATAGACTGGGTGAACTACCAAAGTTCTAACTCCTATGCCCAGCAGTTCATAGAATTTATAAATTCAAATGCCCTTGAACAACTGGTATGTTCTCCCACTAGAGGGGACAGCATATTGGATTTAGTCATCACAAATATGGGCGCCCATTGTGCCACACCCATTATCACTCCCTCTCTGGTCATATCAGACCACAAACTGATAATCCTAGACATCCTCACCCCTCCACCTCCCCCAGTCAAAGAAACCATAATAAAAAACCTTTCCAAAGCAAACTTCAAACTACTTGCATCAGAAGTGGAAAGCTTCACTATTCCCTTGCAGAAGGATAATGATATCCAGGATGCAGAATCCTACACCAAGGCACTTTATATACATCTTCAGGATTGCATGGACCGTGCTATCCTAAATAAAACCAAGAGTCCTTCCTCAAGCAAGAAGAAACCAGTCTGGTGGACCCCGGCCATAAGCAAACTATACAATAAAAGGAGGAGACTTATACAAAAAAAAGCCAAATCTCAAGTAGAAAAATCTTCCCTGATCAGCTTTAGTAAGAAATTGAGGACCCTCATCAAGTCAACTTAAGACAATTTGAAAAGAAAGTTGCCAAGGATAACCATAAGGTCTTCTATGGTTACATCAAAAACCTAAATGGCAATGCTCAGGTCTGTTCTGAGCTAGCACAAAATGGAACAAAATACACTGACCCCACTGACATTGCCAACATCTTGGCTGACAGGTTCAGTGCAAATATCTCCCCCCCCTCACCACCTACAGGACCTATTACTATTCCAGGGGATTGTGTAACTCCAATTATTACTGGTACATTGGTTAATAAAGCTCTATCTAAAGCTAAAAACACTGCCTCCATGGGACCAGATGGTGTCCCGGGCTGTGTCATACGCGGACTCCAAAATGAATTAACCTTGTATCTGAATACCCTGTTCAGTCTCAGCCTCTTGACAGGATATGTGCCCATAGAATGGCGCACAGCAACTGTGGTTCCACTGCACAAGGGTGGGCCCACAACCGCCCTGGGAACTACCGACCAATAAGCCTGACCAGTCTGATCTGTAAGGCAATGGAGCGAATCATTATGGAACTCATAAATGGAGAGATTGGGAACCTCCAAACACTTGACCCCACACAGTTCAGCTTCGTCCAGGGCAGATTATGCCTCCTGAACCTGGTGGACTTCTTTGAGACAGTTACTCAGGCTATAGATAAGGGAAAGGAGGTACACACTGCTTACCTTGACCTTGCTAAAGCATTTGACACCATTCCTCATTCGGGTATTATTGATAAATTCACCAACCTGGGCATAAACCCTTACGTCACAAGATGGATTGCAAACTGGCTCTCAGACAGATCCCACAAAGTAAGAGTAGCAGGATCTATGTCCGAATCCAGACCAGTAATGAGTGGTGTGCCTCAGGGCTCTGTCCTGGGGCCCCTCCTGTTTGGCATATACTTCTCTGAAGTACAGGCAAACACTGAAGGGCTGTGGCTGACCAAGTTTGTGGATGACTGCAAACTGGGTGCTATAATAGAGTCTCCGGCTGACATGGATATCCTCCAGAAGGGCCTTAATGAGTCTGATGCATGGTGCCAAAGCCATGGTCTCAAGCTAAATGCTAAAAAATGCATAGTAATCCCCTTTGGAAAAAACAGAGTACCTGCAAACTATCACATAGGAGGTAACCCCCCTGAAATCTGAAGTAGTAATAAGGGATCTAGGGACCCAAGTAGATAGTCAGCTTTCCTTTGATAACCATGTTGCCAAGGTGGTTAGAAAATCCTTCTGTGTGACCCATCTGATCATGAAAGGGTTTGCATCAAGATCTAAGGATGTAATAGTGCCCCTCTACTCTTCCCTCATCAGATCCATTATTGAGTACAATGCACCAATTGGTATGTACCTGGCTAGGCATCTCCAGCAGCTGGAGAGACTACAGAGGTACCTCACTAAGAGGATTACTGGCCTCAAACAGTTGCCCTATGCAGCACGACTGAAAAAAACTAAGGCTTTTCTCTGTTGCATACCGCCTTCTCAGAGGCGATCTCTGTCTAACATACAGAGCCATGTCCAACCCAGAACTGTTGAACATGCTCCATCTTAGCAAAACCAAATCCACTCAAGCTACACGCTCTAGGGATATAAGCCTCAATGCAACAATGAATTGAGCATGCTGGAGGGATAGATTCCCTTCGCAAAGACTTCCTTTGCTATGGAACAAGGTCCCGATCTACATAAGACAGAGCCCCTCACTATCACTCTACAAGAGGAACCTTGACGAGTGGATGGGTAACAGAAAGTTCACATCAGGGATCATACCAACAGCTCTACTAGATAGGGGCCAAGGGTACTAGCTGCTAGATCAAGGGCCTAGGAAACTAATCAAAGGGGCGGTGAATACCACACAACGTGGCTGGGCTAATATATGCCTTCGGGCAGATAGCCCAGTACCTACCTATGAAAATGTTTCATGTTAAAAAAAGCAGGAATTGAATAATTTAGGTAATATTGCTTAGATTATATGCTATATAGCAACATATGTGAAGTATAATGTTTATGTTAACATAGTTTGATTACTTTTACATGAATGCAAATTTGCCTCTGTCACAAGTGATAATTTAATAATGGTGTCTGAAAAAAATGGTAAAATGTAAGGCTTTCTTTTGTATAAAAGGTAAAGCATTCATGAGTTGTAGGTAGAGGACATAGAGAATATACTGGCCACTGTTTAAGCATTAACTTAGCAGAAATAAACACCTGCATGTAATACTTTACCTAAAATGTATATTAAATACTTCACTAAAGCAAGCAAGATTCACTGAGTGACTTGACTAAATTATTAATTTAATGCCTAACAGTTAATTCTTACATTCATTGGTTATATATTTAAAATTAACAGAAGATTTGCTATAGGCACATCTAGAAGTTAAAATATAGAGGTTATAAGCACTTCAGAAGAGGTTTCAACGTATAAATGTCGCAGACAGTAAAAGGAAGGAGAAAAGCAAGTAGGTATTTGGCAAGCACGTTTGCATGCACTTCATTCCTCATAGACGTTGTAAGTCAAAATGTAGATTAATTTGCCTTATTCAAATTAGCAAAATGTTATACAAGCTTCTACAAATGAAGGATAAAAGCAGTTTGTCTGGAAATCAGTCTCAAGATAAGTAGTTGAAGGAGCAGTTGTAATTTTGAAGATATACTATTTGATGCCCAAGTCTAGAAGAAATAGTTAGATTTTTTTCTTAATTATTTGTTACTGTTGACTTTAGGGTCCCATACCCACCTCTCCTTAACTTTGTTCTCCTTCAAGGCCATAAAATGTGAATGAACCCTGACATGGCTTTGTGTTATGGATCTTCTTTTCCTAGAGAAGAAAGCCTTAGGGCTACTGGGCTATGAATCACCTTGTAATTAAGAAAAGCATTTGTGTAGGCTGGGTTCATATTGCAGCTGACCAGTGTTTCTTTGCTCTGCACTGGTATCCCCTGTATGAGCCAAGTAATAATCAAAGGGGTCGGAGTCCAATGAGCTTGACACAATTGTCCTTCTGCAAATAACATACACTTCAGAAACCCTTCCACCTATAAGTCAATCCACTGGTTTATTCCTGGCCTCCAACAGGATCCACAGACAGTAGCACACTCCTGACACATCCCTGCATAGGAGGGGTAAAAATGTTCAGCTTCATCATTCCCCTCCAAACCCTGATGGCTCCTCCAGCTGGAGTGCTAACCAAACCTAGGCCATCTGGGTCACAAAGGACTTGTATTCTTGTGCTCCATGGAAGTGTCAGTATAGTTAGGAACAAATTCAAAAAATGTTGGGTAAGCACAAAATAACAGCAGCATTGTTCTACCTCATACATTCCTTCTGACAGAACGGCCTTGTTTGATTACTCAGTGTGTCCCATTCTCAATTGGGAAATTAATACTGCCACTATGTAGCAAACATGGTGGCAAGTGGAATATCAAATCATGTAGATTCAATTGTCTGCAAAGGTAAATAATGAAGATGGTCAAATTACAGCAGCTAAGGAGTTAAACTATTAGAGCTATGTATATAGAAGTTAAAGCACTAATCAACTTAACTTCAAGAAAACTGTCAATGGCAATATGAGTTAATGGAAACACCAGTACTGAGGAAGAGGGAAAGGTACTGCATGACCCAAAGTAGTTGACCAAAATCCCAAGAACTGCTTTAGGATTTACTGAACTTGGAGAAACATTTCCATGAAACAGTGTAGAAATTTCAAGATCAAACATGGCACACATTCAAATATAATTAAGTATCCAGCCAAAGGTTAATGTGCAAGACCACACTCTAGAAACATTTAGAGATTTGAGACTTTAAAATGCTTATCAAACTACCAAGCAGTGAATTTGTGAAAAATCTACATATTTTACATTTTCAATTGATTCAATGGGTTTGCAAATACAGTGATGCAACTGGAAAGTTTTTATTTGAGTTTTTTTTTACAATAATTGGGTGAGTCATTCATTGATTTAATTGTGTGATTATTTATTGGATGATTATCTTATTGCATAAAGGTATTCATGTGCTGTGTATTTTACACTCTTTAAAGGCTGTGTGCCAAGATGCTAGAGAAATAAAATCTGGCCTGTGCTTTTGCTGTTTTGGACTTTATTTTGTACTTTTTTGTGGTTGTTGAATAGTGACATTTTCATCTACTCTGCTTTCCCATGGACCATCATTGGTCTATTAATATTGTCAAATGTTTATATCCCCTCCACAAACCCACACTGATTCATATCAAACACTTTTGGTAACAACTGGAAAGGCCACAGAAATACCTCACTAAAAGAATCACAGGCCTAAAGCAGATGCCCTACGCTGACCACCTTAAAAAACTGCAGCTATACTCTGTCACATATCGTCTACTCAGAAGCGATCTCTGCTCAACATACAAGGCCATGTCAAATCCAGAGCTGTTGGACATGCTACACTTAAAGAAATCCCAATCCCTCAGAGACACACGCTCCAGGGATCTAAACCTTGTCATCACAATAAACAAAACATGCTGGAGGGATAGGTTCCTGACCCAGACACTCCCCAGACTCTGGAATAGACTGCCCATACATGTCAAGCAGAGTGCCTCTTTGGCCCTCTTCAAAAGGAACCTTGACGATTGGATGGCAGAAAGGAATTCACCTCGGGGATCACATCAGTCGCCCTGCTAGACAGGGGTCCAGGGAAGTAAATAGTGTGGGAAGAAATAGCTAGGGAATTATTATGGCTAGGCTTGTATAGGCCCTAGGGCCGATAGCCTAGTACCAACCTATGAACCTATGAACATGCCATTCTCTTAGCTAGCATAGACATAAACACTTTATAATCATGCTTTAAAATTGAAATTGACCTGTATGAAGCTGTATCTAAAGGGTCTGTACCCACTTTGGGTAGTACAGCTGCCACAGCTTTCTCCCAAGATAAAAAAAATGTTTAACAAAACCTTCAAGATCATTGTTACTTTCTTCCCTCTGAACATCTCACCTTCCAATCTTTTTCCTAAAGACTTCCTTGTTGATTGATTATATATATCACCATTTTATCTAATTCCTTTCTGTCTAAGACAATAATTATTGAGCCTCATTTTCCTCTAACCTTGACATAGCTAACACTTCCATAAATATTTCCATTTGAGCCTTTTCTTGATTCCCCATTCCTTTGCCTTCTACATATTTTCACAAAATTCCCAAAATATCTCTAATAACTCAATAAGATTTTTGGTTATTTTTCTTGCCATAGGGTCCCTAAGTTTGTCAATAGCCCTTTCTACTTTCTATTGCATAAGTCATTGTCCTAGAAGTTTTTTTTTTGCTCCGAAGTAGCTATTAAAAATACTTGCTTAACAGCAACCTTTCTAACCTCATGCACATTATACAAATACCCTTTTAGTATTCATCAGTTGCTCTTCTTGTTTTTTGAAATTCCCCTTTTTATCTGATACTTTTTGATAATCCCTCTGAATAATTCCTGTTCCTTCTTTCCATATCTCTTTCTCTGTTGTCTACCCTACTTGTAAACTTGATTTTCATTTTATACCACTCCCTAGATATCCTTCTGAAGAAATTTCTGTCTTCCCTCCTAAAACTCAAATCAGTTCCACTATCCATTCCTTAAATTCCTCTCCTTTTAACAGATAAGTAGGAAAGTGCCAGTATCTAATTTTTACTTCATTACCCTCCATCTTTATCTTAGACTTTATTGGTGCATGATCTGAAATAAGTTATGGGTCGAGTTTCAAATCTTTCAGTTAAATACTCATGCTCCTGTGAAATATAATTTCTTTTCAGTCTAGCCCAGTTATTGCACCCTAGGGAATAATATGTAAATTCTGAGTTCCATCTTGTAAACTTGCATCTTCCATTCCAAATATTCTCATAGATTTCTTCATAAATCTACCCTCCTTTGGTATTTTTTTTCTTCCGGATCCTCCTGATACATTTCACTATTGCAAATGAGGTTTCAGTCCCCACCCCTAAATACTAATTATTTCCCCAAAATGTTCTTAGACTCCATAAGATTAATTTTAGGTGAAATATAAGTATTTGATTTAGAGTGCAGGAATAGACGTTCTAGTGTACACAGGAATATTGCAGATGAGATGGAGTAGACATCACGACTAACAAAAGGGTGTCAAAATCAGTGCTCAGCTACAACCTAACTAATGATAGAATGATCTCAATCAGACTACAAGGCAACCCATTCAACATTATAGTGAAAGAAGTTTATGTTACAAGTACTGATGCTGAACTGGTCGATATTGGTCATCTTTACGAGGATCTCTAGCATGCTTTAGAAAAAGCACAAAAAAGAGATTACATTCATAATTGGTGATTGGAATGCTAAAGCTGGTAAAGTACATTTGGAATAATGGGCAGGTTTGGCCTTGGATTACAAAATAAAGTGAGGCACAGACCGGCGGAATTTTGATATAATTCGTTAGTCTTAGCAAACACCATCTTTCAATAATCTAAGATACAGTCTTACATGTGCATATCACCAGATGGTCAGTACCAAAATTAGACTGACTATGTGCTTTGCAGTCAGAGATGGAAGAGTTCTAAAAAGTAAGCAAAGACAAGACCTAGGGCTGATTGTGGCTCAGACCAACAACTTTGTATTGTAAAGTTTAGAGTTAAATTAAAAAAAAACAAGAAAAGTATCCAGGCCAGAGAGATATGAGCTAAACTATTTTCCAAATGAATATGTAATTGAGGTGAAGAATCCATTTGTGGGATTAGGCCTGGTGGATAGAGTACTTGAAGAACTATGGACAGAAGTTTAAGATATCCAGGAAGTAGAAACAAAATATTCCAAGTAAAAAAAGATTAAGAAGGCAAAATATCTGTCCATGGAGGCGATAGCAGTGCCTGACGAAAGATGGAGAGAAAAAGGCAATGGATAGAGGAAAAATATGGCAAACAATGCAGAGTTTCAAAGAACAGCAAGAAGAAATAAAGAGCACATTTAAATGTTTCATAAAAATAACTAGAAGACAACAGAATGGAAAACACAGGAAATCTGTTAAAAAGGATTGGTGATAGTAAAGGAACATTCCAGGTAAAAATTGTCATGATAAAAGACAATGATGGAAGGAGCCCAACAGATGCAGAAGACATTAAGAAAAGGTGGTAAGAATATACAGAAGAGATAAACAAGAATGGCCTCAACATCACTTATCCATTCAATGGTGTATTCTCTAACCTAGAGCCAGACATCCTGAAGAGTAAAATTAAATGGGCTCTAGAAAACCTTGCTAGCAACAAGGCTGCAGGATGTGTTTAAATTTCTACAGGATTGTTTAAAACCCTGCAGAATGATGCTGTTACAGTGCTGCATGGAATTTACCTGCAAAGTTTATGCAGCACTATAAAGAATTTGCCAAATTTGGGAAACTAGGACAGTGGCCATTGGATTGGAAAAGGTTAGTTTATATTCCAGTCTCAAAAAAGGACAATGCCAAATAATGCTCAAACAATTTCAGTTGTTTAACATGCTGGCAGGGCAATGCTGAAGACCCTGCAAGCTAGACTCCACAAATATATGGACCAAGCCCTGCACTTGTGCAAGCTGGTGTTATAAATGTCTGAGGTTCAAGAGATCAATTTGCTGGATAATGGAAAAAGCAAGAGAGTTCCAGAAAAAAATCTTTTCTGCTTTATTGACTGCTCTAAAGCCTTTGGCTTCATCAACCACAAGAATCTGTGGTAAGTTTTTAGTGAAATGGAAATACCAGGTAATATTATATGTCTCTTGAGGAATCTGTATGCAGAACAAAACCATTAGAACTTTATATGGAACAACTGACTAATTCAAGATTTGAAAAAAAAGTACAACAATGCTTTGTATTGTCAACCTATTTATTCAATTTATATGCTGAATATATTGTGCAAAATGCCAGACTAGTTGAATCAGATGCTGGAATCAAAAATTCTGGGATAAATATTAAGAACCTTAGGTATGCAGATGATATCATTCTGATGACGTAAAGTGAGGAAGACGTGAAGAGTCTTTTGATGAAGGTAAAAGGCAAAAGTTCCAAAGCTGGTTGGTTGTTCAACATGAAAACAAATTAATAAATAAAATTATGCCATCTGGTCCTATCAGTTCTTTGAAAATAGCTGGGGAAGAAGTGGTGGCAATGATAGATTTTGGGCTCAAAGATATCTGCAGATGGTGATTGTAGCCATGAAATTAAAGGTGTTTGATCTTTATAAGAAAAGCCATGGCAAATTTGGATAAGATTCTAAAGGGCAAGACAACACATTGTCAGCATAGCTCAGTATAATTGTTTTTTTTTTTCAGTAATAACATATTGCTGTGAAAGTTGGACAATAAGCCAAGCTATATACTGGAAAACTGATGCTTTTGAACTGTGGTGCTGGAGAAATCTTTTGAGAATTCCACAGACTGCAAGTAGATCAAATTGGTCAATACTTGAGGAAATAATGCCACACAATTCACTGAAAAGCTTGATAATAAAACTAAAACTCATATATATTGGCCTCATAATTCTGTGTTCACTAGAGAAAACACTGATGCACAGAAAGTTTGAAGAAGGGTACGACAGAGGCTATGATGAATAGACAGCATTACTGAAACAATAAATATGAATTTGGAAGAGCTAAAATAAACAGTTTTTAACAGATGTGCCTGTCTTGCTAAAATCCTTGAGGTCACAAAGAGTCGGGCTCAATTAAATGACTAAACAACAGCAATAAATATATGCCCGTCTAATCCTCATTCCCTGCCAGTAACCCCTTATTTCCACAAATCTACTGTTTTTGTCTTCCTTTTCCTCTTCTATCACTATTGGACACCTCTCAAAATCATTATTACCCTTCTTTTTCCTTTGCCCAATAATACTCTGCTAAATATCCATTCTGAAATCCTTTCCTTGCTAGGTTCACATGCTTATGTATATCCCAATGTTTGCTATTTGCATCCCACACTTCATTTCAGCCTCTGATTTTTATAGTTTTATCAGCTCATTTGAATAGCTACTTAAAGCTTCTTCAACTATTTTCAACCTGCTGTTATTTCAATTTATATATTCTGTTAGTGTCTTGCTTATTTCAAACACCTCTGAACACATTTTATTTTCCCTCTAAATTACTGGATGCCATCTCTTGTACCAAAGCTGAAACCTGAACTGCTTTTTGCTGAACAGCTGCAAAGTTCTTCCCTATCAGAGTTTTTCTTCTCTTTTTCTAATTGATTTCCTCTTCTGTTATCTATATTTCCTCTTTGCTGTTATCTAGGCAATGTAGCGACTAACCAGTGACTGAGCTGTATCCCGGTTGTTCGGTTTCTAATGGTTTTTTACACCTCTTTTGTTTTTCATACTGGGAGAGCTCTAACCAACTTGCTTTTCAAAGTGCTGCCATCTTAGAATCTCCCTTTCTTTTTGGTCTTGAGCCAATTTGTTCCCTTGGATTGAATATCTCCAGCATGGAGGTAACAGTCAAATGGAAGGGCCATCACAGTGGCAGCCATGAAGGTGTTTTTGTTCTTGTCATCATCCTGGCAAAAACACATTCTTTTAAGGTTCTACAATGCCTTTGGTGGCTGACATATGGGGTATCCTACTCCCTTTCCCTGTATACGCATGCTTCCGCCTACATGCTAATGAGGGCTAATGCCTTGCAGACCTCTGCCATAGTGATGATTGGCTGATCAAAACCTCCACTTCCTCTTCCACGATGGGCAACTCAGCACTGGCCTCTCACTGCCACCTCCCCTACCTGGCTCTTCCAGTGCCTAAGATTCTATCTGAATTTGGGTCATCTGAGATATAGTCATGGCTTTATTCCTCTGTATCAGAGAACTTGGCTTTAAATGCAAGGTAGTTCTGCCAAACAATCCAATAAAATAAACGGTATTAATCTCAGTAGATGACTTTACAAAATGATTAACTTAAGGTCCGGCAGTTAATGCCGATAGTCAGTCTCTGTAGATTTAAATGAGCATTTTATGTGATATTATCACAACTAGCAGTCGAAACCTAGAGGGTAAAAAAGCTTCAAAAGATATCTTAAAAGTACAAACTTTGTAGTTACAAAAACAGAAACACTATACAAAGGTATACTTAGCAAAATAACTTGCACAGAAGATGTCAATCCCCATAGGTATTGCATACTATATTAATCCCCACACATTTAATAGCATACTGAATAGCATTAACAGGAATATTCTTTAAAATCTTCCATTGGATGACACTCTACTCTACTCTACTTTAATAACTCCTTTCTTAAAATTGTGGATAGCCTAGCTCCTACCAGAACCAAAAGAATCAAAACCAATCATGCCCTTTGGTTAACAAAAAACTACCAAAGAAATCATGACTAATAGGAACAAAGTATGGAAACTCTAGCTTAAATCTAATAATCCTTCTGACCTCATTCATTACAAACAGCTCTGAAACCAAGCTAAACAAACCCATGTCTAAAGACAAACAGCAATAATTCTAGAGCCAACAAAGAAATAGAAAAAATAACCCCAAAATGTTCTGATCTTCCATCAATAATTTCCTAAACCCAGCACCAAACCTAATCCCTGCCCACATCCCAACATGCCTCCTGAACAAATTGCTACCCTCTTTAACTCCTCCTTCATTGACACCATTACTAACATTACTGCTACTTTTTCTTTACCTCTCCCAAATAATACTATTCCTACTTCCTCCTCCTCTCCTCCTTCTCCCCACAAGACTCTTTACCTCAGAACCTCCCCATACCTCAACTATTTTATATCATCCCTCTTCAAGCTTCAACACCCCCCTCCAAACTGCACACAACAATCCTCCCAGCCAGAATTTAATCTCTCTCCCATCCCTACCTCCTACATTAAAAAACTCCATTTGAATTTAAACCCCTTAATTTAAACCCCTTAAAGCTCAAACTCAGCCAATAGAATTCTTGCCAAATTTCTTAAAATTGCTGCTGATGCAGTGGCCTTTCCTATTAGCATTCTTGTTAACAGATCTATCCAAGAATCACACGTCCCTTGACTCTGGAAAAAAAAAAACAATCATCATACCACTTCATAAAGGTAGCCCATCAACCGATATCTCTAATTTCTGACCCTTTGATATACTTTCCTTCATCTCTAAACTCCTTGCAAATGTGTGCAAAAACAACTCTTAGACTACCTTCTAAACAACAAAATCATCTCCCTAACACATCATGGGTTCCACCCAGGTCACAGCACATCCACTGCACTAATATTCTTCTTAGACATGGTCAACAAAGCCTGAGACAAGTTGTATCAGCCCTTTTGTTGGACATATTAAAATCATTCAATACCATCTCTCATTCTATCCTCCTCTCCCAGCTTTTCAGTATAGGAGTATCTCCCCAATCACTTAATTTGTTCAAAAGCTATCTTTCCAACAGAGAGCATGCTGTTAAATTACAGAATTCCATTTTCCTTGCCTTCACAACCCTACAGGTGTACCCAAAGGCTCAATTTTAGGCCCTCTTCTGTTTAACATTT
The DNA here is from genome assembly GCF_019279795.1 of Protopterus annectens. Classification (NCBI taxonomy): domain Eukaryota; kingdom Metazoa; phylum Chordata; order Ceratodontiformes; family Protopteridae; genus Protopterus; species Protopterus annectens. Next base: position 642,448,925 of record NC_056728.1, read on the forward strand.
TATCAACAATCTCCACCAAGCTATCCTGCAGGGCTCCCTCGTCCAGTATGCAGATAACTCTGCTATAGTCTGCTCTGCTCCCAACACAAATATATTACAGTAAACTACCCAAACTGTATTTTCCACTGTGGAAACTTGGCTTCACAAAATTCACCCTTCTTTAAATCCCCCAAAAAATAAACTTATGATCTTTACTCCCAAGAGAAATACACCTATCAATAGAGCTGACCTCAATACATTCTCTCTTAACTTTACCAAGATTGAGCACATAACCCACTCTAAATTGTTAGGAGTAATAATCAATAAAAACCTTAAATTTGATCTACACATCCAAAGTAATATAAGTAAGACCAATGAAAAACTGGGGTTACTCTATAGACACAATAAGTTCCTCTCCCTCTTGACTAAAAATGTATTAGCTATCTTACCTGTTACTCTCACTAACCTACTGTGCACCTTTACTAACCAACATGCAGTCTTCCTTGAAAATAAAACTAGAAACATGCTATAACAATTTGCTACAAATAGTCTTCATTCTACTCATCACTGTATTGCTCTAAAAAAATTACAGTGGCTCGAATTCCCCCACTACCTATTGCTCCTTCAGCTCACAAACACACACAAATTCATTCATAAACCACAAGACTGCCCTGCTCTTAGCTCCTTACTCAACCTTTACAACCCCATTAGGCCTCTGCGTTCTGAACACCAACATCTTTTTCACGTTCAAAAACCCAAATTACATGCAGACCAGTTACTATCCTCTTGGAACATTACCAGAATATGGAATAACCACCTACCTGCATTTATCCACATACAACAAAGCCCTTCTAACTTCAAAACTGCACTGTACAATCATCTCCTTTCCAATTGGACATGGAACTGTTCAGTTCCTTCCTCTGCCATTACTTAATTTACCAGCGGAACCTAAATTTGTTTTAATCAAGTGCCTGCTCCAACTTTTTGTTTTCTTGATAATTCCTAACAAACTTTTAACTACTTAATTAATCCTTTTGCTTTCTCTTAACTCCCTAACCACTTTCCCCCCTTCTTTCCCTCCTTTCACTTTTCTTCTACTTCATTCTTCTTCCTTCTTTTCTATCTTTTTATTTTTTTGTTCTGTCCATCCTACTTACTTTTCCATCCCCATTCTCTCTTTTCCTCTTTTCTTTCCTCCTTCCTTCTCCCCTATATTTCACAAAGTATTCCTCTTATTGTTTATTCTATGTAATGCCTGGATTTACATGCATTCCTTGGTGCTCATAACTGTATAACATTGAACTATTTTGTTTTGCCTAGTATTGTGTCATGTTATTACTGTCTGTACTATGAACGTGTTTAATTTTACTGTTAGTATAATGCTATATAAGCTTTATCTATTTTCTACAATGTTTATGTAAGCTTTTAGTAACTTCTTTTATGTAATTTTCTTGATCTTGTTTGAAATTTTTTTATTAAAAATTTTTTTTGAAACTTTATGTAAGTCTTATTTGCTACCTTGGAGCTTTTCTCCCAGGGCCTCAACTGAAAATTGACTTACTTTAGCCCAGTGGACTTTCCTGGTAAACAAATGCCAATAAATAAATAATACTATGGGGGAATTAAAATTGTTCCATTTGAAATCAGCAAGGTATTAGGCAAGATTCAAGAACTGAAAGATAAAAGTGCAGATTGCAGGGATTAGAGCAATATCCAGATGAGAAGCTGCAGAGACAAGTGAAAATTTGTAGACACAGGATTTGAAGCTGTTGTCAAGAAAAGCACTATTAGAACAAATTCACAAAATAATGTATAAGCTCAAAACACATACCTTCCTTTCTCTTTCACACAAAGCATTCACTTGATTTCACAGGTTCTCCAACTCTCATTTGGAAAGCAAGTTCAGCCACTATGTTTTGTCAAGAGAGCAAGTGGAATCACAAGTACCCTGGAGGGCTCATTTGTTTGAGAATGTAAATAATGAATGCAGTGATGCTGCAATAGGTACTGAATGATCAAAGTGATTACAGATGCTGAAATACCAATGGTCCTACACCCAAGCAAGTAGTAAGTTAAAACACTGATTAATTTCAAGAAACTAATCTACAGCAGATTCTAAAACTGATTCCTTGTCTTGTTGAAGAGGATGGAAGCAGAAAGTTGTCATATGACCTGATACCACTGACTATTTAGGACTAGTTATCTGCCCTATTTAGGGAAGGTTAAGTCTGGTTTAGGTCCTGTTATACAAGATATTATTTAAGCTATATTTCTGCAACAGGTAGTATGTCTCCTTGGTATAAATCAAGCCATAAGTCAAGGTAAGCGTGATACATCTGTAGTTTCTCCAAACAGATGCAGCTAAAGAAGAAACATTACTTAGTCTTGGGCCTGTACTAGATTCAACATCATTACAGTAAAGACACATTAGGTACCTTTGACATGGTAAGGGTCTGATTTTTATGTTTTCGGGACTAAGTGGGCTTTTCTATGTGATGTGTAAGGAAAATTATGTTTTGTGATGAATGTCAGATGTGTATGCAGTAGCAAAATAATAAACAGTAACAGAATTACCAGGGTTAGAACTGTAACATACTGTAGGTGAGGGAATATAAGACTAAGAAGTAGTAGCAAAGTTGTGTTTCTAGAGAATGCTAGAGTGAGTTGGAGAAGCTTAAAAATTTACAGTAGGCAGATGCTAATAAGAATGACAATAAACACTAAATATGTTGAAAGAGTTAAATGGTGGTAGTGAGAGTGATGTTTATATAATACAGTGGTTAGTACATTTTGCAGAGTATGAACCAATTTAGTGATAGAGAGATGGATGTGGTTGAACTGGTGAAGTGAGAAAAGAGAGGTATAAATTGGAGGACATTGCCCTGCTTGGCCGGATGGGATGAAGTGGGTCAGGCAGGCTAGGTGGGTCCCTTCCCATACTCTGGAGAAATAAATTAGCAATGCATAGTCATAGAGAAGGCAAAAAAGTGATTAAGCAAGGGAGAAGAAGAAGCTAAGGAGAAAATGAGAGGATAAGAAAGCAAAAATCAAGAGCTGACAGATTAAATATCACATTTACTAATCAAATAACTATATAAGCAGAAATGTAGGCAGAAACTGACAATTAGGACTGCAATAAGCAAATGGAGTCCTGCATGACCTGGGATTAACTAATGGACCTTATTATATTTCAGTAAAGAATATCATTTAATTCAAGTAAGCAAGCACTGTGTGACAAGTTCAGGCAACTGTCTACACAATGTTGAAAACGTAATAGCTGTATGCATCATAGGTTCATAGATTAGTACTAGGCTAACTGCCCTTGTGTACTATTTTAAGACCAGCCATTTACCCCATATGAAATCAAACCTTGCACCTTGTGTTTGTAAGGTAAACACCTTAACCATTATGCCAGCCTCCCACCTGATAACTAAAAAATCCTAACTGTTCAGCAAGTGTATATAATTCATAACCAGCTCAAGGAAATTGCAGTCTGTAACTAACCCTAAAAAGAGGGAAAGCAAAACTATCCTATTGCAGACAAAACACATGCATACTTATTAATCATAAACATTAGGAACAGTCTAAACATGTTTACAGAGAAATCAGATCTTGCAACCTAAACCCAAATACAGAACACAGAAATTTCATAATAATTCTGATTTAACTGAATGCTTTTCTCAGGTTTCAGTACAGAAACAGACTTGAAATTTCTGTTTCAGTTTCAGGCAAATTACACTTACAGATGTATTAAGCATTTGCTCAGTTAAATACATTAGCATTCTGATACATAACACTTGTAGATTAAACAGGTGGTTTGCAGAAGTTTTAACACTGACCTAGTCTTGATAACATGTGCGTATCAGATACATTACACTTGAAGTTTTAGTCTTTGTTTGGCTCAGTTTGTAACTTAGAGCAGAACTTGGTCTTTGAGTTTGGGCAATTGTCTCCCACTGGTTGCAGTACAGGGAGGAAATTTGTAAAGTTTCTGTTCAATGATGCAGAAGTGAGAAAATAAGAAGGCTAGCAATACCGTAGATGCAGACAGCAATAGCCGACTATTGAGGAAGCTATGTCCAGCAAATGATACTAGGAATGACACTTGTGTAGTTATTAGAGTTTACATTAAATCATCTCAGCAATTGCTAAATGCACACCAGTGTAAACCAGTGTAAGTTGAGGTATCATTTAAATGTACAAAAATACAGTATTCTCTTTGCATAAGTCTAGAAATGCAGCCATATTAAAGCAGGCCTTCACAGTCTGCATACAGTTTCAGTAAATGTGCTATAACCTTCAGTCATGAATACTGATAAGAACAGTATTATATAGAACAGTATTATATAGTGTAGTATATATCAGAAAATGTCACCATTTCCAAAGCAGACAACAGACTTTCAAGTTTCCAGTGTGATATCTCAAGTCCAAGAAAATCCTTAAAAGAGAGAGTTTTAAAAAAACTGACATGCCAAACCACCTTCTGCAAGCAATTTCAACTTTCCTTATGTGAGTATTCCTTTTTGTTACAATGACATTTTCTAGCTAGGTCAGAGAGTAAATCTCAGAAAAGTTTAAATACATCAGTAAATGTAAATTGTATAACTATCTCAAACAGTACTTCTATAGTAAAGGCACCGGTAAATGTGTGGTTTAAAGTTAACAACTGGGCAAAGCAGTCTAAGAAACTGTGTTCTAGAAATGTTCATTTAAATTTCAAGGTTATTAATTCAGCAATGTTAAATATTTCTAGATGCAAAAGGGTTAAATCACAGAAGCAAACTGCAATGGCTTATGAGAATGACTCAGCCTCTATCAGTATGGTTTCAGACTTAAATAACACAAATTCTTGTTTACAGTCTTCAGAAATCAGTAAGTCACAGTATTGCAGCTATAGACATGAACACAGTCAATGTATGTAAGAAGCAGATTTCAAAACAAGGCAAGAAGCAAACATTTGCAATGTCTCAAGTGCATGTTGTTTCAAATACAGGTGTTCAGAATATAATAAATTCTAGTTTACATGTAATTTGAGATACAGCTTTAAGTTGCAGTATTGCAGCTACAGACGTAAACACAGTCAGTGTACATAACATGCAGATTTTCAGACAAGACAAGAAGCAAACATTTGCAATGTCTCAAGTTCATGTTATTTCAAATACAGATGTTCAAAATGTAATAAATTCTAGTTTATTGTTTACAGATGTCAGTGCAAATATTGCACTGAGGGGGGATAAGAGGGATCAGAGTGCAGATTTAAATCAAATTTTGTAAAGTAAACACCACCATAAATGATATACAGACTTCATGGCAAAATAAAGAAGAAATATATACCACAGCTCAAGTCAGTGTTGTTGATAGTTTGGATTTTTTTAAATTTTATAAATATTAATGCAGGCCTATATGAATACAATGTCAGATTGCTACCTAAGTTTCATTTGAGGTTATGACAGGGAAAAACAATGCCACTGAGGTTTCCATTTAATTTAATAATGAAGTTACAGCCTTTCCACTTCATAGTAGTACATTATAAATTCAGTTACAGACTTGTAAGAATGTATTTATTAGTAACATTAGTATTATTTTAAAGATTTGATACTGTTTTACAGATATTACTACAAAAGACACACTGTCGATTTTGGATATTTAAATAATTTCCAGATTGATTTTCTAGAATGCATATTTAAATACAGTCAAGAAAAAATATTACATAAGCCACTCAGCCTTGGGCAGAAGATGGGAAAGGGGGAGTCTTAGAAGGCCTAAGTATAAAAGGAACAAGAACATTAAGATTCTAAAGTGGCCATTCCAATACCTCAGCAGTGATTGGGAAAATGCAGAGTAAGGCCTAAACTTGACATGAGCTGTGATGCACAACTCAAGCATCTAGAGAAATACAAGCCCTCAATGTTTGTTTAAATGTGTTTCAGTTATCTAAATTATTTAAAGTTAAAATGTGCATACAACAGTTCCATACAACAGCTGTGCATTTATGAGGATTAGAGTTAAAGAAAGTATGCATTTTTTATGTTTTCAGACAATTGTATAACTACTAACTTTCAGTTTAAATGTGTTTTCATTATCTATAATCTTAAAAGTTAAAATATGTATACAACAGATGTGCATTTATGCAGATTAGAGTTAAAGCAAGTATGCACATGTTTTTTTATGTTTTCAGACAATCGTATAACAGTACTAGTTTTCAATTTATGCTTTTATTTGTGTTCAAATGATACTGACTGAAAAAAGGTATTCCTCTAGTAATAGTTTAGTTTCCAGAATAGGACATTTACCAGATTTTGGTTTATGAGTTGAGGATAGCACATTTCAGCCAGATTTCAGAATATAACATTCATACTCAATTATAAGTTCAGTATAATACATTTCAGTCAGGTTTCAGAATATAACATTCATACTCCGTTACATCACACTTCACATTATTCAGTCATTAAGGTTGTTGTTGTGTCTTTCGGCTTTTCCCGATTAGGGGTCGCCACAGTGGAACTCCGGTCCGCTAATGATTGGCAGTAGATTGTTACGTGCCAAGTTGCCGGCCCTGTTGCGCAACCTTCAATGAAGGTATGCCCATTCACGCATGTCTCCACACAGAAGATGCTCTAGCTGAGAATCGAACAGGGCAACGTCTTACTGTGAGGTGACAATGCTACCGCAGCACCACCACCGCAGTTATTCAGTCATTAAGGTAAAGTGAATTATTTGTAACAGGCTTATTAAGATACATTATCTAAAGAATAAGCAGTAATAGTAATTAAATATACTCAAAGCATAAAAAGTCAGGCTTAATTTGTTGATTAATTTACAGAATACAGTGCACCATACATAATAATTATTGTACATTAGACAGAAAGTTAAAAAGACACTTGACAGGATATGCAAAGGTATAGATCTGAAATATAGAAAGCATAGGTTTTAGTAAAAGTACTTCTACTATTATAGCACATAGATATTTGCAGGATATTTAAGACAAAAATGTAAAAGTCAGACATCTATTAAAGCACTTAGAAATTAAAAAGGTAAATAGACAGGATTATTAGTAACAAATCTAGCTGAAGATTTACAGAAACAAGTTAATACAGTATATGGTAATTACGCTTCAAAATACATATATTACAGATGTAAAAAGAGAGTTTACTAGTTACAACATATTAAAGAATTACACGATTATAATTAATCATAAAGTTAAGAGACTCCAATCCAAACAGGCCATAAATGCTCAAGTGATACCTAGTGGTCACAATTAAAACTGCAAGTTTATTTATACTTAAGTCCCAATGGTTATGCCCATGTCTAAACCCTGATTAAATCCAACACGTCCCATAGCTCCTCTTCTCTCTTCTCCCTTTCAAGAGCTTATATTGTATTTTTTACTTCCTTAATCGCACACATGTCATGTGGCCAATTCTACAAAAGTTATGTTCAAACTACTAGCTTATATATATTGATGTCTCCTTGTTTCTGTTGTTTCATTATGTCTTCTTTTATCGTATTGTATTGTTATTATTTTCCTAAATTTGGGAGCTTTTCTCCTCGGGCCTCTACTGAAAAAGGATATGTATCCAGTTGGACTAGCCCGGTCAACAAATGTAAAATAAATAAATAAATAAATTTATCAGATAGGGGAAAATATTTTATATTAGTTCTAATGATCATTACAGTATGCTTTGCAGACCATATTAATAGATTTATAAAATAAATTACAGAATTAAATCCCATGTCAGTCATTTCAGAGACAATTGTTACAGAATAAATCCTACATAAATACAGTTAGTAAATTAAACCTTGCATAGGACTGAAAATGTAAGGTTAGGCCCGTGTCTTCATTTCATATTTCATATTTTAAATTAACTACAGAAATAAGATACCTGGGTGTGTTCAGTTATCTTCAGGAGGAATTATAAGATCAGGTATCATTTAAATGTACGAAAATACAGTATTTTGCATATGTCTTGAAATGCAGCCATATTAAAGCAGGCCTTCACAATGTGCATACAGTTTCAGTAAATACACTACAACCTTCAGTCAAGAATACTGATAAGAGCAGAATGTGCCATAGATTGAGAAAAAAAAGGAGTTATGTACTCACCATAACATTCTATGTGAGATGTTCATCTTGCCTTCATTCTTACTGGTGGGTTAGGCTCCGACTCAGCCAAATGCAAAAGCTCGAGGTCGTCAACCAGCTTGTGACCTACTCCCTATTCCATGATGCACTGATGCTTCCCTCAGATCTTGTTTGCTGCCTACAATGGCATAAACCATCTCCCAATATAGTAGCATAATATAATACACTGGGTACAGGTCAATACAGTCATGCCTTACCTCAGGTTCTCGGCCCTCAAGAAGTCTGGAAGAGGGTTGGAGGGTGGGATGTAAGAATGAAGGCAAGATGAACAACTCACATGGAACGTTATGGTGAGTACATAACTTCTTTATGTGAAGTTGTTCTATCTTGCCGTCATTCTTACTGATGGGATAGCGTCCCAAGCACCATCTTCTTGGGTGGCTCATGGTAGTATATTTTTCAGGACAGTGGAACCAAAGGAAGCCCTGTCCCTGGAGGCCCGATCCACTTTGTAATGAGTGATAAAAGTATGAGGCCTTGACCAAGTAGCTGCTGCATAAATTGTATCCATATCCATTGGTAGTTTGGCAGAGAAAGCTGAGGAAGTGGAGACAGCTCTAGTTGCGTGATCCTTTATCTTGTCTTGTAATGGAGTATTCACTGAACTGTATGTAAAGGAAATACAATCCGATAACCATCTGGATAAAGTGGTTTTCACAACAGGAATCCTGGAGTCTGAGAAGGAAACAAAAAGTTGATCTGTTTTCTTGAAATCCTTGGTCCTGTCTAAATAAAAGTGGAGCTGTCTATGTACATCAAGCTTGTGCAACATATATTCTGTCTTATTGCCATACTTCGGGAAGAATACTGGCAACTCTATAGACTGATTGAGATTTGTTTGTGAACATACATTTGATAAAAAGGAGGGATTTGTCCAGAGAAACAGTCTATCATTATGAAATATCAAATAAGGAGGTTTAATGGATAAGGCCTGTAACTCTAAAACTCTCCGAACAGAAGTAATAGCAATTAGGAAGATGGTCTTCCATGTGAGAAACGTTAGGTCACATGAAGAGGCTGGTTCAAATGGTGGTAGAATTATTTGTGATAGAACAAAACTTAGGTTCCATGGAGAAACAGGGGATCTGATGAGTGGTCTTAAATGTATAGTGCCTTTGAGGAATGCCTTTGAGAGTATATGTGACATGATATTAGAACCTTCCTTGCCCAAATGGAAATTGGAGATTGCAGCCAACTAAACACGAATAGTCACAGCAGCTGCTCCCTTATTGAAAAGTTCTGTCAAAAATTCTAGAATAGAAGCAACTGGAGCGATATAAGGATCAACATAATTTCGAGATGCCCATATTGAGAATCTTTTCCATTTGCTGAGCTATAGCTTTCAAGTGGAGGATTTGTGAGAGGATGTCAGTATATGATGAGCTGCAGCTGAGAGGTTCTGAAGCCTGGCTATGTTTGGAACTGAAGCAGCCATGCTGTCAATTTGAGGGACTGAAGGGATGGATGAAGATCCCCCGATGAGTGAATCAGGAAGTCTGGAACTGGGACCAGAATTCAAGGTTCTTCCAATAGATGAGGCTGAAGAAAGGGGAACCAAATCTGGTGAGGCCAGTAAGGGGCTATCAGAATAATGGTCCTTCCCAGAGCATTAGCTTTCTGTAAGACTTTGGGTATCAGAGGTAAGGGTGGAAAAGCATAAAGGAGACCCGAGGGCCAATCGTGTACAAGTGCGTCCCTTGGGGCTTCCCTGGAGGGGGAATTAGGGCAAAGTAGCTGCTGCATTTCATGTTTGTGAGTGTGGCAAAGAGATTGCAGCAAGGCTGGCCCCATCTGTGGAATATCACTTCCGCCACTTCTTTCTTGAGGGAACACTTGTGAGGCAATAGAATTGCCCTGTTCAATTTGTTTGCTATTAAGTTGAACCTCCCCGGGATGTGCATTGCTATCAAAAAGCGCTGGAAAGAGGCTGCCCACTGCCATACTCTCAAGGCCTCTCAACACAAGGGGTAAGATTTGGTTCCTCCTTGTTTGTTTATGTACCAGACTACTGACATGTTGTCTGTCTGGATTGCAATGGTCCCCAGAGGAAGAGAGTCTTGGCAGGACTGCAGCACTAGAAGTACCACTCTCATCTCTAGGAAATTGATATGCAGATGAGTCTTGTGTTCTTTTCATATGCCTTGGGCCGGTCTTCCTTGATAATGCCCCCCCACCCCCACCCTATCAAGGAAACATCTGTGGTCCCTCTGGCAATTGGGTTGGGTAGAACAAAGAGACATCCTATTGTTACACAAGGCAATGTCAGCCACCACTAAATGTCCTTTTTGCATGAATTCATAATTATAATGTTATGTGACATTGGAAGTTCCTGAAAGGACCAGTGTGTGAAAAGGAGCCATTGTAGTATTTGCATATGCATCCGACCCAGTGGAACTGCAATGATTGCTGCCGCTATTGTACCCAACAATTTGAGGACTGTGGAAGCTGGGACTTTTTCTTTTGATATAAGGGTAACAATCTGTTGTCAAAGAGCACAAACCCTTTCTGAAGGAAGCGCTAAGGTCATTGTGGTAGTGGCCAGATCTGATCCTATAACAACGGTATGTTGCAATGGCAATAAGACAGATTTTTCTAAATTTATGGAGGTGAAAAGAGTGTTGGATAGAGTGATGTTTATGAAGCTGGAAATTGATGGTGTAATGATGAATGTTGTTAGTGTATATGCTCCACAAGTTGGGTGTGCGATGGACGAGAAAGAAAAATTTTGGAGTGAGTTGTATGAAGTGGTGATGACTGTACCCAAGGGTGAGAGAGTGGTGATTGGAGCAGATTTCAATGGGCATGTTGGTGAAGGGAACAGAGGGGATGAAGAAGTGATGGGTAGGTATGGTGTTAAACAAAGGAATGCAGAAGGTTAGATGGTAGTGGATTTTGTGAAAAAGATGGACATGGCTGTGGTGAATACGTATTTTAACAAGAGGGACATACAAGAGTGGAGGAAGATGCACACAGGTGGATTATATCTTATGTAGGAGGAGATTGGAGACTAAAATGGTGACCGGGGAAAGTGTAGTTAGGCAGCGGAGGATGTTGGTTTGTAAGATGACGTTGGTGATCAAGAAAAGGAGGAGGAGTGTGAGGGCAGCACCAAGGATCAAATGGTGGAAATTGAAAAAGGGTAATTGTGAGGTGGAGTTCAGGGAAGAGTTAAGACAGGCACTGGGTGGCAGTGAAGAGTTACCAAACAGCTGGGTAACTATAGCAGGGCTAGTAAGGGAGACGGCTAGAAAGGTGCTTGGTATGACATCTGGACAGAGGAAGGATGACAAGAAGGCATGATGGTGGAATGAGGAAGTACAGGAGAGTATACAGAGAAAGAGGTTGGCAAAGAAGAAGTGGGATTGTCAGAGAGATGAAGAAAGTAGACAGGAGTATAAGGAGATGAGGTGCATGGCAAAGAGAGAGGTGGCGAAGGCTAAGGATAAGGCATATGAAGAGTTGTATGAAAGGTTGGATACTAAGGAGGGAGAAAAGGACCTGTACCGAATGGCTAGACAGAGGGACCGAGCTAGGAAAGATGTGCAGCAGGTAAAGGTGATAAAGCATAATGAGGGAAACATACTTACAAGTGAGGAGAGTGTGTTGAGCAGATGGAAAGAGTACTTTGAGGGGTTGATGAATGAAGAGAATGAGAGGGAGAGAAGGTTGGATGATGTGGGGATAGTGAATCATGATGTGCAATGGATTAGCAAGAGGAAGTAAGGATAGCTATGAAGAGGATGAAGAATGGAAAGGCTGTTGGTCCAGATGACATACCTGTGGAAGCATGGAGGTGTTTAGGTAAAATGGCAGTGGAGTTTTTAACCAGATTGTTTAATGAAATTTTGGAAAGTGAGAGGATGTCTGAGGAATGGAGAAAAAGTGTTTTGGTACAGATTTTTAAGAATAAGGGTGATGTGCAGAGCTGTAGTAACTACAGAGGGATTAAACTGATCAGTCACAGCATGAAGTTATGGGAAAGAGTAGTGGAAGCTAGGTTAAGAAGGGACGTGATGATTAGTGATCAGCAGTATGGTTTCATGTCGGGAAAGAGCACTACAGATGTGATGTTTGCTCTGAGAGTGTTGATGGAGAAGTACAGAGAAGGTCAGAAGGAGTTGCATTGTGTCTTTGTGGACTTAGAGAAAGCATATGACAGGGTGCCTAGAGAGGAGTTGTGGTATTGTATGAGGAAGTCAAGAGTGTCAGAGAAGTATGTAAGAGTGGTGCAGGATATGTACGAGGGTAGTGTGACAGCAGTGAGGTCTGCGGTGGGAGTGACGGATGCGTTTAAGGTGGAGGTGGGATTACATCAAGTATCAGCTCTGAGCCCTTTCTTATTTGCAATGGTGATGGACAGGTTGACAGACGAGATCAGACAGGAGTCCCAATGTTTGCAGATGACATTGTGATCTGTAGTGAGAGTAAGGAACAGGTGGAGCAGACCTTGGAGAGATGGAGATATGCTCTAGAGAGAAGAGGAATGAAGGTCAGCAGGACTAAGACAGAATATATGTGTGTGAATGAGAGGGAGGATAGAGGAATGGTGAGGATGCAAGGAGTAGAGGTGGTGAAGGTGGATGAGTTTAAATACTTGGGAATCAATAGTTCAGAGTAATGGTGAGTGTGGAAGAGAGGTGAAGAAGAGAGTACAGGCAGGATGGAGTGGGTGGAGAAGAGTGTCAGGAGTGATTTGTGACAGACGAGTACCAGTAAGAGTGAAAGGGAAGGTCTACAAGAGGGTAGTGAGACCAGCTATGTTATATGGGTTGGAGACAGTGGCATTTTCAAAAAGGCAGGCATTAGAGCTGGATGTGACAGAGTTAAAGATGTTAAGATTTGCACTGGGTGTGATGAGGGTGGACAGGATTAGGAATAAGTATATTAGAGGGTCAGCCCAGGTTGGAAGGTTTGGAGACAAAGCCAGAGAGGCAAGATTACGTTGGTTTGGACATGTGCTGAGGAGGGATGCTGAGTATATTGGGAAAAAGATGCTAAGGATGAAGCTACCTGGTAACAGGAAAAGAGGAAGGCCTAGGATAAGGTTTATGGATGTGGTGGGAGAGGACATTCAGGTGGTTGGTGTGACAGAGCAAGATGCAGAGGTCAGGAAGAAATGGAAAGAGATGATCCACTGTGGCGACCCCTAACTGGAACAGCCGAAAGAAAATGATGATGATGATGGTGATCCCCAAATGATAGCATAGATTCATAGTGGTGTCCCTTGCCTGAATGAGCTGATGTCTGGTGGTGGTGGTTAGGAACCAGTTGTCTAGGTACAGAAACTCCTGGAATCCTAAACGTCTCAGGTGAGCCATGACTTCTGCCATGCATTTGGTGAACACTCTGGGAGCTGTTGTGAGACCAAAGGGCAGAGCTCGAAATTGGTAGTGACTGGCCCCCAGCCAAAAGCGCAGATGATCTCTGAATGGTCTGGCTATTTTTATGTGGTAGTATGCATCCTGGAGATCTATCGAGCACATTCAATTGTCTTTTCCTAGAAAAGGAAGTAGCGACTGCAGCATGATCATCTGGAACTTTGTCTTTTTTACAGATTTGTTCAGTCTGCTGAGATCCAAAATGGGTCTCCAGTCCCCTGTTTTCTTTGGAACTAAAAAGAAGCTTGAGTAAGTACCAGATCCTATCTGGTCTCCGGGGACTGGTTGGATGACTCTTTTGTTTAGCAACTTTTGAACTTCTATGGTTGCTTGTTCCCTGTGACTGTGTGGAATGTCTGGGATTTTCTTTACAGGAGGAGGTGGGGAGAAAAAGGGGCTAGACTAACCTCTGGATATGATACTTTGTACCCAGCTGTCTTTTGTTATTTTTAGCCAGGCTTCTGGGTACAAAGATAAGCATCCCTTGACTGCTTCCAGAGATGGACAGATGGGCCTCCTCTCAGGAGCACTGGTAGAGCTTCCCAAAGAACTAATCTCTGTCACCCTGGTTCTGCGGACTCCCTCTGCCGCATGGGTGATGTTTTCCATTATTACCCCTCCTCTGTCTCTGGAGGGGGGTTTCACCACATGTGTCCTGAAAGTCCCCTTGAGTTTTTGTCTTCCCATCCTGTTCACAAATGGTAAGCATTTATTTTACCTTGGGTCCAAAGAGGGATGAGCCATCAAAGAGGGTGTTGGTAAAGGATGACTTATAGGGTCCCGCAAAAGAACATAAGCACATCCAGGAATTTCTCCTAAGAGCAGTTCCTGTACCTGCAGCTCTACTCGCTCCAACAGCCGCATACGAAAGCAAATGCATGGATGAGTTTGTCAGAGAAGTGAGGGTGGAGAGCTGTGAAGATATTTTATCTGAAACCCCCGCAGCTACTGAACCCTATAGAGCATCTCCTAGCTCTTTTAGGAGATCTCTTTGCAATCTAGTGAAATGCATAAGATAATTCAGCGACCCAAGAGCAAAAGTCACTGAAGTAAACATGCGCTTTCCATATCTGTCCATGACTCTCAAATCTTTATTCGGTGGAGAGACTGATGTAGAAGTTTTGGATAAGTAACTCCTTCTTGGTGGCCACCACCAGCACGATGGCATCAACAGGGACTCCTTTAGTGAGAAAGGCCTTGTCTTGTGGTGAAGTAATAAACTTATTGGGCCTCCTAAGGACAGGTTCCACTGTATCTGGAGACTCCCATGCCTTTCGACAAACCAAGTCCATGAGTTCATCGAAAGGCGGAGACACCCAAGAGGTGGAGGGTTGAAACCCAAAAGCCTTCAGGTAGACTGACTCATCATCAGTGGATTTGGTGGACTGCCAATCACCCCTCTGTTTGAGAATCTCTAAGATATCTGCAAAGGAGATATCTTCAGAGGGTGATCCCAGGGAACCCTATGAATCATCCAAGTCAGTGTCTGCAGTGATGGATTTCTGAGGGGAGTCCAAATGCTTCCTCTTGCATAGGCTCTTCCTAGGAACCTCCTCAGTGGGGGCTTCTGGTGAGGTCTCAGAAGAGCAGGGTTCACACGATGGGGCATCCTGAGGCTCTGGGGCTCTACACTTTTGTGGAATCCGAGATGCTGAGCTAGACACCGGTGCTGTGTGGGGGGGGGGAGGTACTGGTCCTGATGATGTGGATGTCCGTGGGGACAATACTCTCCTCATGGCATTTAAGGACCCTGGTCCCTGTGCAAAGAAACTCCTGGATCCAAAGAAACAGGGGATTCCCTTGGCACCAGTATGGTGGGCTCTGAACCACAGGTAGGAGCCGAACTCATCCATGCTGAGGCCCCAAGAGGCAAAGTCGGATCTGAAAGATCGGTTCGACTATCCTCCCTGGACCCGGATGGCAAGTGTCATTCCCTAGACTCTATGGTTAGCACCAAAGTAGTCAGAGAAGTCAGATCCGAAATTCCTGGAGCAGGTCTCGATATCGATGGCTCCACTGTCATCATTTCCGAGCCCTCTGGCTCTGAAACCTCAAGTCAGATCGGAGGAGGAACAGAAATGGAGGGAGGAAGGTTGGATGGTTCTAAAACCCGAGGGGTTGACCCTGACAAAAGTTTGGCGAACACCGATGTCTGTAGAAGCCTCTGTGCCACACAATCCCTGTCCATGTCTGAAAGGCTCCTTGAAAACCAAGAAGATGGAGCCGAAGAAGCTACTGATTGCAAAATTGGTGATTTTAGTGTAGGAGAGACCGGCTCATGTACCAGGGACTGGTTCCTCACTGTAACAACCATCGGCTCCAAGATCAGTGGTGCTGAGGTTGAAGTTTTATCAGTTTTAGATGGACTGGACGACAGAGATTTTCCTGGCTCCGAGGATCCAGTAGAATTCAGGGGTGTCCAACCTTTTGGCTTGCCAGGGCCGCATTGAGTGAACAGAAATTGTCTTGGGGCCGCATATAAAATATATCATACAGTTGACTCTTTCGCTGCTGTGGGCGACGAAAGTCGACCTCCTGGCTGTACTGTAGGTGCATTCGAACAATGAATAAATGTAATAAATGCCTAATATTTGCCTTAAAATTCTAATTCTCATTCTAATTATAATTCTCTAGATTCTAAAATACTTTGCTAAAACACATGCAATTATTATATATATATATATATATATATATATATATATATATATATATATATATATATAAAATCCCGTGTCAGGAGAGTTTGAGAGTTTGGGTTTGAAAATCAAGTATGTGACTTTGAGGTTATTACACCATTGTGTCATGTTAGTGATTGTGTTGAAACAAGTGTGCCTGAGGGGGACAGCATTATTCACTATACCAATAACAGCACTTATGTGATTTTTGCCTCTTGTTGTTAGACCAAGTGAATGTGACTGTTCGGGTTCCAATGTGAACCAATTGAACAGTGAATGCATGGATTTGGACAAGGAAGTAAAGCGAGTTTTGCTTTCATCACTTGACTTAACTATTTATTCTTTTGGCGATTCTTGTTCTTCTGGTGGGGATAATGCCAATGGGATTGATGTGAATAATTGTTATGCTGATTATAATATTCCCTTGGTTTCACATACAATGCCTAAGGAAAATGATGATAGTTTTAACAATTTCATGTTAGAGCAAATGGGTGATTATAGCACTACTGACTCTAATGAGGAGGATTACTTAGAAACATTGATACAATGCTTGAATGAACAACAGTATATTGAGAATAGATTAGAGCCTGGTATTATATTAAACAATAAGGGTGATTTTAAAATCTACAGTTATTCCAAGCTAAGTATCAACAACAGACATGCTGATTTTTTGGCAAAAAGGTTCACTTTTGTGCCCTGTAGATTTGTGAACATGGTAGAAACTATTATTGACCTCAAATGATATACTAGGAAATTGAACTTAAAAGTTTGGTTCAATCAAGAGAATGACCTAGAGGCTCATGGCAGAGATATGTGTAAAAAGCCAAACACCTTCAACCCTCCCCTTAATAAAACTATTGAATTGTTTGAAAAAAATTGTGAGAAGGATATTAGGAGGAGTTATTGTTAAAAGGAAGGAAGTTGTGACTCTAACATGACTGGTGAAGAGAAACAATTAATGACTGATTTGGTCAAAGACCCCACGGTTAGGTTCATGAAACCTGACAAAGGTAGTAGGGTTGTTATTATGGATAGGGTAGATTATCTAGATGGGATGAATTCCATATTGTTGGATGATACCTATAAGGAGAGTTCCTTAAATGAAATCAAAGTGGCCTATCGGAAGATAGACCTAATGTTGGAGGATATGGTATATCAGGTTCAGATAGATGAAAATTAATACCATTATATGGAAAATTAATACCCTAGGGTGTCCAACATTTTTGGCATTCCAAAAATTCACAAGGGTCTTACAAATCTGAAATTCAGGCCCATTGTGAATGGCAAAAGATCAAAGACATACTTTATTTGTAAATATTTAGACCACAAAATGCAAAATAGTTTGGGTTTCTTTAATTACGTTAGCAAAGACTCCTGGCAATTTCTAGACAAGTTGAATGGTATTGAGGTAGTACCGGGTCTGATTTTGGTTACCATTGACATTGTTAATCTTTTCACTGTGATTCACCATGATGAAGGCCTAAGTTGGTTGGAACAGCAGCTCAATAAAACTAACATTTTCAGACAGAATGAACTCAATAAAATAGGTGCACTCATGGAGCTTGTTTTAAAAAACAACTTTATTTGTTTTGAGGGACAGTATTACAAACAGACAAAGGGTGTGGCAATGGGGTGGCCTGTGCCCCCATTTTTGCCAACCTTGTCATGTCCTTCTGGGAGCAGAAGTATTTGATGAAAAGTTTATATTGGCCCCAGATTGTACACTATACCAGATTTTTTGACGACTTATTTATTATTTGAAAAGGTACGGAAGACAGTTTGAAGGAGTTTCTCTTGTTTTTCAATGGAACTGTGGACTTTTTAAAATTCACATATGAATACAATAAGAATAAAATTAGTTACTTAGATGTAGAATTAGAAATTGACTAGACAAATAAGAGCTTTATTACCAGGATTCATAGAAAGTCGACCTTCTCCAATTCATATTTGAATTATGGTAGCTGGCACCCGCACCATCAAAAGAAGTCAGTTGTTAAAGGTCAATTGGTTACTGGCTGCCAGGATGGTAAGCTCTAATGTTGATTTTTTTGTCAAAATTTGAGTTCATCACACAAATGTTTAGACAAAGAGGGTACCCAGACTATCTTTTAAGTGAGGTTAGTAAAGAAGTATTGAATAAACGTGAGCAAGGTGTGTATAGGCCTATATTAGGTAATGGATTTTTGGGTTCCAGTAGAAGTAAAAACAACAGAATTAATCCCAATTTAACCTTGATTATAACTTATAATGGTGTAGCTAACACCATCACTGAAGTTATGAAAGCCAACTGGGAGATTTTACAATTTGATGTCAATGTTGGATCAAAAGTTGGTAAAGGTCCTAGATATGTTTTTAGGAGGTATAGCTCCATAAAAAAACATTTTGGAAGGTATAAAACAAGAAAGGAAAACCAGTATAAAATTGGTAATTACAAATGTAACTCTTGTTCTTTTTGTCCATTTATACTTGAAACTGAGTGTGAATTTAGAGTTAATGGAAAGGTTATTAACATCAAAGGGCATTATAATTGTAATAGTAACAATGTAGTTTACTTGGCTAAGTGCGAGAATTGTCCTATTTTTTATATAGGCAAAACATGTAGAAAATTTAAAGTGAGAATTGGTGAACATTTGGGTGATGTGAGACACTGTAGAAACACTAGTGCTCTTTACAGGCATGTAAAAGAAAATCAAGGCCATCATTTTAAATTCTTAGTTGTTCAACAGTTATTTAGGGATGAGCAGGGATTATTTTAGATGTTCATCTGGATGTACTGGAACTGAGGTGGCAGTTGTATTTAAATACCTCTCAGTATCCAGGTATCAATGAAACGATTAGTATTGCTAGTATTTTAAAACTTGATCATATTCTAGGTTAATTTTTTAAAAGCATGTGCGAGTTAAGAAATGTTAGTGGCTGTATGTTGGTCAGCATTAGTAGGCTGAAGATTGTATTTCATCTTGTATATATATTTAATAATTGCATATATGTTTTAGCAAAGTATTTTAGAATCTTGAAATTAAAACTTAGAAATGTGAATATCAAATATTTTTATATATTTTTAAATGTTTTAATTTTGGGTGTGTATATTGTTTTTAAATCTTATGGAAGGCATATTGAATAATTGGGGGTGGGCATTTAAATGGCTGGGTTTGTGTGGAAAACTGTTCTGATGAAGTCTGTGTAGTGGAGAAGAAAGCACTAAACGTCAATAAAGTGTGTGGTTCATTTGGAAGTGGTCGTCTTCTTGCTGACTCTACATTTATAAATCCCTACGTCACAAGATGGGTTGCCAGCTGGCTCACTGACAGAGCCCACACTGTAAAAGTTGCAGACTCCAAATCTGACTTCAAACAAGTGACAAGTGGAGTACCACAGGTTTAGTCCTGGGACCTCTCCTGTTTGGTATCTACTTCTCTGAAGTACAGGCTAACACAGAAGGCCCCTGGCTAATGAAGTTCGCAGATTACTGCAAACTAGGATCCATAGTCGAGTCCCCAAATGATGTGGACATCCTACAGAAGTGCCTCACTGAGACAGATGTCTGGTGTCAGAGGCATGGCCTCAAGCTCAATGCCAAAAAGTGCGTTGTCATCCCCTTTGGTAAAAACTCTGTACCCATGTACCACATAAACGGCAGTCTACTTAATGCCGAATGTGTGATAAGAGACCTTGGGACCCAGGTGGACAGTAGTCTCTCCCTTGATAATCACATCGCCACAGTAGTCAGGAAATCATTCTATGTGGCACACCTCATCACAAAAGGGTTTTCATCCAGGAAAAAATATGTCATTGTTCCCCTCTACTTGGCACTCATTAGACCCATTACAGAGTACAACTCCCCTTTTGTAATGTACCTCACAAGACATCTTCAGCAGCTGGAAAGGCCACAGAAGTACCTCACAAAGAGGATTACTGGCCTCAAACAGATGCCCTACACTGACCATTTCAAAAAAACTCCAGCTTTACTCTGTAGCATATCACCTACTCTGAGGAGATCTCTGCCTAACATATAAAGCTATGTTAAACCCAGAGCTGTTGGACATGCTACACCTAAAGAAATCCCAGTCCCTCAGAGCTACACACTCTGTGGACCTAAACCTTGTCACCACAATAAGCAGGACATGCTGGAGGGATAGATTCCTGTCCCAGAGACTTCCTATACTCTGGAACAAGCTACCCATCCATGTCAAGCAAAGCTCCTCACTAGCACTCTTCAAGAAAAATCTTGATGAGTGGATGGGAAATAGGAAATACACCTCTGGGATCACTTCTGCGGCTCTGCTTGACAGGGGCCAGGAAATTTACTTTCTTGGGTGGCATAAGCCAGGGAACCTTGTTGGCCAGGCTTACGTAGGCCCTTGGGCCGATAGCCTAGTACCTACCTATGAACCTATATGTGTACACACATACAGACAGATCTTAATGATTTTAATGCAAGGGCACATAGTAAAAGTGTGTTAAAGTAACTTCAGTCATATATTATGGTTGACATCAATGGACACATTTCCTTTGTGGACTAGAAAATGCTCATGCCTTCTAACACTGCAAGAACTGATTAAAGTCAGTGGGAATCTCTTACCATGGATATGTGTGTACCAGATATGCATCACCTTCTTTAAGGGTGTCACAAAAAAGCATAAAAGGCCTCTTTATGATCAGTATCAGTGCATCTAGTTGATAGGGTTGCCACCTGTCTCTCTTTCTGCAGTTCTGTCCTATGTGTGTGTGTGTGTGGGGGGGCATGAAAACGGTAAATGTGTTTATCCTTTACAAGAAAAAATATTTTCTAAATTTTCTCTAAATATCAGAGAAATCTTTGATAATACATTTAAGTTATCTTAACATATAAACTATTATAAATAAACGTTTAAAGCTTAGCATTTCAATACTGAAATGCTTCTTATGCACATTTGTCAGAAGAGGAGACGACTGTCTTTAAACCCCTGACTGATCTAATAACTTTGTTTTGCTATGAAAGGGGAGTGTTAAGTTCACCTCCTCTCTGCAATAAAAACAGTGGAAAATAGCTCCACAGCTTTTTGTCTTTTTTTATAACAGCTGATGTGTTTCTAACATTAGCAGGATTAATTGCCCATCTCAGACTGACAGCAGTAGCCAACACAGTAAACTACAGATTCATCTGTGTCTATGGTATGTCATGCAGGCAGAGATGAATTCCTCTACAAAGCATGTGAGAAGTTAAGCTTAAAAAAGTTGATGGCCTTTCCTTTCCTTTGTCTCCAAGGCAAGGAAATGAAAGTTCTAAAAAGTACAAGCAGATTTCTGGCACCCACCCAATGCTGGACCCATACTCTATGGAGAAAAGAAACGTAAGGATTGAGTTAAACTATAGGATATGGTAGAGTTTTCCTTTAAGTATTTAAAGTGTTGGTAGTTGGATTAGGTTTAAGAAAAAAAAATTTAGAATGGACTAGATTGAGGAAATTTTTTTTTTGCAGAGTGCATTGTAGAAAATTGAATAAATTGCATGGATTTTGCATGTTCTCCCTACATTCATGTGAGTTTCCTTAAAGCATTCTGATTTCTTTCCACTTGCCAAAATATGATGCTTAGTGGCTACTCTAAATTATATCTGAATGTAATAATTACTGTTGCTCTTGTGGTTATTGGCTGTGACTAGAAATTATGTTTAACCATTGGTCCACTTGCCTAGTTTAGCATATAATTAAATAATAAAAAAAACTTTCAGAAATAGTTATTAGTGGTGTGGGGTGCAAGCAATACATTTCTAGGAAAACCCTAAGATGATGATGGCGATTATTATCACTATTGTAGTACATGGAGCACAGGAATTACGCTCCAGTATTGGAGAAAAAGCCAACCAATTAAGCTCTTCAGTAGTGCAAGACTCAATCTTAATGATTGTTAAGCTCCTTTGAAATGATGGCAAGATTAGATCTTGTACTAAGAATGGGCAGAGCTGGCCAGCAAACAGGTGCAGAAGTCAAACAGCTTATTTTCTGCCTGCTATTATTTCAATCTGCCCCTGACTTTATTTGAAAAGACTGACTTGTCTAGCTGTATGTTTGACAGCACTTGCTAAGTGCTTTACCAGCTTTAAAAGCCAGCAGTCGACAAGGCAGATGGTAACTCAAAAACATTTAATCCAAATCAGATAAAAGCAGATAAAACAAGTAAGAGATTAGTGCTTTCATGCCTGCAACTCGTTGCTTCATCAAATCTAAGCATGAAATTCAAATCACCAATTAAATACACAATTCAAAGTTACCAGGTTAAGGCATGCAATTTAAGAAAAGGTTTTAAAGGGACAGACCCATTTAGTCTGCTACCCTCATTAGCCTGCAATTCTAAGATCAATTTAATTTCTAAACACTCAGTTTTTGTCCTCACATCACCACCTCTAATATTACACCTGAACACTTCAAGGACTAAAAACTTAAAATTATGTTGACTGCTGAGAGTATGCTCAACAAAATATTAAAGATGAAAGTATTCTGCTACAAATGTTGTTGTTGTTGTGTCTTTTGGCTTTTCCCGGTTAGGGGTCGCCACAGCAGAACTCCGGTCCGCTAATGATTGGTAGTTGATTTTTATGTGCCGAGTTACCAGCCCTGATGCACAACCTTCAACAAAGGTACGCCCATTCACGCATGTCTCCACGCAGAAGATGCTCTAGCTGAGAATCGAACCGGACAGCGTCTTACTGTGAGGTGGCAATGCTACCACAGCACAAATATGTAACATAAATAAGGTATAAAATAAAGCTTGCTTAAATGTAGAAATAGAGTTAAGCAATATGTGATTAGCATCCATACTAAATGACTGTGGCTTGAAAAATGAGGAATTTGCTTAATGGACATGTCTCCTACAGAATCAGCAAAAATGCATGAATTTCACACTGTCAGCAAAAAAAGCTGACTTCTTAAAGACTTAAAAACAGGATGTATGCATTTTGTTAAATAAAAAATCAGAATTCAATACACAGGAGGTTCAGATTCAAAAATTTACTAGTGTACACCAGGAGGCAAAAAAACATACAAGTACAGAATTTTGTCTGACATGAAACAGGAAGCACACAATTTTATATAGGTTTAACATTTAGCTATGCCCACCTTGCTGACGTGATATGTCACAGGGCATCTACATCACTTTAGCTTACAAGCCTCTATTCTTTTAATCTGCTGATGCAGTATGTTTTAAAAAAAACTTTTCCTCTAGATACAATACGGCCTTGCTATCCAGCTGGTCAGTCATAATGTCTTTCTGTAAAGTTACTTATTCAAGGTTTCATATCAGTTTGAATACAATGGCAGCTTCAGTCTTTTAATGCATGTCTTTGTTCTGTTACACTTTCTCACACAGCTGTGTGATATCTAAGTAACACATATACAAGGCCATCTCATTCTAACAGGAAGAGCAGAAGATTATTATTTCACACATTTAATTTCCTGACCCAGCAGATAATCACTTGTGAAAAGCATAAACATTAAAACTTGCTAAGCTAGCATTCTGTCAGGGTCAGGGATCAGCTTTTGCTTCAAGCCACACTGCAGTTTCAAAACTACTTCACATTTAGACATGAATTAATTTACTACTATATGATTAATAGAATAAAATGCATTATATACTACTTTGCTTTTAAACTAGCATTTCTCATGTATTCAAATACACATTTTTCTAACATTTTCCCCCTATTAATACTTTTTATTCTATTTTGAAGTATGCATAGTGTCATTTCATCTCCTAGCCTTTTCTGCTCAGGATTTTCAGCTAGGTGAGTCATTTAATCTATACTTCAGAGAAAGCGTCATCTGAAATCAATCTTTCAATTTCAATATCTTGGTAGAAAGTTTCAGTAACAGATACATCAACAAAATCTTTGATTAATCTTTTCATGCAGGGAATTCCACAGCAAACACATGCCCCTATTAGGAGTATACCCACACAAATAGCAATTAGAATGTTCATTAGGATGGAATCCCACCCCCCCAAACAGATTCTGGAAAAAGTCCGTCAGTGGGTTTGGGCCTGGTTCAGTCATGGCTAATACTTGCTGAATTACCTCTAGGTGATTATTTATCTCGTGGCGATTGTCATGGATATAAGCACAGCATTCTTCTTTGATAAGCGCGCAAGTACCACCTCTCGCCGCTAGGGTGAAGTCAAGAGCCATCCGATTTTGTAGCACAACAGTTCTCATTGCATTCAGTTCATCAGTCCCCAATTCTAGGGTGGAAAAAGTTGCATTACTCATTACTTCGAGAAGTTTCGACAACTTCCTCAGCTCCCAGATCGATTTGACTGCTCCATAAGCTGGGAGTATTCCTGCCCAGGATATAACACTGTCACTCAAGTCCATATGAGTCAATTCACTTTTGTCTTTTACTGAATTATGGTCTTTCCAACCAGCTTCGATCTTCCCAACTGGATTCACAGGTTTCTTAACTGGACCTTCAGATTTTCGAGCTGTTTCCCTTACGTTTCGTATCTTACCCAAAGGTAATTCTGCAGTATGTCTTATTGCTGGAACCAAGTAACCCAAAAACAACTGCGGACCAATTCTCAGGTAACCATTTATATGCCTTTTTCCCACAAATAAAATAACAGTTTTCTACTTTAGTACTAATACGCATCAGCCCTGCATGAAACATTTTTTGATCTATAACTGACAATTGTTTAAACAAAACTGGATTTTTTTGAATGTCACTCATAGTTGTTTTCAATGAGTTTAAATACGAGTCATAATTAGTATTGCAAAAAGTATTGCCATTACTATTCTTAATATAACATCGGTAAGATATGGTTATATTGCAATTGCTCCAGCCCACCTGGAGAGTGTCATTTTTATAGAAACATACAACTACTTTTTGTGTGACAGGTAAAAATAAAGCTATTTTGTCCTGTGATCTCACAGTTCCTGTGTCGAAAAGTAAATTCTCCTAAGTCTCATTTATCCCCAAAGGGACAGCGGACATTACCAGTCCTCCATATGCTGTTGGTATAGCTGTACAAACCCAGCAATTTGAAATGTTCATAGTCTCTGCATACACATGTTTCATGGCCAGGTATGTGTTAAAATTTGGATGCCAGTCTATAGACGTTTCATCACGCCTTCCCACTTTCACTTGTGTGGTTGTGTGTAGGATAAACCACAGCAAGAGGAAAATTGTCACAATTACAGTTAATAAATGTACACACAACAAAATGATTATGCAACATCTCTGGGGTTGATCTAAACTTCTATTCGCTTTGTTTTTGGCCATCTCGGTCTGGTTGTGTATCAATCACAAAGTTTTTATCAAGTTGAAAGTTCTTTACCGGTTTACAATGCGTTAAATGAACCCAGGACGTCCTCTCGGCCACTCTAACTGCAGTAGGTGTTGCCAACAAAACCTGGTACAGACCTTCCCACTTTGGACTTGCCCAGTTTTTCCTTTTCATCACTTTCAGCCACACCCAACTTCCAGGGCCCACGACTGCTTCCACCGGTCTGGTCTGTTCCTTATCTGAAAGAGAGTTAAACTGCAAAACAGACTTATTCATTAACAATTTCTTTATATACTCTGCTAACAAACTGTCAGCCTCTTGTTCTGCAGGCATGAGAGCTTTCCACTGAGGCACATAGTATGCTCTCCCAAAAATAATTTCAAAGGGAGTCAAACTCTTTGCATTTGGAACCGTTCTCATACTCAGCAGTGCTAAAGGCAGACAGTATATCCAATTCTTTTGGGTCTCTTCTACTAGCTTCCTTAACCTGTTCTTTAGGGCACCATTGTACCTTTCCACCAGTCCTGCTGACTGTGGGTGGTAAGCACAATGGTTCTTCAAGGAGATACCAAAAAATCTCCCAAGCTGGTGAATCGTCTGATTCACAAAATGTGTGCCATTGTCACTATAAATCCTCTCCGGAATGCCAAATTTAGGGATTACTTCTTTTATCAGGGCTTTTGCCACTGTTGCTGCATCCGGGTTTTTGGTTGGAAAAGCTTCTACCCATTTAGAAAACATGTCTACAATAACTAAACAAAACTTCTTCCCTTCATATTTATTCAATTCTATGAAATACATACAGATAGTATGGATGCTTGTTACAAGTATGACAAGCTGCACAAATTTTTTTGTGTAGTTTGTGTATCCATATGTTTGGAATATTCGATTTACTAACTGTACCATCCCCCCTGTTGAGACATGGCACTGCCCATGGCTCAACAAAGCTGCATATCTAAATAAATTAGACGGCAATATCGGTTTTCTTTCTTTGGAAATGTACAGTCCATTCTCAAGAATTGCACCTCGTTTTACCCATTTTTGTTTTTCTGCTTTTGTAGTAAGCATCTTCGGTTAGGGGTGGATCTCGCGAGGTTTTAGTGCACTGATTACCCATGTCAAAGAAAATGTTACGTAACCCTTTTTTATCACGTGATATCAAATTCTTAGTTCCTGTTTACAGTTTATCTAGAATAACTGTCTACCTTATTCTGTTACCCTGATCTATGACCAAATATACAGTACTTCCTTTTGTCCCTGATCTGCAAAACAAATCTTGACAACAATATACTGTAACCTAGTCCCTGATCTAAAACAGAAAAAAGGCAAATTCTTCCTACCTGAGCCTCCTGGTTTTGAAAAATGTTCAAATTCCGCTCTTCGGCCACAGATCAGAAAGTGGCCAGCCTCTTTACACACGACAATTCAGTCGGAGGTCTTTTCACTCAAGAAGAACCATTTCGGTAACTTCTCCTGCGCAGTATTTGACCACCGATACGCTCTGATCTGCAGCTTACCAAGGGAATTCCGTCTCGAAAGGACCAAACTGTTAAATAAAAAATCAGAATTCAATACACAGGAGGTTCAGATTCAAAAGTTTACTAGTATACACCAGGAGGCAAAAAACCATACAAGTACAGAATTTTGTCTGACATGAAACAGGAAGCACACAATTTTATATAGGTTTAACATTTAGCTATGCCCACCTTGCTAACGTGATATGTCACAGGGCATCTACATCACTTTAGCTTACAAGCCGCTATTCTTTTAATCTGCTGATGCAGTATGTTTTAAAAAAAAACTTTTCCTCTAGATACAATATGGCCTTGCTATCCAGCTGGTCAGTCATAATGTCTTTCTGTAAAGTTACTTATTCAAGGTTTCATATCAGTTCGAATACAATGGCAGCTTCAGTCTTTTAATGCATGTCTTTGTTCTGTTACACTTTCTCACACAGCTGCGTGATATCTAAGTAACACATATACAAGGCCATCTCATTCTAACAGGAAGAGCAGAAGATTATTATTTCACACATTTAATTTCCTGACCCAGCAGATAATCACTTGTGAAAAGCATAAACATTAAAACTTGCTAAGCTAGCATTCTGTCAGGGTCAGGGATCAGCTTTTGCTTCAAGCCACACTGCAGTTTCAAAACTACTTCACATTTAGACATGAGTTAATTTACTACTATATGATTAATAGAATAAAATGCATTATATACTACTTTGCTTTTAAACTAGCATTTCTCATGTATTCAAATACACATTTTTCTAACACATTTCACATGGTCAGTAAAAGCAAAATATGAAAAACATGATGTATGCATTTCACATTGTCAGTAAAAGCAAAGATATGAAAAACAGAATGTATGCAGCTTCTTTAAAGAATGGACAACAGGGCATGTTTCTATCATATGACACTGTTAAATAAGGATGTTTGAATGATCAAGTTAGCATTTGCCCACAAGGTGTTTTCTTAAAAGACAATACCATTACAGGATGAAAACATGTTTTTCTGCAAACACCAGCAAACAGATGTTCTCATACAAAGTCCAAAATAGAATACCAAAAGAAAAACAGGATTGGAACTGCATGACTAAAACTATATATAAGAACTGTAAATCAAATTATGTTAGAGATAAGTAGGAACACACTTATTCCAAGGTAATAGTGTATCTCTCACATCATCATGGTGTTTGAGAACTAAAGTAGAACAGTACCTGAAGCTGCAACAGTAGTTTATGTGATTTGTTATAAAAAGTATTTTATTGGTTACTGTTTTTAAAGTGACAGTTTTAGGTGCTGCATCAGTGTACACTCTGCAAGTTTCTGTGGGCAACAGACTGTGAATGCACTCATAATTAAACTTTGATTTCAGCAAAACTCAGCCAGCAAGACTGAGTGTTTTAAGAAGACTTCAGATCCATCAAAGTAAGCAGCACCTTATCATTAATTTTTCAACTGCCATTCATTAAAATATGTTTAGATAGAGTGTTTTTGACATCTTGTTTGCTGATGTCATAGATATGTTCACGTATATGGTCCTTAAGTGCTTGATTCATTTCACCAACGTAATAACAGCCGCCTAATTCACAGACTGCTAAATATATAACATTACAACTTCTGCGGTCAGCCTAAAAATCAAACTTATAAAATCTATTAGTAACCAAATGTGTAAGTAATATTAATAAGCCTACACATGCTTCACAGTCTACATACCAATTGTGTCTGGCAGTGCGTGGTTCACTGAACCCCTTCTCATGTATGTTGAAAAATTGCTTTGTCCTGTTTTGGACAGTGTTAATAGCATACTCAAGGAAACTAAGTGCTTCTTGTCTTCTTTGTTTGATTGGTCTAGTAAATATGAATGTGAAAATTTATCTTGGTTACCATAGATGTGACTTCCCTTTTTACTGTCATTCAAATTAAATTGTAATAGATTTCATTACGCTTTTTTTCTAAACACTCACAACACAACACAACATGGATCAGATTTATTTGATTTGTACTTTGTTAGATATTATTCTCACCAATAATACATTTGTCTTCAAAGATAAGTTTTATTTTTAGAAGATCAGTGTTGCTATGGGTACCATGTGCATTAACAGTTACACGAACATGGTACTAACTTTCTGGGAATTATTATATATTTTGATGAGTAATTTCTTTTTGAAGTTTATTCCATAGTATGCACGTTTTGTTGATGATATATTTTTTATATTGACATGACTTGTCAATATTTTACATGATTTTGTAGAATTTCTTCGTCAGACTACTTTTTTTAAGGTTTACAATTAATCATTCAGATGTTAGTGTTGATTTTTTTAGATGTAGGTGTTAGTGTCAATGTTTCTGGTCACAGTACTAAAATATATAAGAAACCCAATGTTTTACACCATAGTAGTATGAACCCTCGACATGTGCATCATAACATCCTGAAAGAACAAATTTTTAGATATGCCAGGCTTTGTTCTGATGATGAAAATATGTATAAAACTTTTAGTAACTTAAATGATGAGTTTACACTCAAGGGTGATTCTGATACAGAAATTGCTACAGCTTGTAATGCAATGTTATGACATAGACCTGATTCGTCTGAACCCTATTTTTCAAGTTCTGCGGACACCAAAGTATCATGATTGAATAGGCTGAATAACAATGTTAGAATGAGTATCACTTATTCAAATGATGTTCAAATAGTCTGCGACATTATAAAGAAAAATTGGCACATTCTAACTTCCGATGACAGATATAGGGGTATTCTTGGAGACATTCCATGTTTTTGTTTTAAGAACAATTGTTAATTAAGGAAAATGCTTTGTTATAAAATGTTTAGCAAGGACTTGAGTAATTCTGTTAGATTACACACGCACCCTTGTAGATCTTGCAGCATGTGTGGGTTTATTAATATTACTACAACATATAAACATTTGGTTACTAATAGAGTTTATAAGGTTGATTTCTATGCGGACTGCAGAGGTTGTAATGTTATATATTTAGCAGTCTGTGATTTATGTGGCTGTTATGTGGGTAAAACGAATGGAGCACTTAAGGACCATATACATGAACATATCTATGACATCAGTAAACAGGATGTCAAAAATGCTCTCTCTAAACATACTTTAATGAATGGCAGTCAACATAATTTTTAAGTTTTTAGTCCTTGAAGTGTTCAGGTGTAATATCAGAGGTGATGATGTGAGGACAAAAAAAATGAGCGTTTAGAAATTAAATGGATCTTAGAATTACAAGCTGATAAGGGTAGCGGATTAATGGGTCTGTCCCTTTAAAACCTTTCTTAAATCACATGCCTTAACCTGGTAACTTTGAATTGTGTATTTAATTGGTGATTTGAATTTTATGCTTAAATCTGATGAAGCACCAGGTTGCAGGCGTGAAAGAGTTTATGTCTTATTTGTTTTTATCTGCTTTTATCTGATTTGGATTAAATGTTTCTGGGTTACCATCTGCCTTGTCGACTAGTTGCTCTGTTTTACTGAGTATTCCTTGTGTTTGACCAGTCTCATCTGATATATCTTTTTTTTACCTTTAAAAGTCAGCAAAACACTGTGCTTTGCTTTTTTTTTCTGTAAGGAGTAGTAAATGGAGCAAATAAGAAATCTCCAAGCTCTACAAAGATTTATGATCAGCTCTCTGACCCTGTCATTATGTGTTCTTGACGTGAATGCTAATATTCACCTCAAAAGCAAATTTCTTATCCATGTCTCGAACACATATTAAGCAGGTTACAATCGGAGACCTGGTCGTAATCCTCTATATTACTTATTATTTAACAAAGTTCAATGGTTTTATGTGTTTTTTTATGAAAACACACTGAATGTAGTAAGATATGCAAATTAATTGGCCAGGGTCTTAAATAATTTAGAGCAGTAGGTGAGCAGTAACTCATGGAATAAAACAAATGGATAAATTCTTTAGTTATGTTAGGAACCTGGGTGGGAATTCCCAGATATGCTCAGAATTAGTCCAAAATGACAAAAAATACACCAAACCCACAGACATTGCCAACATCCTAGCTGACAGGTTCAGCGCAAACTTCTCCCCCCCTCCCCACCAAAAGGGCAAATATCTATCCCAGCAGAGTGCTGCCCCCCCCTGACATCTCAGATGCTCAGGTAAGAGCCGCCTGCTCCAAAGCAAAAAACACAGCATCAATGGGACCAGATGGTGTCCCGGGCTGCATCCTACATGAACTCCAAGAAGAGCTAAACCCAAACATAAAACTACTGTTCAATCTCAGCCTTACTACAGGATATGTACCCAAAGAGTGGCGTACAGCAACAGTGGTCCCTCTCCACAAAGGTGGTGCCTCAACGGATCCTGGAAACTATCGCCCCATAAGCCTGACTAGCTTGGTCTGCAAAGCTATGGAAAGGATCATCATGGACCTCATAAATAAAGATATTGGGGACCTACAGACACTGGATCCTACCCAGTTCTGCTTTGTTAAGGGTAGATCCTGTCTCTTAAACCTGGTTGATTTCTTTGAAACAGTCACCAAGGCCATTGACGAGGGGAAGGTGGTCCACACAGCCTACCTGGACCTCACAAAAGCCTTCGATACAATACTCCACTCGGGCATTATAGATAAACTCACCAGCTTAAATATAAACCCCTATGTCACTAGATGGGTTGCAAACTGGCTCAAGGACAGAACCCATATGGTTAGAATTGCTGGAGCTATGTCAGACTCCAAACCAGTTACAAGTGGCGTCCCACAAGGCTCAGTCCTGGGACCTCTCTTGTTTGGTATATATTTCTCGGAGGTACAGGCCAACACGGAAGGACTGTGGCTGACCAAGTTCGCAGATGACTGCAAACTGGGCGCCATAATTGACTCTCCAGCCGACACAAGCATCCCCCAAAAGGGCCTCATAGAAACAGACAACTGGTGCCAGAGCCATGGCCTCAAGCTAAACGCCAAAAATTGTATAGTCATCCCCTTTGGCAAAAACAAATTGCCCACAAATTACCACATAGGTGGTAATCCATTAAGTACAGAAGAAGTAATTAGGGAGCTGGGGACCCAAGTTGATAGCAATCTCTCATTTGACAACCATGTGGCCAAAGTGGTTAGAAAAACATTTTATATAGCCCACATAATCATGAAGGGATTCAC
This sequence comes from Protopterus annectens, assembly GCF_019279795.1. Classification (NCBI taxonomy): domain Eukaryota; kingdom Metazoa; phylum Chordata; order Ceratodontiformes; family Protopteridae; genus Protopterus; species Protopterus annectens. The sequence continues at coordinate 642,480,993 of NC_056728.1, forward strand.
AGCTAGATCAGGGGAGGTCATTGTGCCTCTTTACTCATCCTCCATCAGGCCCATAATTGAGTACAATGCCCCTTTTGGGATGTACCTTACCAGACACCTGCAGCAACTGGAAAGACCCCAAAAGTACCTCACCAAGAGGATCAAACGGCTCAAACAGATGCCATATGCTGCCCGGTTAAAGAAACTCCAGCTCCTGCTCAGTGGCATACCGCCAGCTCAGAGGCGATCTGTGCCTGACGTATAAAGCCATGTCCAACCCGGAATTAATGGACATGCTGCACCTCAGAAAATCCAAATCCCATCGAGCTACGCGCTCGAGAGACTTGAACCTCAGCACTGAAATAAATAGGACATGCTGGAGGGACAGATTCATAACCCAGAGGCTCCCTTCACTCTGGAATAAAATCCCAGTCCAGGTTAGGCAGAGTCTCTCATTGACTCTCTTCAAGAGGAATCTTGATGAGTGGATGGGAGATCGTAGGTTTACACTGGGTATCACTTCTGTGTCACTGTTAGACAGCGGCACAGTATACTAACCTCGAAAAAGGGCATAGCAAAATTAATTTAAAATGGGTGGCGAAAGCCAAACACACTCTAGCTAGGTTTATAAATGCCCTAGGGCAGGTAGCCTAGTATGAACCTATGAACCTATATGAGATTAGATTGTGTTAATGGGGTTTGGAAATGTTTTGTATTCTTTTTACCCTCCTCAGGTTCCGCAGAACCATCAAGCCCATTCCCACTAATTATTTTGCCCTACAATTCCTAGCAACAGAGGGCATTGGACATAGGAGATGAGAGCTGAGACCTGTTTTGAGTTAGAAGATTTTACCAGGATTCATGTCATACCTCTCAACCTCTTAGAGCAAGAAATCTGGACAAAATCATAAATAATGGGGAGATAAAGGCCCAAAAATAGGGACAATTTTAAATATTCTCTTACAAACTTAGAAAGTTGATAGAATAGCTTTTCTGTTAGCATAAATTTTCTAAAGGATATGAAGTCTGAAACTCAAATGTCTGTCATTTTCTGACTTTTATCTTTAATGACTTGCCGTTGATTTTTCATAAAACCACAATTTTATGAAAAACTGACCAAAAATATAAGGTAAAAATCTGGACTTTGTGCAAATATCTGTACAGTTGAGAAGTATGATTTCATTTTTTAAATGAGCTTCACAGTAGCTGGCCTGCTTAGTGTTGCCTACAGCTTCTCCCAAACACTGTGGTTTGTGGAAAATGCTTAACTTATATTTCTAATACAGAGTTTGAGAGTTGTCAGTGGGAAATAGTTGGGGTGGTCCCTCCAAAATAGTTTAAGTTGAGCCCTACGTTTGTTAAGGCCAACCCTGCTACCAGCTTTTCTCCTAAAATCGCCAGTTTTAGGAGACATCAGGAAGCAAAAAGCACAAATTTGAGCCAAAATCTAGGACAGTTGAAAGGAAGGAGTATTACAGTAAATGAATTGTAAAGAATGGCAACAATAAACAAATGGCGATGTTTTACAACAATACCCCCCTCCCTGCCCATCATTCCGCGCAGAAATGGGCAGGGATAGAGTGACTTGACGTGCTTCTTGGCTGTGATGTAGTATGCAAATGATACATGACTGACATGCCATGCAGATTTGCCTGTGATATCATGAATAGTGCGATCTTGGAGTTGGTTTATTTAAGTAGCTGGGGTGTGGGGCACGAAGGATAACAAGTTATATTTACAGTTGTAGTGTAATGTACTGTACTTTACAAAATCAAATAAAACTGTGTCCAAAAAGTGGATACTTTAGCTCTTTTTGTAATTAGTAATTACTGATGTTGGGGTTTGTATAGATACCCATTAAGGTAATTTCTGAAACGCACAATTGCATTGTACAAACTGCTTTTTTATGCATTTATGTCTTTAAGTTCATAGTCAGGATATTTATTTGCATACAAGTAAGTAACTGTTGACCTTTTTGCGCATTATGTTTTGAGCTGTCACACGCAAGCATACCTGTTAAATTGCAGGCAACAAAAATCTGTGCAAAACCTGTAAAAAAAATCAAATACTTAAGGCCAAAGAATCTAGACAGCACACCTCTCAACTGTCCCTGTTGAAGGACAACCCTGATTTTTAACTCCATTTTATCTCCCTTCTTAATCCTCTTAAAACTTCTGATCTTTGGAGAAAGGGTGGTGAATTACACGTAACAGATAATGATAATAATTACAGTTGCATGAAGTTATGGGAAAGAGTAGTGGAAGCTAGGTTAAGAAGGGAGGTAATGATTAGTGATCAGCAGTATGGTTTCATGCCAGGAAAGAGTAATACGATGCAATGTTTGCTCTGAGAGTGTTGATGGAGAAGTACAGAGAAGGTCAGAAGGAGTTGCATTGTGTCTTTGTGGACTTAGAGAAAGCATATGACAGGGTGTCTAGAGAGGAGTTGTGGTATTGTATGAGGGTCAGGAGTTTCAGAGAAGTATGTAAGAGTGGTACAGGATATGTACGAGGGTAGTGTGACAGCGGTGAGGTCTGCGGTGGGAGTGACGGATGCGTTTAAGGTGGAGGTGGGATTACATCAAGAATCAGCTCTGAGCCCGTTCTTATTTGCAATGGTGATGGACAGGTTGACAGACGAGATCAGACAGGAGTCCCCGTGGACTATAATGTTTGCAGATGACATTGTGATCTGTAGTGAGAGTAGGGAACAGGTGGAGGAGACCCTGGAGTGGTGGAGATATGCTCTAGAGAGAAGAGGAATGAAGGTCAGCAGGACTAAGACAGAATATATGTGTGTGAATGAGAGGGAGGATAGAAGAATGGTGAAGATGCAGGGAGTAGAGGTGGTGAAGGTGGATGAGTTTAAATACTTGGGATCAACAGTTAGAGTAATGGTGAGTGTGAAAGAGAGGTGAGGAAGTGAGTACAGGCAGGATGGAGTGGGTGAAGAGTGTCAGGAGTGATTTGTGACAGAGATTACCAGTAAGAGTGAAAGGGAAGGTCTACAAGAGGGTAGTGAGACCAGCTATGTTATATGGGTTGGAGACAGTGGCATTGACAAAAAGGCAGGAGTCAGAGCTTGATGTGGCAGAGTTAAAGATGTTAAGATTTGCAATGGGTGTGACAAGGATGGACAGGATTAGGAATAAGTATATTAGAGAGTTAGCCCAGGTTGGAAGGTTTGGAGACAAAGCCAGAGAGGCAAGATTACGTTGGTTTGGGCATGTGCTGAGGAGGGATGCAGAGTATATTGGGAAAAAGATGCTAAGGATGAAGCTGCCAGGTAACAGGAAAAGAGGAAGGCCTAAGATAAGGTTTATGAATGTGGTGAGAGAGGACATGCAGGTGGTTGGTGTGACAGAGCAAGATGCAGAGGACAGGAAGAAATGGAAACAGTTGATCCGCTGTGGCGACCCCTAACAGGAGCAGCAGAAAGAAGAAGACTCTTTAAACTTCAGAAAATGTTTATTAGTTCACATTCTCTTGTTCTCAGTGTCTCTAGTAAGAGTACTAACATTTTAATAGTTCCAATGATTTGTTGAGCGCTATGCTGGATATAACGAGCTATTGATGGCATAACTCCTCACTTTCATTAGGATTATGCGATCCCCCGCTCAGAAACACAAGTTTGCAAATCGAAATCACAAAATTATGCAGAATAGGTTTTATTCATAAAGCCTTCCTTTAGATTTAGATCTTATGGAGATTTTTCACTCCATGCATTTTCAGCAAGTATCTAGTAACAATGTATTTTTCTGAACTAATTACAGTAGTCAGCATAACCAGCGCTCTATTAAAATTTTCCTCCTTTGTATGCTTACCGCATGGCGGTAAATGCGTACAACCGAACTATGTTTATGCTTATTCAAGTCTAGTGAAAAAATGGACATGTGCAGACTATTGGGTGGGATTTGTGCGGGCCTTTACTGCGCATGGAGGGACCTACTGTAAACAAAATGCCAAATAAATTTAAGTAAAATCGTATGACGTAACAATCATACCGCACTCTACGGGTAAAGCAAAACCAATATTCTCCCCTTACACCTCAGAGACTCAATGATTGTGGAGGACTGAATTAGTCATCCGCTATCCCAGAAGCCTCCCGTATGTTGTGGCACTTTGCTTGTCTCAGCTGCTGTTTATAGTGTGTATTGTATGAGTATGACAGAAAAGAGGAAAAGCACAGTAACTTTGAAATTATGTAACTAGGGTTGTAAATATTCGCCATTATCCAAACTCTGTAAGGATATTGTAACGAGTCGTGATAAACTTGGAGATTTATGTTCTTTTCACTATGGTATCATCGCGTGTGACATAGTGGCTGTGCTTTAGTTAAGAAAACCACTGCCTTTTTCCCTCGACCCTACACTGACTTCATCGAGAGACAAGATGGATCGGGAAATGTAAGTTAATACCGTGGCAAAACAGGCCTGTGTGTTATGTGCTTTTGTTTTTAGAGTAATGATTTGATGTACTACAGGTTTAGTATTCGGGCACTTTGCATTGCGGCAGTAGATACACATGTATTAGAAGTGTGGGACAGTTTATTTTATTGAAAATAAAACTGGGAGAAGCGTGCCATAGCATATAGGAGGAATATTGGTTGTCCTTGCATATAGTCGGTATAGCATTCTGTTGTGTCCCAGTTGGTCTGTTGCTTTGTTTATCTGGTAACGGAAGTGTGTTTTAAGATACCAGTATTGTGTGTATGTTAGTGTGTTTTCCTGTGAACATAGTTGTTAATATAAAGTAGCAGTTCTATATGATAAACAGAGTAAAGTGCGTTCCTGCAATCGTAGTGGTAGAAGTCCGGCTACAGTTAAGCCAGAAGTCCTTTGACGTAAGCTTCATAGTGGCATTTGTGTTTTTTAAACTCGCGTGATACTAATGATATTTAGCAGACCTTTTGGGTGTGGTAATTCGTAATTTAAGTGCCAGCAGTCCTCGGGGAAGCATTTGTCTGTTGTTACATTCTTTGTCCAGGTCACTGACTGCCGTTATGTACTCTTTCCTAGGTCTGTCATTTATGGTGACACATTTATTATGTTTCAGTTGTACGAACTCTGTTGAAAAGATAGTCCCTTCACGTAACCCATTTTAATTATGTCTAGTCTCTGTCACTTTAATAGAAAAATCTGTTAGACTTTCACCCATAACACTTTCTGACTTTATCCCTGTTTCAGGCATGAGGAATTTTAGGTTGGCGACTGCCAGTTATTTGTGCTGGTTGGCAGGACCGCATGGTGATTGTGCTTAGCCGTATGTTTTTTTAACACACATCTTTGCTATGTTATAAATAACTTAACAGTCATATATTCATATAAATGAAAAAAAAAACATATTGACATAATTTTTGTTGCAAGCATTATACATCACAAACCACATTGACATCATTGTATTTGCAAATATTCTACAACCCTTATAATCTTTCTGGTCATTGTCAGTCAAACATTACATAGCTTATTCAAATCCTGTCTTCTTTCAAACCTCATTCCTCTTCTGAATGTCCCACAATTCCCAATTTTTTCCTATTTAATTTGCTTCTACCCATTTCTGAAGATCTCAATTCCAGTTGTTTTATATTTCTGTTACTATACATACATACAAATATTTCAAGTATGGGTATTAATGCCCTTCTAGCTTGTCAATATATCAAAACACTTGTTCCCATAATAAGTCTCCAGGTTGTTCTTAAAAAATATCTAAACTGGTACTTGCTTTGATGTAATTTGGTAATCTGTTCCATGCATCAGCTACTCTGTCAGAGAACCAATTAATACACTTCTCGTTCCTATAGAATTTTCTACATAGGTTGTCTGATGATTCTCTAGTACTTTTTGATAACCCCAAACATTCTCAGAGGTAGTTATCCTTAAATACCCTATATACCTGAATAAGATCTTCTCTTAGATATATCTGTAAGAGATACTGTACAAGTTCAGATATTTTAGCCTTTCATAATAACTTAGATTTTCACATCCATGGATGCCCTTGGTATATTTCCGCTGTACTCCTTCTACGTTACTCATACTTGTCTTCTTATAGGGTTTCCATAGTGTTATTCCATACTCAAGTTTGGGTCTAATGTAGACAATGCTAACAAGCAATGACATCAGTATTTTTAATTTCCTAGACTTTATAAATCTTTTTATACAACCTATAGTTCTATTGCTATCATTAACCAATTGGTTGATATGATTAGAAAAACTCATAGCTGAATCTACCCATATACCCAGGTCCTTAAATGAGTCTACACTTTCAATCGCTGTGTGCTGTATTAAATATTCACCTTTCAGTTTATTTCTCCCAAATCTCATATGCTTAATTTTTGATGGGTTTATCAGCATATTATTCTCTTGTGCCCAAATGGTCAATTTAGTCTAGTTGATTTGCAGACATGCCTATCTGTAACACATTTAATCAGTTTACCCAATTTCAGGTCATCTGCATATAGACTGTAGAACACATCAGATGAAAAAGTTAGGTCTGAAAGATATAATCTAAAGAAGTAAGGGCCTAGGACAAAGCCCTGTGGAACAACCCTGGCTGTAACTGTGTATTCACTACTTCTCGTACAGTTGGTTTAGACTTTGATTTCCATTTTCTAGTAATTGCTTTTTTGGCAGCCACTATAATTAGGCTCAGCAAGGCTTTACCATGTCTAGGAAATTCCGATTCTGTATCATAGCTCAAAAAATAATTTCTTTGGTTACATCATTTGCTCACTCATGACAGAGCTGTCTGAAGGGAATCTTTAAAGTCTTCCAACTCATTACATTTCCAGAAAATGTTTCCAGTTATGTCTTTCTTCCTCATCACACCTCCAACACTTGCTGTCTACCTGAAGAAAAATTCTTTGGAGTCTGCTTGAGGTATAAAAATGTCTATGTAAACACTTCCTTTTTGCATATTTGGGAGATTTGCGTATATCACCCATTGTTTCTTTGTCAATTCCTTATCTAATCTCTCTTGCCAGTCCTTTCTAACCTCCTGTGATTGATTCTTATAGTTATTGTGCAACAGTTTTTAATGCCGTACCTTTTTTTAACAGTAGCTTCTGTTGTAGATTCTACTAAAAACTCTACCAGTGCTGGTCTTTCTCTTAGGGATCCCCCTATTTCTTTCTCTTTGCTTTTACCTTGATATCAATCCTTGATAGGGAATGCAATCTGTATTCTGCACTCAGATTTAATTTTGGGCCTCTTACCATTCTGTTACCTTTCCAGGACCGGAGTTCCGCTGTGGTGACCCCAAACAGCATTACAAGACCTTGGTTCTTCTGCCAGTTTTATCCAATAAATTCCAGCCCCCTATTGTCTGTATCCCTAATTGCAGTCATCCTATCAGCAGAAGCTCCTTTTTGCAGTCCTATGTTGGTTTAGTTCTTAGAATACATTCTGCTATTTTATGCGTATAATATTCTGCATGGTTATAGTTTTCCTTAAGGCTCTGCATTGAAAATCCCAGTCTGTCCTTGTTTCTTGAGCTCCTCCCTCCCCCTGTTTCTTCATTATCCATTTCCACTTTGAATTATAAGTTTCTGCTGTTGCCATGTATAGGAGCCTTAACCATGTAGTTCTGAAGTACTCCTTCAAATCGGGTAATCCCAAACCTCCTTGTTCATTTGGAAAAAGTATTTTATCTCACTTGGCAATTGCTATCTTCCCCTACCAATAAAATCTTTCAGCTCTTTATTAATTGCTGTCCACAAAGTCTCCTCGGTTGATAATATGTCTGACTTGTGTATAAAACTAAAGGGACTAAAAACATTTTAACTACTTAACTGCCACACCAGAATCCTTTTAATCCATACTCCTAAGTACTTCATTTTATCATGTCCCCATAATTATGGATATTGCTGAACCAATAAGTCTGTAGGTACATAATTTACAGCTATTGCTTTTATTTTAGCTTTATTACTTGTATTAAAATTGTATCCCAAAAAGATTTGAAACTGCCTCAAAATGTTTAATAACACTGAAATGTCCCTTTCTGATTTTATCAGGTATAAAAATAATAATGTCTACAAATAGAGTCAGCTTTTCTTGACTACCATATTAATTATATCCTTGGATTCCCGATTCTCTTTTTATTTTCTTTGTCAGTGGCTCTAAATATAGTGCAAATAACAAAGGGGAAAGAGGACTCCCCTGCCTGATTCCTCTGCTCAAACAGAAATTATTAGGGAAGAACCCACCCACTTTCATTTTTGCCTCCTATCCCTCATATATTCTCTTAATCAACCTTATAATTTTTATCAGGGAATGCAATGCTTCTACTGCCCTGCTCATACACTCCAGCTTACTCTGTCAAATGCTTTCTCTGCATCAACACCCGCCAACAACAATGGTATTTTCTTACATTCAGCTTCCCACTTGATCATCGCTGTTTTGTTAAAGTTGTCAAATGCTACAAGTTATTTTAACTGTAGTATTGCCTTTTATCCATGTAAATTAGGAGATGCATGGAACCATTTAAATGTAGCAGAAAGTGTTGGTTCTTGTGCATTTTCGTTATGCTCAGAATGCTTAGAAGGTCAATGAAGTAGGTGCAAAAAGCCATGTTGAAATGTACACCTAGCTGTACTAACATGACAACAAACTAGAGGATTACAAAATGTATTAAGACCAGTAATTTTAAAATCTTCAAAAATGTATGCAGGTAAGATAATTATAACAAATTAGACATAATACAAAAATGGTTAAAAATCAATACAGGTATATGACAAATTTAATATTTAGAGAAATTTTAGTTCTTCTGTGTGGAGACATGCGTGAATGGGCGTTCCTTCGTTGAAGGTTGTGCGTCAGGGCTGGCAACTCGGTACGTAAAAATCAACTGCCAGTCAGCGGACCGGAGTTCCGCTGTGGTGACCCCTAACCGGGAAAAGCCGAAAGACAACAACAGAGAAATTTTAGTTTGTAGATAAATTAAAGGTAAGTTAGTCTAGTGTGAATAGGAATTGGAATATGAAGTGATGGCGGGCAGGTTTTATGTTGTATTTAGAGAGAAAGTCAGGTAAGAGAATTGGATAGATTTAAGGAAGTGAGTGAAGGGAGGTTAAGGAAGTATAATGAATGAAAATATACCTGTTCACATTTAGGGATTTAGTTTATCCTGGATTTGAGCAAAGGTCAACATATAACAAGGATGTACAATGAACATTACAGAACCATAGAGGGTAAAGCATTCAAAACAACAAGTGCACATTTTATGAAATGTGCTGTCTGTAATAAGACACTGCATTTTAGTGAGTTTTTAAAGGTTGTGATGATCAGAGATAGTTGTGTAGTAGTTCTATAAATAGTGATCGCAATAAGAAAAATGGTTCCTTAACTGATTCGGGATATTTTTTCATTTTTAAGAGTAAACAGTGTTGTGAATATTGTGATCTCTAGTCTGCTTGGTCGATGAAGTGACCAATTTTAGTTGGTTCTAATTGAAAGGAAAGGAAGTCTTAAGCAGTTTACTCAAGAAGGTAAGTGGAACTGCATATTCAGGCTTTGGAATGATGACATTTCTGTGCTTCAAAGTGAAGATTTGCTTGTTAAGCTTATTGGCTGACATTAACTGGAATGTGACTTGGTTGATTGAACTGTAAACAAGATTATGAAAATATAAAGTGAGATCAAGAAAGCTGTGCTGTATTGGTAAGAATGTGCTGAGAAATTGTTGAATTTCCAGCAAATTGGAGAAATTAAGGTGGGGAAAAGAGGAAGATTTTTGTCTTGTATTAAAGATTACAGATTTTTTTTTGTACTGGCAGTGAGTTTAATTGGAAACAAATTGCAGATATTACAAAAGCGGTTCTAGAGCATATAAACCAAAGCAGCTTTTAGCTTCTCTTAGGAGTAATTGGTCATCCGAATAAAGGATGAGATGATGTTGATGGAGATCAGTGGGGAGATTGTTACTGAAAAGAGAGAAAATGATGGACTTGGGAATGGAGATTTAACGCGCACTTGGGTTTATAAGGATATTGGAGGAGTGTTTACATAGTTGAAATTGTTTGAGAAACTGTTGTTGAAAAGTGGGGAGAAGAGAGAGAGAGAGAGAGTGGCTAACCAGATCGAATGCTCTCAATGTCAGGAGACAAACTGCCTGCTATCTTTTGTTATATTGCTAAGTGTGTGTGTGTGTGTGTGTCTGTGAGAGCAAATAAACTTCCATCAATAACTTTGTTGAAGTCGACAACAAAAAGTGCAGCATTTTGTTGAACTGTTTGAATGCTACGTTGTTGGTCGCACTGTATTCAACAAATCACTGCAGGAGTTGGGTATATAGGTTCATAGGTAGGTACTAGGCTTTTGGCCCTAGGGCCTATATAAGCCTAGCCAAAGGTACCCTGGCTTTCGCCACCCAAGAAAATTATTTTCCTGTGCCACTGTCGAGCAGAGCCACAGAAGTGATCCCCGGGGTGAATTTCCTATCTCCCATCCAATCATCAAGATTTTTCTTGAAGAGTGCTAATGAGGAGCTTTGTTTGATATAGATAGGTGGTTTGTTCCAGAGTATGGGAAGTCTCTGGGACAGGAATCTATCCAGCATGTTCTGTTTATTGTGGTGACGAGGTTTAGGTCTCTAGAGCGTGTAGCTCGTAGGGATTGGGATTTCTTTAAGTGGAGCATGTCTAAAAGCTCTGGGTTTGACATAGCTTTGTGTGTTAGGCAGAAATCGCCTCTGAGTAGGCGATATGCAACGGAGTAAAGCTGCAGGTTTTTTGAGATGGTCTGCATAGGGCATCTCTTTCAGGCCGGTAATCCTCTTTGTGAGGTATTTCTGTTGCCTTTCCAGTTGTTGTAGATGTCTTGTGAGGTACATACCAAAAGGGGCATTGTACTCTATAATGGATCTAATGAGTGACGAGTAGAGGGGAACAATTACCTCTTTTTTTTTTTTTTTTTTTTCCTGGATGAGAAACCTTTTGTGATGAGGTGTGCCACATAGAAGAATTTCCTGACTACTGTGGCGATGTGATTATCAAAGGAGAGACTGCTGTCCACCTGTGTCCCAAGGTCTCTTATTACACTTTCGGTGTTAAGTAGACTACCACCTATGTGGTAGTTCATGGGTACTGAGTTTTTACCAAAAGGAATGCCAATGCACTTTTTAGCATTGAGCTTGAGGCCATGGCTTTGACACCAGGCATCTGTCTCAGCAAGGCCCTTTTGTAGGATGTCCACATCTTTTGGAGTTTTGATTATGGCTCCTAGTTTTGATTATGGCTCCTAGTTTGCAGTCATCTGCGAACTTCGTTAGCCAAAGACCTTCTGTGTTGGCCTGTACTTCAGAGAAGTAGATACCAAACAGGAGAGGACACAGGACTGAACCCTGTGGTACTCCACTTGTCACTGGTCTGAAGCTGGATTTGGAGTCTGCTACTTTCACAGAGTGGGTTCTGTCAGTGAGCCAGTTGGCAACCCATCTTGTGACATAGGGATTTATACCTAGTTTAGTGAGTTTATCTATAATTCCAGAGTGGGGGATGGTGGAAAGCCTTGGCGAGATTTAGATAGGCTGTATGAACCACCTTACCCTCATCTACGGCTTTGGTGACTGCTTCAAAGAAGATGTGATCTGCCTTTTACAAACCCGAACTGGGTGGGGTCCTGAGTTTGGTGATTACCAATGTCATTGTTTATAAGTTCCATGATGATACGCTCCATAGCCTTGCAGACCAGGCTCGTTAGGCTAATGGGGCGGTAGTTTCCGGGGTCTGTGCTGGCTCCCCATTTGTGGAGTGGGATAACTGTCGCTGTGCGCCATTCAGTGGGCACATAGCCTGAGGTGAGGCTATGATTGAACATGGTACTTAGGTGGGGTGCCAGTTTGTTCTGTAGTTCATGTAGAACACCGCCTGGGATGTCGCAGGTCCCATGAATGCTGTGTTCTTGGCTTTGGATAGTGTGTTTTTTACCTGTGCAGCCGTGATTACAGGAACTTTGCATTCTTCTGGTATAGAGATGGGCCCTTTAGGGGATGACAGAGGGGTAAAGTTAGCACTGAACCTATCTGCCAGGATGTTGTCAATATCCGTTGGTTCTGTATATTTAGTGCCATTGTGCTGTAACTCAGAGCTTGACATAGCTATAGAATGCTTTGTGGTTGTCTTTAGAGTCAGTGGCGATTTTGTTTTCCTAACTAGCTTTGGAGGATTTTATGAGGGATCTCAGCTTCTTACTGAAGCTGACCAGGGAGTTTCTCCAATCATGGGATTTTACTCTTTTTTTGCAAGAGTTTCTTTCTTCTGTTGTAGAGTTTGTTTATGGTAGGGGACCACCAGATTGGCTTCCTTTTTTTGGAGGATAGCATCTTGGTTCTCTTAGGGATTGCACGATCCATGCACTCATGTAAGTGCTTATAAAGCGCATTTGTGTAGGATTCAGCAGTCATACCTCTATTGTCCGTCAGCATGGGTGTCGTGAAGTTTGCCACTTCTGTCTTAAGAAGGGTGAAGCTGGCTTTGGAGAACTTATTTACTGTGGTTTCCCTAGTGGGGGAGGGATGCGGATGTCTAGGGTGATTAGCTTATGGTCAGATCTGACCAACGAGGAATTGACCTCTGGTGTGGAGCACCGGTTGCCCATGTTGGTAATAACCAGGTCTAGGATATTGCTGCCCCTGGTGGGGGTGTGGATAAGTTGATCCATGGCATTGGAATTTATGAATTCCAGAAAACGTTGAGCACAAGAGTTGGTACATGAGTAGTTTTCCCAGTTAATGGTAGGGTAGTTGAAATCGCCCATTATTAGGGTGTTAGGTTGTACCCTAATATTTCCCAGTGTATTAAGAAATGAGAAGTGGGAATCCTGGGGCATGGTGGGGGATCTGTAGCAAGCTACAATTTGGATTGCGGTCTTGCCCAGAGTTAGTTGCGCTTGGATAATCTCGGATGCATTATGCTGAGCAACTAGCCTGGAGGTGTGGATATCCTTAATGAATATGGACACGCCTCCACCTTTAGTGTTTCGGTCTAGGTTAGGTGGCCGAAAGGTGTGGTATGAATTATAGCCTGGTAATGCAGGGGTACTCTCTGGAGCCTTGAACCAGGTCTCTGTCACTGCACAGATGTCGATGTTCTCCATTTTAAGGAGTGCCTCGGGAGAGTGCATTTTGAGGTTTAGACTTCTAGCATTGAGTAGCAATACCCTGCTAACATGCTACTTTTGGGATTTAGGCTTCTGGCAGGGAGGGAAGTTTTAGGGTGAGGGTGTGGGAGTGGAGTAAAGATGGGGAGTGGTTAAGGAGTTTGGGTTTATGGAGCAAGAGGGAAGTCTTGGTTGGGGATCTAGGAATGCTTTGTGGTTTAGTAGGTCTAGACAGTGTGAGATGATATTTGGGAAGATCAGGGTAGTTGTGGGTTCAAGCACTTGGGGGATTGTAGGCTGTGTTTTTAGTTGCATTCAGTAGGTTAAGATTTGAAGTGTTCATTGATGTAAGGAAGTTCATTGTGGTGTGTGTGTGTGTGCGCCGCACCCCAGTTTTATATTTTTAATGTACTGTTTTGATTTTTTAGAGGGTATCTCATTTTCAATGTTTTTTCTATAGAAGCTGCACCTCCTTTTCCAGTTTTGTGATTGTGCAACTGTAGAAGCAAGGGAAAGGCCCAGAAATATTGAATCACTGCCGTTGTGCTATCAAATAATGCACTGGCAGTGAGTCAGTCCTGACCTCTAAATGTGTACTAACTTTTGTGGTCTCACAGTTGCAGAATCAAAGGAAAAGCTTAACCCTACCGTGCTCCCTTTAGTGTAGTTTATAATCTTTGTACAATCACAGAACACCAGATTAGTGCCTGTTATCGAGGGGTCAGTCTTTTGATTGTAGCATTTAACTGTGACTTGTAGACTGTCTAGTACAACTCCTTCCAAAGCTTGAGCAACAGTGTGAGCTTCAATAACATTTAGGTATTTCTGCTAAAGGTATGGTCAGTGACTTAAAATAGGGCTTTAGTGGTTTTTAAATCTAGGTCTGAATGCCAGATACTAGTTCTGTTCTAAGTTTTAAGACTTTTAAAATTACTTTTTCCTCTATACTAATAATACCGAAAGGGTGCCAAGAAGCAAGTGTTCGTATTATGATAGGTTGAAATCATTGGAATGTGTGATTGGTTTCTTTTCTAGGAGAATGGAATCTGAGCAGAATGAGAGATTTTATTGATAGAAGTAAAGGGATAGCAAGTGTTTAGTTTTTTTTTCTTCTCAAACTTGGGTCCAGTTGCGTTTCATTCACTGAGGCATAGTGACTGGGCAGCTATGGAATTTCAAAGTCTAAGACAATTGGGGGAATGTTTTGAAATGTAGTTGAATATGTGAGCTGTGATTTGTGAAGAGTTGAGCAAGTGCTTGGGGGGAGGAATGCCTTTTGGTGGGGGGAATTGTATTTGTTTTCCTCCAAAGAAGAGACTCCCGTTTTATTACAGTCATACAAAATAATTGTTTGATTTGCAGTTTGTCAATTAGTATCTTATTTTATTTTTTTTTTTTTTTTTGGTATTAAAACAATTTATAAAACAACTATTTGCATGTGTCCACAGCTGATCAATATATTGGTTATACAGATCAAGAACAATTAATATTTTTCAAGGAAGTTTTTAAAATATTAGTTTTCATCTTTTATAGTATGCTGTTCACTGCTGCAAACAATTTTTGCCATACTGATAAATTCAACACGGATGGGTAACTTTACTTTTCCAATTTTTAGTAATTACGTCTCTAGCTATAGTAAGAATAGACCAAAGAAGAGACAGTTGGGTTTTTGCAGTTATATCTGGGATCGGAGCACTAAATACAGAAATATTGCATTTATCTGACCATAGAGCTTAAGTTAGTAATTTCTCTCCAAAAAGGGGAGATGACTTCACATTCATACCATATGCGTCCAATCGGCTATTATTTCAGAGTCACATCTCCAGCATTTATTCTATTTGGTTTATACATAATTGTAATTCTGTTAGAGTGACAAAAGCTCTGTGTAAAAACATTTCCAAGTGAAAATTTTCCAGTATAATGAAGATGTGGTTTTATCTGTAGACTTTAATATTATTCTCTTGTATTCTTAAGAGAAGTCTTTATCGTTTAATTTTGAGGAGTAATTCCAGTAGAAATTGTCTAAATGTGTGAATTCCAACTTGAGAATTATTTTGTAAATGTTTGACAATTGTGATTTGTGATTTATTTTTCATTGTATTATTATTGATATTCATTAATAATTCCTGTAATTTGGGGGATGATTTCTTGCCTAAGTTATGTTTAACCAGTTCTCAGAATCTTTTTTTTTTTTTTTTTTTTTACTCAGATGATTTTTATTTTAAATTTACAATAAATGAAAACTTGTCACAGTTTATAATCAAGTTAGATACTTTATTAACTATATACAAATTTAAGTTAAATAGTACATGCTTCATGAGGAGGTTAGATCCATTTGCAAAGTATCAGTCAAAGTTAGAACTTTTTTCCAAGGGTTTTTAGTTAGTGGTCTAGGAAACATTCTTAATTCTTTAGTTTTTATTTCCATTAAGGCTGTCCTGTGCAATATACATATGAAATCTTCTTTGCTAGGAGCTGTGGTAGAATTCCATCTCTTTGTTATGCATTTCCTAGCTATAGCTAGTATAGTCCAAAGTAAATGAAGGTCAGTCTTATTTGAAGAATAAGCATTATCAGTTATATTCAGTAATAACAATGCCTTGGTCATGACAAAATTATCTGCATAAATCGCCTGCAAGAAATTAATACTTTCCCAAAAGGGTTTAATTTTTATACAGTCATAGAAAATGTGAGACCAATCAGCTTTATTATACTGTTGACATCTCCAGCATAACCCATTATTACAAAGATTGATTTTTGAAACTTTATCAGGGGTTAAAAAGGATCTGTGAAGGAATTTCCAGGTAAATATTCTCCAGTAATGAGAGCAAGAATTTAATTTTACTGAGAGAAGTAAATTAGATTTATTTTCTGAGGTTAATTGAATCCTATATCCTTTAGTAATAAATTGCCAATATGCTGGTTTAAGTTGTGTTTTGTAGCTTTTTATTAGATTATATAAATATGAAGTACCATTTTCCAGTTTCTTATTATATAAAATTTCAAACAGTCTGGATATAAGTTTTGGTGTATTTGAAAAAGAATTATTATTTATTATCCTACATAGATCCTTGGGAGTACGTGAATATATTCTGAAGCATTAACCATTCATGAGAATTCACTTTGTAAGTTGACATCATGTATTGTAAATCCAATACTTGCTGATTTTTTTTAGACAATATAACCAATAGATTAGATTTTTTCTGTTCCCAAGAGAAGAATATATCTCTCTGAATTCTATCTGGAAAGTTTTTAGTAATGCTGAAGGGAAATAATGTTGCAAACCAAAGCTTTAAATCCGTATTCTTGTTTATAAATTTCCTAAAATAGTCAAATGATTTATTTAAATTTGTCCTAGTTAGTTTAGTTATATTGTATTGAGACTTTAAGGCCAGCGAGTGCCATAATATATTGTCCTTGTCTAGAATAGTAGAATTTTTAAGCAAATTATTTTCATTTATTATTATAGTTGTATGTAACAGTTTCCAATTAGACATAAAATTCGGATCGATTCATTCAACCACAGTTTTAAGTAAAGTTGCTCTTGTATAAGACTCCATATCTGGGAAATGTATTCCTCCCTGGTCCCATTGTCTGATATGATGGGTATATGCAATTTTGTTTCTTTTAGGAAACCACAGAAATCTTAGCAAAATTGATGTTCTTTTCTTAAGGTGAGTTTTCCCAGGAATTAACAAAGTGGCTTGTACAAAATACAAAATTTTAGGGAGAAGAATCATTTTAATTAACTGTAGTCTATCTTCAAAAACTATAAATAACGTATTATATTTACCCACTAGGGAATCTATTGTAGCTGTGATCTTTCTATAATTAATATTCAATATATCTTTAATATTTTCACACAAGTCTATCCCCAAGTATTTTATTGTTGAGACATGTTCTCCTATGATATGATTCTTATCTATTTGAAAATCCTTTTTTTATTTAATAAGTATTTTGACTTTTGTTTATTAAATCGGAGTCCTGAGATCTTATGAAATTTATCAGACTATCTAATTCAACTAATGTTTCTTTTGAATTCAATAGTGTAAGAAGTATGTCATCAGCAAAGAGCATGATCTTGGAGTTATATTGACCAAATATATTTATTCCTTTTATCTTTGGATTGTTTCGTATTAATATTGCCAATAGTTCTATAGCTAATGCAAATAAAATGGGTGACATAGGGCATCCTTGTTTAGTACCTCTCGTAACTTGTATAGTCTCTGAAGTAAAGGGTCCTAATTTAACATAAGTTGAATTGTTTTCATAAACCTTTTTAATAAATGAAATGAAGGAGATGGGAAATTTATAAGCTTTTAAGATTTTAATTAAATAATTCCAGTTCAAGAAATCAAAAGCTTTCTCAACATCTCGTCCAATTATTAATGTTTCTATATTTTCTTTGTTTAAATCAGTGCCAGTATTCTTTTTATGTTATCATGTGGATGTCTATTTTGAATAAACCCAGTTTGGTCATAGTTGATAATTTCATTCATATGATTTTTTATTTTTTAACCAATATAGACATAAATATTTTATAATCCTTATTTAATAATGAAATTGGCCTATATGAGCTGCATTGACTATCATCCGTGTTTTCTTTTAAAATGGGTATGATTAAGGAGCATCTCCACGAAGGAGGAATTAATGCATGAGTTTGAATTTCAATACATGTTTTATGTAGCAATGAAGTTATATTTTTGGGGAATAATTTGTAAATTTCTGTGATTAAACCATCCATTCTGGGAGATTTACTAGTTTTACTATCTTTTGATTGTATCTATGACTTTGTGCGTATTGGATTTTTGTAATTCATTTTGTAAACTTTCAGGGATTTGGTTTAATATTTGAAATCACAGTTTCTAAAAGGGGATATTCTGGTAAATTATTGTTGTTTTTAAAATGATTTTTGAAATGATACTTGAAAGCATCTAGTATATCTCCTATTTCCGAAACTTTCTTGCCTTTTTCTTCATGTAGTATATTAACAATAGTATTAGCTTTAGATTGCATTTTAACTTTAACAGATAAGTTATGTAAGTGTTTTGGAGAGCTGGCATAAGAATTTATTTTTAATCTCTCCATGGCTAAATTAGTTTTGTGATTTAAGATTTCAGTGTATCTTTTATGTAAGTCTTCTATTGTCTTTTTATTCTCTAGTAATTTAGGATATGTTTTAGATTTAAATAATGTGAGATTCCTTTGTAGTTCTTGAAGTTCTGATTCCCATTCCTTGATTTTATTTTTATACCAAGCAATTGTTTTTTCCATAGATATAAGCTTTTAATGAATCCCATACCATTACTGTATTCACTTCCGAGTTTTAGTTTACATCTACAAAGAAATTAAGTTCATTCACTAACCATTGCTTAAATTCTTTATTTTTTATAATGTATGCAGGAATTGTAGTAAGAAAAGCAAGTGGTTTAACATTTATTTGCACTTTTAGAACTAGAGAATTATGATCTGAGAGGGAGCAAGGAATTATTGTAAAATAATTTTTGTTTGAAGATCCTGGGAAATGTTTATCTTATCAATTCGGGTTTGGGTACCATATCTATAATCTTGATGGGAGAATACCAAGGAATTACTATCTATAACATTAAAGGTATCTTTTAATTTTAAAGATTCAGTCCATTTTTTTAGTAATTTTGCAGTGGCTGTTAAATGTGGAGATTTTTTATTAGTAGTTTCAGACGTATCTGTAATACTATTAAAGCCCCCCCCCCCATTATTAAATTACCTTTAAATATGCTTGTAATTTGATCTAAATGTTTTTTTGACTGTCCCCATCCCAGTACCTGGAAACCAATATAGGTTTACTAGTGTCCACAACCTGTTACTAAATTTCAGAATGACTATAGCTATAAGGCCCTCATTGTCTATATAGTTATGTATTACTTCAGGATTTAATAAATTCCTTCTCCATAGAATTATTACCCCCCTCTTTGTTTTAAAATTGGAACATGCTAAGGTCTTGAAATCACTTGGGTTCCATGTGAAATTATCATTGCTCTTGGTGTGTTTCCTGTAAAAAAAAATTGTGATCAATTTAAATTTAGATATCTTAGTAAATTAGATCTTTTATTTGGACTGTTTAGGCCATTAATGTTTAACGATAATATAGAAAGGTCCATATCAGATTATTTTGAGGAAACATTTAAAGGTGTCATTGCCTTTACCTGTAATCATCCCCTCCTTAAAATATAAAGTAATATTAATTGGTACATAATCGATTATCTCAGTGAAGCATGTTATCACTAAAGTACTCAATAAGTATACGTTAGGTTTGGTAAAAATAATGAACATCTTAAAAACTAAAATAAATACTAAAGTTTAAGTAGTTAGCTCATTAGTCCCTACCTACCATGGAATGAAATACATTCCTAATCCAACTGATTTGAAACATCTGGTGAACTATCACTCTAACTTCCTTTTTCCATTCATTTGAGCTCCATATATACTGTAAATATTCGAGAAGTCTAATAAACAACTGTTATTTTGATCTAAAAACATTTGGTTGTAGAAGGCATTGTTTAATACGAATTAACTAGTATATCATTACCATCTAAACATAGAAAACATATGCAGTTGAATTATACTAATTATTAACTTATTCAGCTCATTTGTATCAACATAACTTTCCATATTGGATATGAATTCACTTGTTTAAACACACAAACTTTAATCCTTAATCACAAGGCTTGCAAGCAATAATATAAATTAAAAAAAATCACATCTTATAATATATAAACATATGCTTTCAAGAACTGTTCATCAGATTTGAGAGATTGCATAATTACCTTATCTAAATGTAGGCTTTAATCTTATTATACTTTAGCTAATAGTTATAGTAATGTTTTAGAAAGGCACTCAAAAAATGCATATGTTTAAATTCTCTAAGTGGTGTAAAACAGTAGTTTCTATGAATATGTTAATCAGGTACTTGTATCATTTTAGATGCTTGGTTTACTTTTAATAATGATTTAGTTAAAATATGGTTCAAACAACAACCAGATTTAATTTTATATTCTCTTGTACGGGGTATAACTAGATAAGGAATATCTAGCTTGTTTCCTAAAGTGTGTTGTGAACGTGCTTCTGTAGGGTACGAGTATACCAACAGCCAATCGAATCCTTATCTACTCATTGTTATGACAACATTAAAACAACTCGGCAATTGTAAAGATAGGTGAAAACTGCTTCCCTAGCTTATGTGTACTGCAGTCTAAATAGACCTTTACAAAACTTCACGAGCACTTAATTCCTGCTCAAACAACTGCTGTGAAAATGGAAGAGAGAGAAAGATAAAAAAAAAAGGCTCAAAACACAGACTCCCTCCCTCGCAAGGAGCACACCACCCCTGGCCCAAACACACCAGGGTCAGCTCACATTGTGTCCAGTGCTCCTTCAACCCCACTCACTGCATACTATCTGACCTCATACAACACCAATTCACTCGACCGACAGTGCTTCTCCAATCTGACCTGACACAACTGTACATCGGTTCCACATAAGCTGCAACTACAACCAACAATACAGCACCATTCATTATCAATTCAGAAGGCGAAGCAAGACATCGCCAGAACTACAATAGTTCCTGTCCTATCTCTATTCCACAGAGAAATCCCACCAATTATCCCCGACAAGTAGAGATTGCCAGATACTTCAACAAACCCTGCCCAGAAAATCAGTCCGCCATCTCCCTGAAAGAGGAACAGTTGTCAAGCCATTGCAAGTATCAACTATTTCAATAATGCAGCCATCTAAGAAACCCAAACCCCACTTTCAGTAACAGTGTTTTTCCTCTAGCTGCAACATTAATCCCAGTCCTTGCAGCAAAGCACACAATAACAGACCGGACAAGATTTCAAATGGGGCATAACCCTGGTATACAACCTCTCCTCGTCAGTGCACCTCAGGCAAAAAAAATGTTTTTCACCATAATGCCAACAGCGATGATTGCGGCAATGCTCTCTAGAAGCATACACATTATTTAAGGCCATTGCGAAAAAAAACAACTAATTATCAATAACTGCAAATGTATATATTATGCAATAGACTGTGGGCAGTACAACAAAGGTCAAAATAGATAGGTAGGCAATAATTGTTATTTATGCTAGGGAAGGAAGTTGATGTTTTTATACTTAATGAATATAAATTTATGTTTAGTCTGTGTGTATTTACAGTTCGTTAGATCACCTCTTCCATACATTACTCTAATGCATCGTCCAAAGGCAGGACATTCATTTTCGCTTAATTCAATAATTCTATACTGTTCTCGATCACAGTATGTTATTTACTAATCGAGCTAACATTTTAACATGGAATGAAATTTAGGTAGCATATTTAAAATGTAAAAAAAAAAAAATAATAATAATGAAAAAAAAAATAGATGTTTTATATGCACCTAGACTGACAACCATATATATACACACTCTACCATTTCTAAATGATAAGCAAGGTAAACTCCAGATTTATATTGTAGACAATTTTGAACATGTAATAACTGCAACTCGAAACGAGTCTCTTTCCTAACATCCTCTTTCACGTCAGCAATGAGCAAATACCTTCTTGTTACTTTGACAGATCTCAATAGCGTTTCTCCATTTAAAAATGAGAATGTTTCGTAGCTACGAGGAACATTTCATTATTATAGTCTGAAAAGCCTATACATGCTACTATACAAGTCTCGAGCTGAAAATAACAATAAGCATTTTAATAAAAGGAAAATTAATTAATTTAAATAATGGATATAACACTAGTAGGCTGAAAAACATAGTTATAAAACATAATATTTTAACTTTGATATTACTAGATTAAATAAATAGCTATATTAAGTAGTAGACATTTTTAACATTTATTTATTAAAACAAAGAGAAGAGAAACTTAATAGGATGGTCTGACATGTATAAATAGTTATAGGAAACATACCTTTTCATGTATGTATGTATGTATATATGTATGTATGTGTATGTGATATATATATATATATATATATATATATATATATATGTTGTGAATAAATGCATGAGATTAAATGTATTAATACATAGTGAGACCATTTAGATGCTTTTAATAGTTAGGTTGCAGTTGACACTTTGAGAGATTTCATAGAAGTTGGTACTTTGGATTCAGTTTTCTGTTTTTTATTTATTTATTTATTTATTTATATATATATATATTTTTTTGACATCAGTCCAGCCATTTTTGTCAGTGGTTCTCTTCAGTGATGGGGATGCCCATTCCATATCTTCAGAAATGGTTATAATGTTATTCTTTTGAATTAAATGTAAGGCTTCTTCCAGAGTGTTGAAGGTTCTCATCTCACTTAGGTGCATTATTTTAATTTTTGCAGGAAAGGCTATTTGAGCTTTAATATTATTCTGTTTGAGTTTTTATTAGAGACCATACCTTTTTTTCTCTGTTCCAGCACTTTAGTGGAGTAGTCATTGTCAAATCTTATTGTATTCTGGTAATATTTTATAGGACTTTTCCTCCAAGCTGTTTTTAACACCAGTTCTTTGTCCATAAAGGATAAGAATTCTACTATAATTGATCTTGGTGGTATAATGGATGTTGATGAAGTTGTTGCTGAAGTTCTATTCCTCAGAGCACCAAAAACCAAAAATCCGGATGTTTGACCTTCTCTCACTATTTTCAAGATCATCTAGTTTGTTAGAGAACCAAGTATTTTGCTTCAGGAGAAACTGTGTGTTTCCTCCTCTTTGAGCCTTTGATCAATGTCAGTTAAAGGAGTTTCAATGTTTAACTTTGGTGTTGCTGAAGTATTTCTTTGAAGACTTCTGTTTGTTTCTGTGAGTTCTCTTCTAGATTATGTAGATTAATCTTAAAATCGTCCATTTTTGTTAATTCTTGTAATGTGGTAGTCACCGGTTGCAGTTCCTTTTTTAGTGTCAAGTCACCATGACAATTCTTTAGGTTGCTCATCTCTTCAGATGCTGTGTTTAGACTTCTAAGTAATTTGACAGGAAATTTCTTTTAAAAATCCACCAAAATTTGTATTTAGTTGCTTTAGACTATTAACTAAATATTTGTAGTAGTTTTATTAGTAATAATTTAATTTCTTAAATTTAATACTAATCTATGGAGCTCCAAAAAATGCTGCTTTTCAGTTAGCCATTCAGGCTCCGCCCCCCAGTTCTCAGAATCTTGATTGTATTTGGACCTTAAATTTTCAAGTGTGTGTGTGTATAATATATATTAGTACCATTTAAGAATTGATGCCATTAAATTGTTACTTTGTTGTTTCAGTACTAGTATTACTTGAATTTCTAAGCAGTCGTTTTTATATGCAATTAGAAACATGGAAAATATTAAGTCTTTATACAATGGTTAGAATATGTGAATTTTTGGAAAGAGGAAATGTTATTTAAATAGGAATTTGATTACTGGGTGCAATTCCGTTTACACAACAATCTTTTAATAACCAGGTAAAACTGTTAGGGAATTTGACTGGTTGTGATGCATTTATTATTCATTGGTAATATTTCTTGATGTATTTATTTCCATTTTGAAGCTTAAGATGAATGTATCCACAATGCTATAACTTTTAAAGTTGTTGAAGTAGCATATGGTTGAATATTAGGAAATCCTATGTCGCTATTATCCCAAACTTTTCTGTGCCAATCAAAGTAAACTCTTGATTTATTATTTTATTTATTTATTTACATTTGTTTAGTGGTAAATTTTGACTGGACACAGGTCCTTTTTCAGCGGAGGCTCTGAGAGAAAAGCTCCACAAGCAAGATACCATAATAACGGAGCAAATAGGTCAGTAGTAAAAAAACATACATTAATACAGAAGTAGAGACTTGTAACAATTTGAAGAAACAGAATAAAGAAAGCTTAAGTAAGTAAGCTGAAAAGGCAAGTAGTACTAATGTTTAACATTCTCAGTTTCAGGTAATAAAAAGGACAACTATATTATTTGGGATAGGAGTTTTCTTTTTAGTCTGGATTGGGGCAAGGACAGAGCCACTGCTTTTTTAGGTGAGACTTGAGTGCAGTCTTGGATTGACTGCTGGATGGAAAAGTGGTTGTATGGGGGGGAGGTTGTTCCCATAGTTTGGATATGGCACGGGAGAATAGGGCTTTTCCTGTTGAATTTTTGTGTTTAGTGACAAGAAGTAGATTTCTGCTGTTGGAGTGTAGGGGTCTAGAGGAGCAGTAAGTTTGGAGAAGGTTTTGAAGTGATGGGGTTTTATGAGGATGGTTTACTAGTTTGTGGGCGAATGAGAGTTGATTCAGGCGAAGAAGTTGTAGGAGTTCCAACCAGTCTAGCTCCCTATGTGTGTTGCAATGGTGGCTGTGGTAGGGTGTGCTCATTGCGAATTTTGTGATTTTATTGTAGCAGGATTTGAGCCAGTTTAGGTCAGACTGTTTAAGGTAGGTAAGTATAGGAGAAGCACAGAGTAGGGGTGGATATTAGTTGGGACTTGGCAATAGAAGTTCTGGCTGCCTTGATTAGGTATTGTTTGTTTCTATGTAGTGCACCAAGTTTTTTGTATACTTTTTTATGGTAAGAGATGTGGAAGTCAAATTTGAGATTGTCAATCTCCACACCAAGAAGTTTGGTGTGATCTGATGAGGAGATGATGGTATTGCCTTTGGTAAGAATATTGAAGTGGGTGGGACTTTGGTTGGGTTTGGTGGGTTGGAAGATGAGTTTGGTCTTGGTGGGCATTGGATAGCCAGCTTTCTACGGATGATAATGACTCTTGTGTGATCTTTTGAAGTTCTGATAAAGTGGGGGCACAGCAGATGAGGATGGAGTCATCTGCATATTGCATGAGAGAAGCATGCTTGTTGGAGGTATGTAGGTTGTTGATGAATAAGGAAAATAGTAGGGAGCCAAGGATGGAGCCTTGGGGAACTCCGAGAGTAACTGGGAGCGAGTGAGGTTATCTTTCCATACAACTGATTGTTGTCGGCTGGTCAGATAGCTGTGGAACCAGTTGGTGGCTGAGTGGGAGAAGGAAAGATTAGTGAGAACAGAGAGTATTTTGTGTGATACCATGTCAAAAGCCTTAGATAGATCCAGAAATATAGTGGTGGAGAACAATGTTTTTATGATGAAGGGTAGTGTTGGTGAAAAAGAGCAAGGCGGTAGTAGTGCTGTGATATGGCCTGAAGCCATGTTGGGTTTTGGAGAAGAGATTGTTAGCTAGGAAGTGGTTTAAAACCTGTGAGTTGATGCATTTTCAAGGATCTTGGAGAATGGGGAGAGGATAGGGGGTTAATTGGAAAGGTCAGTGGAGGAGCCTCCTTTGGAGGGGAATGATGTGTGAGATTTTCCACAGCGAGGGTACTTAGCTTTCTGATGTGGAGCGGATAATTAATACGGAAATTGGATAAGCTTGGGTGTCAGTTGCAGTTTTTAGGTATTCTGAGGGAAGGTTGTCCGCTGCAAGTTTTGTGGGCTTAGGTTTTGTCAGGAATCTTATTGTATAGGAGGCGGGTACTGAGGAAAATGCAAAAGGAGTAGAGAATTAGGGTTGGGAGTGGGGGTAGTGGATGAGGTGAGCTGTTTGGCCAAGGATAGAATGGTTTCAGTGAAATGTTTGAGAGAGTCAGCAATACTGCTAGGGGAGGAGGGGATGGTAGGTAAGGGGGGTGTCGACTTTACCTGGGTGGAGTATGGAGTTCATTGTGGACCAGAATTGCTTAGGGTTGTGGTGGGAGGAGTTTGGGGTGGTCTGATAGTATAGGGCTTTCTGTTTTTATTTGTTGTTTGACCTTTATTGCTCAATTCAAGGAAATATTCATGGCAGAGGGTTTTTTGTTAGGTGACAGTGATCCCAGGCTTTCTCTCTGATTTTCATTAGGTCTTAATTTTTTTTTGGGGGGGGGGCAGAGGGAGCTTTTAGTTTTGAATCTGGCATATCTTAGGGGAGCTTGGATGTTTAAGATGTTGAGGAAGGTGCTATTGAAGAAGTGGATGGCTTCATTTAAATTGAGGTATTTTAGTAGTGTCCAGTTACAGTTTTGGAGGGAAGAGATGGAGTGTGGGTTGAATTTTTGCTTTGGTAGGGATTTGTCTATGGATGATGGGATTTGCACTGTTAACATGGTGTTTTAGGAGGAGTGTGGTGGAGCTGGTCACTGAGGCTGTCTGGTAGCCAGCCAGTTATGTAGGAATGAGAGTAGCCAGCCAGTTATGTAGGAATGAGGATCTTTGGATACTAGTTAATCGAGAATGGTATGATTGTTGGGTTTATTCATATGAGTGAGTGATTGTATTAATTGAGAGAAACCATGTAGATTTAGTTGTATGGCTTGGTGGTCCTTAACTACAAGATGGCCAGTTGATACTAAGGTCACCGAGGATGATGGTTTCTTGAGGTAGGGAAAGATTGGCCCAGTTCAGGAGATTTTCTAGTGGAGGTATATTATGTCCCAGAGGGAAGTAGCAGCCAATGAAGTTGATAGTTTTATTTGGGTTTAGTTTGAGGTTGGCATACAAGATTTCTTCATTTCCGATCAGGGGCGTTAATTGAGAGTTTGGATGTTGAGGTGGTGGTTAAACATAATTACTTTACTGCCCCCTGTTTGGATAGTCTATCTGCACAGAGGATGCTGTAGCTGGAGGGCAGTGTTTCCTCACTTTTGATGTGAGGTTTGAGCCAGGTTTCTGTTAGGATGAGAACATCAGGGGAGTATAGTTTTATGGTGGTATGTGGGTCTTTGGTTTTATTATGCTTCTAATGTTTAGACACAAGATGAGGGGGTTAGATTTTTTTTTTATTTTGCTGGTAGTGATTAGGGGGATATTTTGAAGGGAGTTTGAGGTGAGGTGTAAGGTGGTGAGGCCAGGGTTTGGATGGATGTCACTACTGAGGGTAATTTTTAGAGAGGGAAGCAAATATTAGTTTAGTATAGATAGTGAAGGCATCTCATATTTTAGTTATATTTTTTGTTTAAATGTTGTGGCTATTTGGTATTTGAGTGGGTATATTGGGATGTAGTTTTTGGCGGCCGGGGACATTTAGTTGTAGAGGGTGTTGGAAGGAAGTTGCCGTGAGGGTGCAGTGAAACTGGTTGGGAGTGATTACATTGTAGTCCTGGTATGATAAGTGAGCAAGAAGAATGCAGGTAAGAAGTGAAATCCCGTTGGTTAATAGCATGAATGTGTCAGTTTAGATGTGTGGTAGATGAAAGGAGGGTGTTGTATAGGGGTAGGGGTTGGATGTTTGTTCTGACTGGTGTCAGATGGTGGGAGTGGTTGTAGGCCAAGATAAATTTAGATGTAGTGGGGGTGGGTTAGATTTGAGGGCAGGATGGGGAGCGAAGTGTTGGAGGGGGCCTAAACCCCCAAGCAAAGGATTACATGGTAAGTGGATTGTCTTGTAATTGTTTAAGGTGTAGGTTTTTCTTTTTTCAGGGATTGCTGTTAAGTAAGGTCAGGAAGGGTAGAGGAAAGGGGTAATTTTAGAAGTGGGGATAAAGAAAAAAAAAACTAGTGCTGGCCTGTTAGATATATTGTTGCAGTTTTAAAAAAAAACACACATTTTTTTTGTTTTTCTTTAGTTTAGGCTGTGGTGGAAGCACACAGATGTAGTAGTCTGCAGGTCATGGGTGGGTGGGGGCCAACTAAGTCAAGCAGCTAAGCAGGAAAACTCAGAGAAAATGGGGGAAGATAGGTTAGGAGCATGTCTAGGGCAGTGAAAAGATTTACAGTACAAGCTATTTAGGAATACAGTACAATAAAATATAGTTAGGATGCCAAAAATAGAGTATTTCCTTTTTTTTTTTTTTTTTTTTTTTTTTGCGATGGTATTAAAGATTGTAAGACCAACAGTATTTTTGGGGAGATTTGCCATCTTAATAAATAAGCATTAATTGTTCTTCTGTGATATAGTATTTGTTCCAGTTTGTGACTATACTTAAAATTGTATCAACAACCTGTGGAAATTTGTATAATTTCTTTACTATTAGACATAATGGTTTTACCAAAGGATTTAATTTTTTTGCTATTCCAATTGAAGTTAGAATGTTTTGAATGATTTTTTTTATTAAGGTACTTGTTTTATTATGATTAAGTCTTAAGTTTGAGATTTTTTTCAAACTGACTCATAGAATTATATGTTCTAATGAATTTTCTAGACTTCCTATTTTTATTAAAATATCTTCACCAAAGACATGAATCTTTAGTTCAAAATCTTTGATGCCCTTGATGTTATTATTCGATCTAATACTATTAGCAAGGGGTTCTTTAGCTAATGCAAAAAGTAAAGGTGATAATGGGGAGCCTTGTTTTGTACCGTTTTGTGGTTTAAAGGAATTGGAAAGGAATCTATTTTAACATAAGCACAGAGGTATTGTATAACTTACAGATTAATGCAGTTAATTAGTATTTTTTGATTGCAATCCAGTAAGATTTACTGGTTGCGAAGGAGAGTTTTGTCACATTTGAAATATTTAGATTTTGCTAATTTTATACCAATTCTTAATATTTGAAATGTAGTATTTTTCCAGAAAATATGAGTTATCTAAGACTTAAATGCTGCAATAAACCTATTGCACATTTTAATTTTAATGTTTGGATGAGCCAATTGTTTCTGGGCGATGGGAGGGCTTTTTTAATATTGGAAGTGGGTTTATTGGTTAAGTTGTAGCGAATTTTTGAAGAATGCAAGAGCATATATAGCCGTGGTAAAGGTATGCAAAGGAGACTGGTCATTATTTGCATCTCTGTATGCAGCTGATTTGTGTTGTGTGTGTTTATAGCCATACAGCAATAAAGTTTGGTGGGATTTTCCTTATGTAATCTGATGGAAGAATTGGTGATTAGGAGATGCAAGGAGGAGTCAAGTGAGTGTGTTTTAATTTGGTTGGCTTTGATAGTTGAGTCAGGTTGTAAAAGGTCAGAAAAGTTTAATGAGTAGAATATCTGGGAGAGAGTCATGCATGGTTGCTGAATTGTAGGTATTAATTCTGGAATGTGCACTGGTAGTCAAAATGACAACTGTGGGAGGTTTGTCTGTCAGTAGTTCAATGGATTAGTTGCTTTACCAGTTTATTAGATGCTTGGCAAATGTCTTCAATGATTTTCCCCTGTTACTTACTTTAATATTAAAAATAGATATTTCTGTATTTTGTTTACTTTTCTTTTAAGTAAGTGAAGACACTAAGTTGCACCTTGAAGCAATGTATGAATAGTATATATAAGTGCATATATGGTACCAAGAGTCATTATAGCAGTATTGGAAGATCTGTCATTGTAGCTTAAAAATGTCGCATGGGGGGGGGGGGGGCTGCTGCTGCTGACACAGGCAATTCGGAACCAGTCAGTTAATCCTCCACTGTTGAGCAGAAAGGTTGTTTTTGAAAGTAGTTTTTTTTTTATATGCTGTAGTTCATCAAAATGGAATGATGAACAGCAGGTGAAACAGTATAGACCGGGGCAACAAATCAAACAAGATGTGAAATTTTTTTTTTTTTTTTTGCATTATCCATGTTTTTGCATTTGCATATACAGAAAAAGAAAATTTAGCCCGGGGATCACTGCAGTGGCTCTGCTGGACAGAGGCACAGGGAACTAATTTAAAGGGGTGGCGAAAGCCAACACATTCTGACTAGGGTTATAGATGTCTGCAGGCAGATAGCCTAGTACTTACCTATGAACCTATAATAGCTTTCATTAAGTGTATAATTTGTCCAGAAGTCAGTCTCCATGTGGCAGTATGAACAAGTGGTTTGATGTCTCATTGCTAGAGTGGATAATGTTGCTGCCTCATAGCCGTTGGGTCTGCAGCAGTTTGGTTTTTAGCTGGGCTGCATTGTTTGTGGAGTCTTTGTAAGAAAAGCAGAGAGAGGTGACACATACTGGCACAGTCTCTTTTTCTTTCTCTCTCTGTTTTGGGGGTTTTGCTGGGTGCTGTGTGTTCCTTCCACATCCCAGATGCATGCTGTTGAAGTGGTGATCATCTAAATTGCTTTTTTGTGCATAAAGCTTCCTGCAATAAACCTAGTTATTTTGTAATGGTAAATGACATATCTGTTGTATTTTGCCACCACCATATCTTTTTATAGCCCACCTTAGCATTTGGTTCGACGGTCAGCTGTGGAGTTGCTAAGCAGACCTCTGCTTCCGGCAAATGATCCTCAACCGACAATGTCCCGTTGGGGCATCCGCCAACATATGTTATTTTTTTCAAAGAGGTTGGAATCAGAGTAGCGGATGTGCACAAGTCCAAGGCCAAAACTGCACCTAAGAGGAGCTTAACCTCTGGTCCTTTGCTTAGGCCTTCCAGCTCCTGCCCCACAGGTTATCAGCAGGATTTGGTCAGGTTGGCTGAAGACCTTATTTCTTTAGTCAGGGGTAGGCACCCCCCCTTTCTCCGAATCTTCACCAGGAATAGGGAAGAGAGACATTGTAACAGAGACCTTTTCAGAACCCCCTGATTTAGATGAGTACTCTCAGGATGATTCTGCCCTTGAAGATGAACCCTTCCTTACCCCTCTTGAGGATCTGATTCAGAAGAGGTTTTACCTTCTGCTTCACCCCCTGAGGACATTACCTTTGGGGAGACACTGCGTGCCATGAGAGAGTTTTTCTAGTGGCAGGCACAGGAATACCCACAGTCTAAAAAAAGGGTCATGGAATTCCTTGATCTCCCACAGCACAAACCCTTGCCTATCCCCCCAGTTTTGGAAGTGGTGGAAGATGTCTTCATGGAATCCTCTCTCAGTCCAGACTCTCTTCCCCAACCCCCTCGTAAACCAGACTGGTTCTACAGGGTGTTGGACTCTTTTATGTAAATTCTTTTCTTTAAAAAAAAAAAAACTGCTGACCTAGAGGTCATCACTTCGTGCCCCCAAAGGAGTTAGGACTAGTACTTCTTAAAACCCCATTACCTACGGACAAAGAAAGCAGGGCCCTTGACAGATTTGGGAAGAAAGTTTGCACTTCCTGTACCCTGGCCATGACTGCCAGTTCCATATGATAAAATTCCAGCAGAGTATTTTGGAAAAAAATGAAGCTAAAGATGTCCTCCCTGGAGGACAAGAACACCTCCAAGGAATTGCTAGATCTCTGCCATTCCAGTTCCGAAGTAGCTAGGCATTCCTTCCACTGCGGATATGATGCCCTAGAGGCATCTACCTGAGCTGTTCTCTCTGGCTTGGTCATCAGAAGATATGCTTGGCTTAAGGAACAGACCTTACCAGAAAATGTCAAGTCTAAACTGCTAGATGCACCCCTGGATAAGGGCTCCCTTTTTGGACCAAAAGCTGAGGCTGTGCTAAAAAAGATGGGAGGATAAAGGAAAATCCATGCAAACTCTCAAGGACTTCCTCCAAGTCCAGCCACCTAGATTCAGTAGGAAGATTCCTACTAAGCATTGGACCTTTCCCTCCCAGTCAGAGGAAAACCCAAAGAGAAAGGCCTCATAGACAGCAGCAACAATCTCTGAGGGCAAGGCAGTGGTCCTCAGGATCACCCAGGATGAGGAGTTCTAGGCCACAGGACCCTAGTAGAGATCAGGAATGACTTTTGCCCCAACCCAGGACAAGATAGGAGGAAGACTTTCCCTAATTCAAGGAAAACTGGGGTCCCATTACCTCCAACAAGTGGTTTCTGGAAGTAATCTCAAGTGGCTACAAGCTCACCTTCAAACAACTATTAAGATTCTCAGGCTACCCCATTGTGCGACAAAACCAAAGAGCAGAGGCCATTTCTCAGCTTCACAACATGTGCTCTCAGTGCTTTGTGGAACCAGTACCAAACCACCAGGTAGGAAAATGGTTTTATACCAAGCTATTCCTGGTCCCCAGGAAGGAAGGCTCTTTGAGGGTGGACAGATCCAGGATAGGGAGCAATCAGTCCCCCATTGTTCCAAAATTCAGAATGCTTTACTCTTCAAAAGGTTCTTCCCATGATCACTCCTTAGGCCCTAATGGTCACCAACTTAACATTCCTATAGAAGAATCCTGCAGAAGTTTTCTTTGTTTCAGAGCGGGTACCAGCCACTTTCAATTCTCTGCACTCAGTTTGTCTTGTCTACTGTTTCCAAGGTCTTCACAAAATGTTTGGCCCCTGTGATCACCTTCTGCAGAATGAGTCATCCCAAATTTACTCATGTGGATGACTGCCTCATTCAAGCCACGAGTCAGTCAAAGCTCCTCAATGCTCTATCCTTTACCCAGACTCATTTCTTTTCCTTAGAGTTCACTATAAACCTCAGCAAATCCAACACAAATCCTTCCACCAGTATAGTTTTACTGGGGTTTTGCTGGATTCCTCCCTCCGGAAGGCCATCCTTCCCCCAGACAAGGCTTCCTTCTTAACCCAGTACTTCCAGGACATTATGCAGAGCAATGCCTTTCAGCCAGGGAATTCCTCAGAACACTGGGCTACATGGCATCTTGTATAATGATCTCTCTGGCCAGGCTACACATGAGGATTCTTCAGTGGTACCTCAAGAGTCTGTGATGCCAGCACTCACAGTCCCTGGAGATAGAAATTCAGCTAATTCACTGCCTGAGGGAGGAATTGGAATGGTGGGCATGAGCATGTGCACAGAACCGGGATCTCCCCTTTAGGTTCATCCCTCAGGGCCAAACCTTAATCAGGCACAGCCTGGGGTGCCTATTTCCAGTATCTCCTATCCTAGGGCAAATGTGAAGAGCAGTTCAGACACAAGCGCATAAATTGGAAGGAATTGGTGATGGTACAGAAGGGCATGGTGGCCTTCAAGGATTACTAGAAACCATGGCTCCTACTCATTTAAACAAATGACACAACAGTCGTGTGGTACAGAAACAAGGGGGCATTCACGCCTACCCTCTTTGCCAGCTGACAGTCAAGATCTGGGAGCTAGCTGATATGAAGGAAATGGGCAGGTTTAATAAAGTCATGGACAGTCTGTAATGTCAGGAGCAGCTAAGAGTTATGGGGATATACCCTGATGTGTGGGTGTATGTGTCTGACTGTGTCCATGTGTGTGATAGAGAGAATTCACTGTGATACATGGACAGACAAAAGTGATTACAGCAACAAAGTGCTTTTTAGTACTTGTGATAATCGCCAAGTGACTCTGAGACATGTAAATTAGATGATGTTGAGGTCTTTCTTAATTTCAAATAATGAGTCTCTGAATTGCTGTTTCTCATGTGGTCACAATGTTCTGATGTCATCATTTCCTGACAACTGACAAAATTACTTGCAGCACAGAGAGGTAGGCCAACCAGTGCGTCTCAGCCTGCCACCCCTTCAACCGCTGCTGCACAGATTCTCAGCACATCTGGGACCCAACCTTATAGTACTGCCTTTCCAGCCCCTTCAGTACCTGGGCCTTCATCATCCGGTAGCATTATCCCAGCAGCTGGTGCACAGGTACCCTCCAGGAGTTTTGGTGGAGGTGGTGATTTTGTCACCTGCCAGGAGATGCCAGGCATGTTGCATGAGGTCATGGAAAGTACCATTGCTGAACACGTCAGCCGAATGGAGAATATGCTCACTAGAAAACATCAAGCACTCCAACAGCAAGCTCAGGAAAGGACTGGGGTCGACAGTTGTGAGGGTGAGGACTAGATTCTCACCGTCCCCTTGCTGCATGGGCATCTGATGTCACCTCCTTGTCCCCAGTCATGATGTCCCTCATCATCCCCGGTCCTGCTTGTTTTTCTGCACCTGCTCCTCACCTACTCTGACCTACCTACGTCCCTTACCAAACCTTCCTCTCTTACTGAAATAAAATCTCAAAAATGGGCACCTGTCCCCCCAAAAAAAAAAATCATCCCATACATAGCTCTCCACTTCACACGTGTCCTGTGTCCTCTCAACACACTTTATTTCAGTCCAGTTGGCTGTACAGCATTGTTTGTTATCCATCTTTGTTGAGGTGACAGTCCAAATTCATCCAATATTTTATCCATGTTCACTTTACACAGTTGAAGTGGATAGGTATGGTTCTTTCCTAATTACCACCTGCGCATTCCTATATTCCTTTCTGTTTGTTCTTCTCCCTGTTTGCCCCCCATTTTCACACCTTTAATCTGGTCAAAAATTAGAATCGCACACCACACACATGGCAGAAATGCCCCCAATGAGAAGTATGGCATAGTACATCAATTCCAAGTGACGGTGAATGGCTTTTCACGTCCTGTAGCATGGTGTGGCTACCTCCGCGCTGTGCTGCTTAAACTCGCTGTGCTAAAGAAACGCACAGTTACTGCAGAATAAAGGCACTCATTTTAAATATTTATTTAAACTGAATGTATAAATATGTAAATCCATACCTGTACTGCTGACATAAATTGAGTAGTGTTAGTTTTATAAAGTACTTCACTGTCGTCATTCCCTCTCACATTTGCAAAAATTATCACATGTAATTATTTAATGCCATCCTGAATGCATATGTAAAAAATTAGATTGACCTGGATTTAAACCCTGTATCATTTGTGCTCAAAATAAGAGGTCACTGCTGTTAACCTGATGCCACAGAGACAGCTAGGAGAGGCCAAGACATGAGGAAACAAGGGTGTGCCAAGAGATGCATGAGGGCAGTAGGTAGTGGGGGGCTCTGTAGAGCTGTTTTCTTTCTTGCGATGTGTGTTCAGGCCGTCTTTGCATCAAAAGGTTGGAAAATATTTGTAAAATGCACCGCATACCATTTACAACTCCATTGTTTCTGATGGCTTGTCTGTCACCTGACCACCCAGTTTAATTGCATTATTTTTACTACAGTTATTAGTGCAGTCTTGCCTAGTTAGGATGTGCTGAAGGGAACATAGGAATACTAGGCAAGTAATCATGAGAACCTTAAGTCTAAGCCTCTTTTTTTTTTTTTAACCAAGTGCTTAAGTAATATTACTCGCCTCTCAAATTGATCAGGGCTGTAACCCTGGTGTAAATTTGTGTCTAGGTATTCAGTCATCAAAACTAGCCTTAAATGTAGTAAAAGTAGTAAACACGAAACGCTGTGGACTGCAAACACCACACACCCAAACGAGCAATAGAACTCTATAAAACGGAACTGTTTATTCGAACTGATACTGTGAAAGCTAAGCGCTTTTCGTCCCACCAAGTTGTGGGACTTCTTCAGACTACCAGAATAAAGACGACAACTACAGTTATATCCATGCATTGGCGCCAAAATTACAAGCACCGCAGCTAATTGATTTAGTGATTAAACATTAAAATAATTAAAAATGCATTTAAAGAACCCATGAGGATATTATCAAGGTTCCCGGATTACATAGAAACATGTTAATTATAACATCAATAAATCTATTATAATACTATAAATAAACATAATCTAAATGCAATATATACAATTTAAAACCGTGTATAAAAACATCTATGTAGTCCCTGTATAAAGAACGTATGTAAGTCCTGTAAGCACACAAGAGATGGACACACGTTTGTGTGAAATTAAATTAAGGAAATATATAAAAACCAAATGTTGTGTGCAGAAAAATACTGAAAAAAGACAAGAATGAGTGAAGTATATGGAATGTGGTTATGAAAGGGGGGGAGGAGGGAGTCAGGGAAGATAGAAAAAGGGACTAGCAAAACAAACAGACAGGGATGTGACGTCCAATTATATCAAAAGATAATAATCCTATAGTTCAAGATATGATGAACATCACTACCCTACAATAAATACTACTCAAAATGTGAAGTGAATCTCTTCTATGCATATAACATTAAAATTACTGAATGACATAGATATATGAATCTATTGTTACATGCATATACCTACATGAATGAACTTTAACATCTGAAATTATAAATTCATCTATGACATTATGGAACATTCATATATAAACAATTATAATCTAACGACACAAGCTTTTTAACTTCAATATTGGGTAAAGGGAACAGATCTCATTTAATCCAGGCATAACACTGGCGTTACAACGGATCTGCCATTATATTTCCGAAACCTCTAATTGTACTTGATGTGGTCCATCCCTTTAGCAAAACATATAGCAGAAAATTCCAACCACACATTTTTCTTCAGAGCAGTAGACACTGTTCTACTAGATGGTATGACTGTATGTCATTCAGTAATTTTAATGTTATATGCATAGAATAGATTCACTTCCCATTTTGAGTAGTATTTATTGTAGGGTAGTGATGTTCATCATATCTTCAACTATAGGATTATTATCTTTTGATATAATTGGATGTCACCTCCCCGTCTCTATTTGTTTTGCTAGTCCCTTTTTCTATCTTCCCTGACTCCCTCCTTCCCTCTTCTTCCCTTCCTCTCCCCCCTTTCATAACCACACTCCATATACTTCCCTCATTCTTGTCTTTTTTCAGTATTTTTCTGCACACAACATTTGGTTTTTATATATTTCCTTAATTTAATTTCACACAAACGTGTGTCCATCTCTTGTGTGCTTACAGGACTTGCGTACGTTCTTTATACAGGGACTATACAGATGTATTTATACACAGCGTTTTAAATTTTGTATATTACATTTAGATTGTTTATTTATAGTATTATGTATAATAGACTTATTGATGTTATAATTAACATGTTTCTATGTAATCCGGGAACCTTGATAATATCCTCATGGGTTCTTTAAATGCATTTTTAATTATTTTAATGTTTAATCACTAAATCAATTAGCCGCGGTGCTTGTAATTTTGGCGCCAACGCATTGATATAACTGTAGTTGTTGTCTTTATTGTGGTAGTCTGAAGAAGTTCCACAACTTGGTGGGACGAAAAGTGCTTAACTTTCACAGTATCAGCTCGAATAAACAGTTCCGTTTTAGAGTTCTATTGCTCGTTTGGGTGTGTGGTGTTTGCAGTCCACAGCGTTTTGTGTTTGCAATCAGTTTTCCTGTCCGTTGCTGTTTTCAGTAGTAATAGTAGTATTTTGACCTGTAATGGTAACTTATACCAAAGGCTGCGAATATGCTTGGTTAGGAACCCATCTCTCCATAGACACTTTTATGTATTTATTGGTGTAGATTCAAGTTGCGGTGGTGGTGCTGTGGTAGCGTTGTCACCTCACAGTTAGACATTGCCTGTTCGATTCTCAGAGCGTCTTCTGTGTAGTGACATGCGTGAATGGGCGTTCCTTCGTTGAAGGTTGTGCGTTAGGCCCGGCAAGCCAGTACGTAAAAATCTACTGCCAATCATTAGCAGACCGGAGTTCCGCTGTGGCGACCCCTAACTGGGAAAAGCCGAAAGACACAGACAGATTGGTATAGATTCAAGTTCCTTGTGCTGGTATTTGTAGAGATGCTTTTTTTTTTTTTCCTCAGAGAAATAGGAGGTGAAATGAATTAGAATTTGCTATGGTTTGAAAAGTGTGACACGGTATATATACCTCACAGCAGACTGTAGACTACAGAGTATAGAGACAATCATGCTAATCTAGCAGGTTAGTTGAAGGGTTTAAGGCCTTTATTTTATCTTTAGTTGAGTATCTTGGGCTCTTTCCAGGTGAGTGATATGCCTTTATTTATACATTTCAAAAGGGGCATTGTATTCAGTGGTGGGTTTGATAAGGGATGAGTACAGTGGTAGGAAGACTACTTTGGATTCTTTAAGATATTCCCTTGGAAATTAACTGGGGGAGAGAGATTAAAAGGGCTGTGAAGGAATTGTCTGAATGAGAGCAAGTTGTCCACATAGATACTTGGATCTCGACGTCAGTGTGAAGAGGAGTAGTATTTATTACACACAAGACGAGAACAGCTCTTTTTCCAAATGCTACATTAATTTGAAAATATTTCCAGTACACCAGGTATGTGTATATTCCAGCACTTGTTGAAGCTGTTTAGATCTCAAAGGATGAGTAGATAACAGTGCCAAGCTTGCAGTAATCCGCAAAATCGGTCTACCATACTTCAGGATATTGGATTGGATGTCTGGAAGATAAATGACAAATTGGAGAGGACCCAAGTCTTATCCCTCTGATACTTCACTAGTTGCAGTTTTATATTTACAGAGTATACCAGGAACTTTACCAACCTGGTATGTTAAGATAACCAGCTTGCAATCTTGTAAATAACACTGGAGCTGTAATTTTTTGTCTCATTTTTGACTGTACCAGCATGGGGGACAGTGAGACAGGTTAAGGTAAGCAGTGGTCTCTGATCGCTGTCCAATGACACATTTTCAAAGAAGTTTACTAGGTTCAGGACTTACTTTCACAAAACTAAACTGATTGGGGTGTCTTTGAAAGTGCATATTTGGCACTAATGAGAATGCAGCCTGGCATGGTGTCTGGTCCTGCGAAAGTGTTACTTTTGTCTTGTAGCAGGAATTTGAAGACTAATTCTAAGGCAGTTTCAGTGTAAACTAGATTTACAGGTATACTGGGTGCAACAAAGTGAGTAGGTGAGGTGTAGTAGCACTAAATTCATCTGCAAATATATTGGCTATGTCCTTGTGTTTGTAATATGTGATACTATTAGATGAGCTCAGTGCATTGCTTGACATTATTCCTTAAGTTTCTGACATAACTGAAGAAAGATTTCTAGTTGCCTTTATCTGTAGTGAAATTAAACTCGTACTGTGTTTATTTTTTTGTGTTATTAGGTTCCTTGATGAGATGCTTTCAGTGTCCTAACGTTAAGGGGATGGAGATTTCTTACATATTTTTCATAAACTGTATAACAAAAGAAAAATTATTAACATGTGAATGCCACCACTGAGAATTATTCTTGAGTTTATCATTATTTGTAAGGAGGATGGGGAGTCCCTTTTCTATGCAGCTGTTTAGATACTGGTCGAAGTCGAGGTGATTGCAATATCACTCAGCTGGGTTCATTTCCAGACACTGTACATTTACAAAATACAAATTATTTTATTGTGTCCTGAAGGAGAGTGGCTATGCAGGTACCTACATGGATCCTAGGAAAATGTGCTTTATTATTGTTGAGGATGGCAGTCAGCCTGTGCATCCAGTGCTCGTACACCAAACCATTTCAAAGTGTTACTACTGGTAGTCTTCATCTCAATCCACAGGCACAATTTGCAGTTCTTGTAATTATGCCATTAGCTCATTTTGACTGACATTTTACAACTGTGTACAGACTACATAAAATCTTTTTAAGAGTGGTGGCAGCACTAACATAAAAAGGTTACACTGTATGATGAGGAAAGCCCTTCCTCAGTCTTAGCTGTGTGCTGGAGTTCATTAACCTCTTGAATATTTGCTTAAAACAAGCCTTTTCAGTGACCAGGAAAATTCCAGAATAGGTGTGAAGTGATGCAACTGTCTCTCCAGTTAAGTGGATGAGGCACAGAAGAAAGGTGAAAAGGTCCTGATTCATCTTGATAGGGCAGTGGAGACAAGTCTTATTTCACATCTGAAAGATTCTAACATTGGCAGTGCCTCACACTAAAGGGATTGTCATTTCAATGTACAAGTCCTGCAGAAGCCATTATTGGTAGGTTATGGATTGGTAGAAGGTGGGGCATATTTAGAACTTCCCAGAAGATTTTTTTATTTTGGCTCAGTTGAGAACTCTGTTATACTGAAGCTTTGAAAGAAAGTTTATTGCATTTACTTTATTGCATTTATTATATTACTTCTCATTTTTTAATGGGAGGACTGAGTGGGTTTTGTGAAAAACCCAGTGGTCCTCTTGAGCTACGTGTTGGGAATAATTGCCATGTTTTATAACATGGGTACTGGCTATGTTTTGATTGAGACTGTGATGAATCCTTTATTTCGGATCATGTACTGTATGTATATACTGAGGAAGAAATGGGTGTGTTATGCATTTAGTCATAAAACTTTGCAAAAGAAGTGCACTAAGGAATTTAGTGATGTCAGTGGGCATTTACTTTTGTATGTATATGTTTTTTTTTTTCCCCCACCTTGTTTGGTCTTATTATTTTGGCTCTCTTTTTTGCACTGAATATCTTAGAGTGGGTCAGTTACTTTTCTGATGTGGGAATTGGTCGATCATTTGCTTTATGTATGCGTGTGAGTGCGTGCATGTCTGTGTAAAAGGAAAAAAAAATCTTCCTTCAGTTGCTTGTGTATGTTTGTGCGTAAAATGGGTAGTATCAAACTAGTCTGCAGTTGGACATTCAAAAGTACCTAGATGTCCAATTTAAAATTACTGCTATATATCAGTCCCCATTACCTTAATTATTTAGATGTGTCACAGTGGAACACTTGCGGTCTTGGTTTCTCACATGATTTCTTTACACAATGCAGAACAACCAGGAGTCAGAGGCAGTCAACATAACTAGAGGAAGACTGACATGTTTGCTGTTTCTATTTGTTTATTTAGCTTTTATGCAGGAGTCCATGGTTAAGCTATTATTCATACATCACTGTGGATATAACTGTAGTCTGAGACTCTGACTATGTTTTGATTGATTTATTGGCATTTGTTGACTGAGATAGTCAACTGGGCCAAGAAGAGCCTATTTTCAGTGGGGGCCCTGAGAGAAAAGCACCACAAAAAATTGGAGCATGCAAAGCGTAAAGGATAAGCTTATTACAAGGCAGAACATTTAGAGGAAAAAAAGAAAGCAGTGTAACCTATTTCATAGTAGCTTCAAGAGTAGTTGATATAATATAGCATTGTGAGTTACATATTGTCAAGTACATAGCGAGCTTAGTATATCAGGGGTTCAGGCTACATTTACTTTGAGATTCCTAGCAACTAAGTTATGGGAGTAGAGGAGTAAGAGAAGAGAAATGGGTAAAGATGTTGGTGGCAGGAGGTGGGAAAATAGATAATGAGTAGAGTAAAGGTGATGGGTTGAGAGTGAAAAAGAACTAGGGAAGCAAGTAGCTATTGTATATTAAAAAAAAAAAAAAAAAAAAAAAGGAAAAGTAGACGCCCTGTTATCCGGTCTTGCTGAGACTAGACCTTAGGCTGGATAAACGAATGGCTGGTTAATCAGAAAAAGCTTTACAGTAAGTTATTCTTGTCAACCTGGCACTTCGAAACTTCTAGGATTATCGTTTTACTCTTAAAATGTAAAAATATTGAAACTCAAATGAAGAGTTCATTTTTGTTTCAGTATTTTAACATTTTAAGAGTAAAACTATAAGCTGAGATGTTCTAAAATGCACAGAGGACGCGGAAGTGTTCTTCTCTGTTTGTTGCTATGGCTGGTTAAAGCGAGACCGGATAAAAGGAAGTCTACTGTAATGGAAGGGAGCATAATTTTGTTATTTAGTAGTACAAGTACAACTTTGGATCTTCCCCAGAGTGTCTGCTAGCCTAATTGGACTAACCCAGTTAAGAAAAGATCTCACCCATTACCCATATACTCTACTTTTTTTTCTTCATTACTTTTATACTTTTGGACTGTGGAGGCACACATTTGAAAGTCTAGGACAGTACTGTGCCTGAGATGAAAAAGCCAGGTCTTGGATCAGGATCTGTTAGTCTTTACTTAAACTACATGCTAGGGATGACCACTTCTTTTTCTTTCGAACACTTCACTGTCCTATATTTTCTTTGCGTACTTTCCAGCAAATATGTTCTCTACTGGTTTTCAGGCAACAACATTTTTGCCTCCTTAGTTAT
Organism: Protopterus annectens; assembly: GCF_019279795.1. Lineage (NCBI taxonomy): Eukaryota > Metazoa > Chordata > Ceratodontiformes > Protopteridae > Protopterus > Protopterus annectens. Next base: position 642,522,562 of record NC_056728.1, read on the forward strand.
AGTGTGTGTATATACATACATAAGTGGGGATATGCATAACGGATATGTGTGGTGATGACTGCACAGTGGATGATAAGTATGCTCTATACATATGTATGTATATAAAATGATACGTGTATGTATGAAATATGTATATATATGTATATATATATATATGTGTATATATATATATATATATATATATATATATATATATAATATATATATATATAATATATACATATATATATATATATATATAAAATCATTGAAGTATTTTCTATACTTTTTTTCTACATGAAGAAGAAATCCACTTCCCCCAGTGTGTATATCGCAAGCAGGGATCTTTGCATCAACAACTGCCATAGATGGGTTTATAGTTGCTTGGATCAGTGGTGGAGCCACCCTTATGAAGGTGCATCGGCTCACCACTGCAGTGTGCTGTTGATTGGGAACATAGCATGGCCCTGTGACGACACTTAGGTTGAACAACAAGAGGCTGCTTGACACTGTTTGTAAGATTGCACAGGGCATTGCCTGGACCCACTGAAGAAATATATTTTGCCTTACAGAGCACTTTAAGGCAATGGTCCTTGTAGACAGAAGGATGGGCAGGTGCCTTCATTATGCTTGGGGTGGGCATGACTGTTTCAGGTGAGAGATCCTGTTAGCACTACATTGACAAATTTGTTAGGATTTGAATAGGATGTGACATTATAGATGAGCTGTGAGAAGTGATGTGAGTTATTTAGTTTTGTAATGTTGCCAAAGAAAGACTTGTAATTCTCCTTAGCCAAAGCAGCAAGCCTAGGTTTATGGAAAGCTTTGCTGGTCTTAATCACTGCCTTCATTGTTCTTCTGGAGACATTTTGTATTGTTTTGGTGATGAGAGGCTCTAGCCTTATGAGGTAATCTAAGCAGTTTCTTCCTTGTGTTGTAAAGTTTATTTTTATTTATTGGAAACCATGGGAGTGGATGTTCTGCACATAAATTTAACCAGTTTGTGATCAGACTTAACAACAGAGGGACTAACCATGGGTAGGGAGTAGGCTGGAGCTGTGTGTGTGAGCACTAGTTCCAGGATATTTCTGTCCTTGGTGTGGTTACAGACCGTTTGATCCAGGCAATCCTCATGCACCCATTCGATGAAACGTGCATACTCTGTGTTAGAAGTGCAAGTACTCAAGTTTATGCAGGGGTAGGTGAAGTTTTTTTTTTTTTTCTTTTTTTTTTTCTTCTTCTTTCTTTCCTGTAACTGAGAGTGCTTTCTGAACATATAAACCAATTTTTTTTAGCAGTTACACAGACATGGATATGTTCTGAATGCAGGAGATGGTCAAGATCAGACAATTTACTTAGATTTCTGGTATTGACCAGAGCCACCTTAATGTGATCCTGTTTTGAATTTAATATGTTAGTTTCATTAGGATGTTCATTAGCTGACTGTGCCTATAAAAGATATTATGGGGGTAGCAAAGGCTTTGTTGAAGCCGTTGAACAAGAGGTACAGGCCATCTTTTGCAAAGCAAATAGGACTGTCGAGAATCTCATCCCATGCTGGCATACACTGGAGTCCTCTGGAATGACAGCACCTGCATTTCTAGTTGTTGAAGCCAGAAATCCTTTCTTTGGACATTGGTGGTATTATTGTAGAAGGAAGGATTGTATTCAGGACCAGAGTATTGCCTGCATTTGTGACAGTCATGGAGTATTCTAAAATGTCGCTCAGAGTTTTGTATCTCAAGTCGTTCCCCACCGCATTGGGTCACTATAATGTCATGGTCATATTTGTTTGGTGAAAAGGTCTTTAAGGCCCTTGAGATATTGGACATCCTGGCACATGAAAGGCGACTTATTGTTACCTTGTCTTTGTCTAGTGAGAGGAGGATCAGTGTACCTGACTATGGAGTCCCCAATCACCAAAACATTTCTGTTTGCAGAGTGGCCTTCGTGTACTGGATTTGAGCTAATTTAACCTTTGCTGACTGTGCTGTGTGCCCGAAGGTGATGTGGTGGTAGATTTTCAGTGAGATGGTCCTCATGGATCTGGAAGGTTTTGATAAATATTTTTTTCTGTAGCCTTAGCATAAGGTATCTTTGTGTGGATTGGTGTAAGTGTGGCAGTTGTGTGTTGCTGATGGTCCTTGTTTTTTTTAGGTAGTTATTTGTTTGAGAATGAGGGCTCCGTATTTGATAAATATTTGCATCTCTTACACATAATTGCTTCTGTTTATTAAGATCTCATTACTGCACTTTATAATGGTATTAAGTGGTATGAGGCTGAAAATAGAAGGGAACCAAACAGGCTGACCTTCCATCTTGGAAATGGATCGTGAACTAAACAGGCAGGATGATATGAAGGATATTATAACTCGAGCATTAGCAGTCTATGGAAAGGAACTGCCAGCTTGATCTTCTAGTGTTCACAGCAAGGATGGTGGATTCTGTTGCTGTGTGTGGGAGGGGGAGTTGTCCCTTTATTTTTTCCTTTTAGAGGTATCATAAATTCACTTTTTTCCGATAATTTCTAGCAGTTATGAAAAACTCTTGAATAAATCCCCAAAAGTTGGCCAGATACTACACACACACACACACACACACACACACACACACACACACACACACACACACACACACACACACACACACACTAGTATAAAAACATCAGCATAGACCTCTGGTACATTAAGTAATGAATCTTTATTGAACAGAAGAACATAGTGGTGCAGACTTTTTTCCATGTACTGAAGCAACAGAACAGTGTAAAACAGCATTTCTATTAGTCTGACAAAGAACAAAAAAAAAGTCTCTCATACCACTTTTAACACAGTCCAAATATGCTTTTACCCAACTTCTCATTTTATGGGTTCCTAATAGGATACGTCCATCAGCCTCCAGTGAGGCCTTATCTGGGGCTGACAGAGCCAAGAGTAAGACTTCAATATGTCTTCTCTGTCTTCTTCTTCTTCATCTTCTTCTAAAGCTTTGGAGAAACCAAAAAGAGAAGCCTGTCAGTGCCTTCCACTCTGTTGGCACTGTCCTTGAAAAGGGCTAAGTCTTCGGTTCCTTTAGAACCGTTGGAACCAAATGACTCCTCCACTAAAACTTCGCACAGTTCCTGAAGCCACTGTTCCAGGTGCAAATTTTCCCTGCATCGTGAGGCCAACTTCTCTAACAGGCCCATAGCCCTTATTTTATATATAATTTTAATTTAACAATTGCTGATTAAGCCTGTCTTGCTAATGTAAAACAGTGATACTTGCATATTATTGCAACCACGTTGCAAACAGCTCACTGTTGAAATCTTCCCATGTCATACGATGTCACCCAGGCACAATTTACTACATTCCAAAAGCAACCATATGAAGACCAAACTACACTCCACCAAATGCGATCACTTCAGTCAGTATTAACAGGACATGTGGTTCTCCCACTGCCAGAATCCAGTACACCAGTAATCAAGAATGCCAACACTCCATTAATCTTAATTTTAAAAACAATTAAAATGAACAAGCCTTGGGAACCAGCTATCTACTTTTCTTTAGTTTGAAGACCCAATAGCATTTTCAAAGTAATAATGAAAATACAAAAACATTGAAAACCGCCATTTTCCTCACCCCCCCCCACACACTTTGTTTTTTAACATAAAACGTCAGATCTGATGAAGCTTATGTGAAAGCATTGCTTGAATAAGGGCACTAAATTCAGTGCTAGTTATCTGATGTTTTACTACAACTTTTGAATATTTCTGTGTACTTATTTTCTATTTTTTACAGTGTTTTTACATAGTCCATACTGATAAATGAATGTGAATAAAATGCAAGTGTATTTTTCAATAACGTGTTTGCAATAATACACAAGTACCAAAGTGTCTGTCATGAAGAAAATGATTTACATTATGTACAAAAATATTCTGTCATTATAATTGACTCTGTTACCGTATGAAAGCCTGACAGGTATTTGAGTCCCTGACTCGCACAAATTTCTTTTTAAAAATCCTACTGCTGACCTTGAGGTAATTTTCTCAAGGTCCTAAAGGAATTACAGCAATCTCTGCCAAGAATCCCACCGTCTCATACAGGGATTCCCGAGCACTAGACAGATGGGGTAAAAAAATATACACTTCTGCTACTCTTGCTATTCTACTCTTGGAGCACTAAATTGCCAGTTCCGTATACTAAAATTTCAGCAACACACCATGGAACTCCTCAAACAAAAAGTGTCTTCCTTTCCTGCTTGTGCAGAATCTAAAGAGTTACAAGAGTTAATGCATTCTGCAAGTCAAGTAACTATAAGCACACCTTGCTCTGTGGTTTTGACGCCCTAGAGGCTTCTTGCAGGGCAGCAGTCACCGGTTCTGTCCTTAGAAGGCGTGCATGGCTTAAGGAACAGCCCTTGTCAGACCATGTTAAATCTAAATAGTTGGATGGACCCTTGCACAAAGACAACTTATTTAGTACTAAGGCAGAGGAGGTCTTAAAAAAAAAAGATGGAAGAAAAAGCTAAATCTATGCAGACAGTTGAGGCTTTCTTACAGGTCCAACCACCCAGGTTCAGCAGGCATTGCCCCTCCAAGCACTGATCCTTTCATGCTCCCACCAGGTCAGTTCAGCCCAGACCCCGTGGAAGCAGACCCCCCAGACAGCAGCCACAGGGAATGCAGAGATCAAAACAGTGGAATTCCTCCACTTCAAAAACAGGGAGTTCTAAGCCACCCCCTTATGGTAGGAACTCACAATGACTTTTCTCCACCACCCCCTCCCTCTGCCCACCTTCACTTACCCCTAGGAGGAAAACTCTCCTTTCATGCACGCACCTGCGCCACCATTTTCAACTATCACTGGGTCCTCAGCATAGTGTCCCAGGGATACAAATTTTCTTTCCACGCTCTTCCAACTCCAAAAGGGTTCCCGGATCTACCTCCAAACCAGTGGGCAGAGGCGCAAAAGCAAGTCCTTTCTCTGCTCTTTATGAGGGCAGTAGAGCATGTTCCTGCAGAACGGAAAGGCCAAGGTTTCTACTCCAGACCTTTTCTGGTACCCAGAAAATAGGGCACCTGATGCCCCATCCTCTATCGATTCATTCTAAACACCTTCCTGGTGATACCAAAATTCTAAATGCTCACCCTCCAGCAACTGCTACCCATGCTCTCCAGGGATGCTTGGCTGGCCTCCCGAGACCTAAATGAGGCCTACCTCCACATTCCTATCAGGGAATCATGCAGGAAATATCTACTTTTCAGGGCAGGATCTCAGCACTTTCAGTTCTCTGCACTTCCGTTTGGCTTATCTACTGCTCCCAGAGTTTTCACAAAATGTCTGGCTCCGGACATTGCCTTTTGCAGACAAAGGAATATCAAGGTTTATCCATACTTAGATGACTGGCTTACTCAGGCAGACCGGAAAAGCTGCTCAAGCACATGGCCTTTGTAAAGTCTCTACTGACCTCCCTAGGGTACACTATCAATGAAAAGAAATCCAAACAAGTACCCACCCAAAGGATTATATTCTTGGGAGAAAGCCTGGACACAGCATCCCAGATGGGATTCCTTACACCAGAAAAGCAAACTTACCTGACAACCTACTTCTCTCAACTAGCCACCAGACCCCAGTTGTCTGCAAGGAAAATCCTGCAAACTCTGGGGTTCATGGCATCTTGCATTCTACTCATTCCATATGCCAGACTGCATTTGAGGAAACTTCAGTGGTACCTAAAAAGTTTTTGGTGTCAACACTGTCAAGACCTGGAAACTCTTATTCCCATGATACCTTGCCACAGAAAACATTTTCATTGGGGGGGCAGCAGCATGCTCCCACAACAAGGGGACTACCTCTCTCACCACCCCCGACACTCGGACCTTCACCACAGACACATCAGAATATGCCTGAGGTGCACACCTGGACGGCAGGTGCATACAGGGCCAATGGAGCCCGCAGCAAATCCATCTGCACATCAACCACAAAGAGATGTTAGCTGTCCAGCACGCATTGACAGCTTTCAGGCCCCTTCTCTCCCCAGGGGCTCTATTAATCAAAACAGACAATACCACTATGATGTGGTATATCAACAAGCAGGGAGGGACTCGCTCATAACCCTCTATGCAGGCTGGCCATGACCCTTTGGCACACAGTCTCTGTCATGCAACTCCAACTGTTAACACAAGTCCTACCAGGTTCTCTAAACTCTCTGGCAGACCACTTTAGCAGAAATCTCCTGGACCCACACTAGTGGCAGCTAGACAAAAGAACCTTCACCCTAATAACTCAGAAATGGAGCACTCCAAAGGTCGACCTCTTTGCCTCCCACACCAACCATCAGCTCAGCAAGTTCTGCACCAGGGAGCATCACTGCATGGCTTGGAAAGTGGATGCCCTGTCCTTCCCCTGGGTCAGTCTGTCGGTCTGTGCCTTTCCTCCACTACCTCTCACCCCCAGGGTACTACTCAAAGGGAGGGAGGAAAAACCAAGGACAATTCTTATTGCTCCAGACTGGCCTTGCCAGCACTGGTACTCACTGCTGCGCAGCCTGTCCCCTCTGCCACTATGGCATCTCACTCAGACCCCAACCCTCCTGACCCAGAGGAAAGAAGAATTTATGCATCCCAGATTGCAGACCCTCAGTTTGGCAGCTTGGCTTATTCCCTAACCACTGATCAATCTGCCATCCTCAGTAAATGGGTTCTTGATATTATACGTGAGGCCAGAAGCTCTAGCACTAAAGTCTTATGTTGACAAATGGAAAAGGTTCTGTTCCTGGATTCAGGCTAAGGGAGCCGAGTACGGTACAGCCCTCCCTCCCTCTTATCCTGGATTACTAAGCTGGCCTGCTACACAGTGGTAGCTCTCTCTCTTGTATCAAAAATTCATGCCTCTGCCATCCCTGCTAATTTCCCCAGTGAGCAGCCACTTTTCTCACACACTCTGATTAAACAATTCCTAAGAGGGGCAAGCAACTTGAGGCGACCCAGAAGAGCACCTACCCCAGCTTGGGACCTTAACTTTGTGTTGGAAAAGCTCACCCTGCCCCCCTTCGAGCCAGCATCTTCAGCAGAGTTAAAATTTCTCTCCTGGAAGACCGCTTTTCTTCTGGCCATCACTTCAACCAGAAGGGTCTCCAAGCTAAAAGCACTCATGGCTGTAGAGCCCTTCCTCATCTTCCATGCTGACAGGGTTTCCCTCCGGACTAACCAGTCTTTTATGCCGAAAGTGATGTCCAGTGTGGCTCTCAACCAGTCCATTCATTTGCCTACCTTTTTCCCTAACCCATAGAACAAGGGGGAAAGGATCCTGCACTCTCTAGATGTGCACTGACTGCTCAGATTCTGTCTAGACAGGACTAAATCATTCAGAAAGTCTGATCAATTGCTGGTTAGCTTTGCTGCAGGGGCAGAGGGCAAAGACATCTCCAAACAATTTCCAAATGGATAGCACACTGCATCAATTTCTGTTACAAGCAACATGGAAAGCCCCCCCCCCCCCGGGGGGGGGGGTCAGGACTCACTCCACCAGAGCAGCCTCCACCTCTGCAGCTTTCTTCAGAGGAGTCCCCACCAGGGACATCCCGGAGGCTGCCACATGGACATCTGTTCACACTTTCACCAAACATTACCACCTGCCTATCTTCTCCAAATCCAGGGCAGGTTTTGCCACTGCAGTCTTGCAGGGCATCCTAGCCAGCCCCTAGTCTCCTTGACTGCCTCCACCCTCTTCCTCAGCTTTGGGAATCAACCCAAATGTGTTGACTGCAACAGTGAATACAATCTAACATCTACATTTATGGCAAGTGTACACAACTGTACTTTCATTGCTATCTTCTGGCCTTGACAGGTGTGGTTTACCTTCCGTTGGTCTAATCTGATTCACTGTGTGGGTGCTAATTGCTCCAGGTATTCTCTTACCCCTTCGGGAAGCCACACCCTGACATAGAAGCCCTTAAGTTGACTGCATGATTTCTCTAATAATGGTTAGACAGTCCAGGCTTTCATCCTACGTTGTTCACATTCTGACTTCCTCACAGAAGCCTTTGACCAAGAAGATTTAGGGTGGGAGGCTGGCATAATGGTTAAGGTATTTGCCTTATAGACACAAGATACAGAGTTTGATTCTCGCATGGGTTACTTGGCTAGGCTTAAAATGGCCCAGAAGGCAGTTAGCCTAGTACTAATCTATGAACCTATGTTTAACATTTTGACATGTCAGTGTCTGAACTGCCACACTATATAACACACACACACACACACACACACACACACACACACACACACACACACACTGTGGAGTTTGATTACACCGGACACAAAATGAACAGAAAATCTGTGCAAAGCACACATTAAAGTATATATTCTAACCAAAAAAAAATGTTTGTGTATGTATTTCTTTACATAAAAACCTTGACCATCTCACTTTAGGCCTACAGTTACACTGCCTTCCACTTTAGGCGGATAGAGACAGTCTCCCTTCTAGGAAATCCCTCTCCAGAGCAGGAGTGCCAACCTCTAGCTGAGTCATGACAACCCCAAGACTCTATTGAATTACTTGTAGCTTAGATAAGCCCTTTCTGTTAGAAAAGAACAAATTTGTCTCAGTCTGACCTATTAACCTGATGTGAAGGAATATCTCCTGTAGGTAATGAAACATTATTATTTGCATCCTGTTTAGATCACAGAATGACAATAGCAGTTCTTTACTGTATTTTATTTATTTTACTTTATTCATTTACATTTACGACCAAGAAAACATTTTATTACCCCCAAAATGCAATGAAACACACACATATATGTATGTGTGTGTACATATAATATGTATATATCGGTTCAATTCAGATGACAGACTTTGTAAAACTTTGAATGTCATATGGCCGAGTCCTTATGATCGAAGCTTTAAAAGTTTGAACATTCTGAATGGAGATCTCCATACAGTGCGGAATGGGAAATTTTCCCTTTTCCTCACTGTAGTGCGATCCTGGAGTTGGTATATTTAAATAGGGGGTGTGGGGGGTGCAGGGGGGCTTGCCCCCCTGCATAAACATCCAGGACATTTTTTTGTTGTTTTTATTTCTGGTGTTCAGAGTTTTGCAACTTCGATAATATGGTCTCGGCCATATGGCATTCAAAGTTGTAAAACTTCTATCATCTGAAGTAGATATATATACGCATACATATACATCTATGTGTGTGTATGTGTATATAGATATAGATATAGATATATATATATATATATATATATATATATATATATATATATATATATGTGTATATATATTAGTGTGTTTTTTTTATATATATATATATATATATATATATATATATATATATATATATATATATATATATATATATATATATATATATATATATATATATAGTGTGTGTTTTATATATATATATATATATATATATATATAGTGTGTGTTTATATATATATATATATATATATATATATATATATATATATATAAAATATGTTTTGTATACATTTGTGTATTTGTGTGTGTGTGTGTGTATGCGTGGATTCCTAGTAAAAATGTGCTTGTTTGCTAATTGTTGTTAAAGCTGGCTGTCAGTCTATGCCGCCTGTGCTTGTATCAAGGGCCACTTTAAAAAATTGTTACCAAAAATATCTCATTCTGCTCTCAAAATTAGCTATGTTGACTAACATTTTATATGTACTTACACGCTAAGTAACATCTATAATTACCATGTAAGATTTACAAACTGTTCTACTACACGACAAGGAAAGCCACAGTATATCAGTTTTAAGTGATTTACTGTAGGCTTCGTTTCATCATTCTGAGCTGTGTGGTAGAGTTTAATCACCTTTAAAGATTAAGTTAATACAAAACTTTTTTCACTGCTAAAAGAATGCCACAGTAAGAGGGAATGGAGGTGAAAATTTCTTCTTTCACCTTGGAGATGCAGTGAAAAAATGTGAAAATGTCCCCATTCTCCTTGATGATACATTGTTGACAGAGATTCATTATGTATGTATGTATGAAGGATTCCCTCACTATGAATATTTAACCATGAAGGGATTGCAATTTTAGTGTATGAGATGGCAGTGAGTCTGTAATTTGAAAACTCAGTTGAGTTATCACCTTTATGCAGTGGGGTAATGCAAGATGTTTTCCAGATATCAAACATATAGTTTTTGATTATATAACAATTAATTAGCATGAAGATGGGGAAGGCAGGGCATCTGCCTCCAATTTTAAATATTCAGCTAGCAGGGTATCATTAGCTAAAGTTGTTAGCTTTAGCTAAAGTAATAGTTTTCTAGTAGTGGAAGTTTGAAATTTTGGAATGTGAAAAAGTCACTTTCTCTTATTGTCTGTTGTATCTGGAGTATGGAGGTTTGCATCATATAGGATAAGTGGTTGTCAGACTGTCAGTATGTCATCAGAGACTACTAACAGGAACAGTGACCAAAAGCCTGCACAGTACAATTTCTGTTTGTTTGCAAATGACCATGGTGGGAACAGACACAAATACATAGAGTTGTAAGGTAAAAAGAGAAAGATAAGTGCTTTAGAACATATCATACAGTGCAGTAGCTCACAAACATGCAGCTTGTATACTAAGAAATGCACTTGACCAGTAGAGAGAAGTTGTCACAAAATAAAGTATGAAATTAAAGGAATAGATGAGTGGGTCTACTAATATTAAAACTTGTATCAGAATTAAAAGCAGCCAAATCAAGAAAATTTCAGGGAACTTCATTAGTATTTAAAAATCAACACTGATTAGAAAACAAAGGTGTTTTTTTTTTTTACAGAGCCACCAGCATGACAGAAAGCCGTTAAAGTTGGTTAGTATTCAGGGAATAAAACATGAACAAGGAAGACTGTACTACTACTCTTTGAACCTTACAACATTCATATGCTTTTGACAGAGTTACTGACAGACATGTCATAAAATCATTGCATAACATTCAGAAATCAGTGTAAAATAAAATAAGAGTTTTCTGCTCATTTCATATTTACTAATGTTTTGGCTTTATATGTTGATATGCTGTCCTGTAAGGCCGTAGCAAGTCAAGTCATAAAATTCCTGAAAGGTTGCTTTTATCGGAGGATAAAAACACGGGCGAAACTAATGAATGACTCTCAGAGAGTGCTTTTGTGAACTGCAGTATGAGATGGAATCTGGCTAAGACCTTTGAAACTTCCTGTAAGCACTCCTTCCCCAACACTCGCAGCTATATCTGAGATTTACTCGGAAAGGTAGAATGATAATGTAAACAGAATCAAAACAAAAAATCTGTAGGGCTGTCCCTTTAAGACTTTTATAGGCTGTTAAACTGCTGCAACTGTGATAGATTAACTTGTTTTTTAAAGAAAATTGTGAATAATTTAGTAGATTTCTTAGCTGGGTTTTTTAGAATTTTTTTATCTACATGATGAAGTTAATCAAGTTTGCTGATGACGACAAAGTGTGTGGTATTGTAAGTATGTACCCAGGAGTAAAGGCCATTACAGACATATATATTGTTCATTGTTTTATTGGTCCACTACAGTTGGTATGCAGTTTAATACTAGAAAATGTGAGTATCCTTCAGAATGTTAAACAATTTTTGATCATTCATATGTCCTACATTCCCAGTTGCTTGTTAAAGAAAGGTCCATGAAGGACTTGGGAATTGTTGTGGATGCTGGTCTTCATTTTAATGATCATATGATTATTATGGTATTTTTAAGTAAGATAATGCTTGTAAGTTTGGAAATCTTGTGTTTTGCTACCATTATTCACAGTAGAAGTTAGACCCATTTTAAAATATATTGTGGTGTTCTGAGTGTTTATTATAACTTTCAATCTGATGATGTAAGTCTTTATTCATTCCTTACTGTTAGGACTTCGGTTCCATTCTCGGAACCGACACGGCCATTTCCAAACTCGCGCCAGCCAAAAACTCTCAGCTAAGACCTACCCATAATGCCCCTCTCATAGTTACTCCAGATCTCATTTGCCGCGTTCCTCGTCAGACGTGCCTAGCCGTCTCTCGCAAAGTTGTGGAAAATTGTGATTTTTGGTATAGTTTCTCTTCAAAATGTCTTGTTTTTTTAGTCAGTTTAGCCTTTTCTCACTATTGCCTATAACCTACCTCTATTTCCTACCCTTTATCTTTGGTAATTAAATTTCTACCACCGTTGGTACTGTCCCTCTCTCCTGCCTTTGGTAGGCCCTTATTTACCACCTGTGGTATTTTTTAAATACCACCATTGACATTCTCTCCCTTTTCTCTCCTTTTTATTGTTTTTCTCTTAGGATACCCCTTTGTTGCCTATACTATGTCAGACAAAGTTAAGTTGAGGTTTAAACAGTGTGACAAGTGTGGGCGTAAGATACCCAACTTGGACAGACACGCTTGTTGCGTCTACTGTGTGGGCGTGGACCATATTAAAGCTGATTGTAACATTTGTGCTAGTTTTAGCAGTCGCACACTAGCAGAATGTAAGAATAAGCTTATTTTAAAAGGTTTAATTAAAACAACTTTTTCGGAGGGTCTGTCTGGGTCTGAGGTCTCACCCCCCCCCCCTCCAAAGACCAAAAAAATAAGGAAAAACTGAGTGACTTGGAGATACCATCAGTTACGGAACCGAGTCAGCTCGGTGCTTCTCCGGCGCAGATCTCTTCGGCACCAGGCCCTGTGTCTTCCCCCTCGGTGCCGTCTGTGATGTTGACTCCTATTTTGGTTCCAGCCACGTCACCACTGGCTTTGGTGCCGTCCTTTGTTCCGACATTGGCTCCTATGACTGTACCTGCTTCGGCACCATCCCTGGCCATGGTGCCAATAGCTTCTTCGGCTCCACAAATTATGACCTCTGCTCCTAAAGTGTAATATCTGCCAAGAACCAGATACACTCCCAACGTACGACCCTTTTTTGGGGCATAGGTTTAGCCCTTTTCTTGAAAGACCTGATTCTCCTTCAGCAACCTCCTTTAGCTCCACCAGGAGCTTTCTGAACTAGACCTAGTGTGGATTGTGGACCAGCTTCTGGCAGCTAGGTGATTGCCCACTCTAGCTAGACCTTCCGTCCCTCTTGGCGCTGAATCCTTTACAGCATATTCTCCTGTTTATCCTCCTCCGGCCTCTACCCAGGTCTCGGAGATGCCGTCTCTGTTCCGACTGTGGATTTTTCCCTTGTTGGCACCGACCACCCTTGCTGCATCGGCTCCGGTGGAGGCGGTGTCTGTCAGAGCAGTGCTTGGACCATCGGCACCTTGGTACCTAGCCCAGCGCCTATTTTATTTCCCTGGCGCCGTATATGTCCATGGCTCTGATGGCTTCCAGTTCTCTCGGAGCTCCTCACCTGTAGATGGGCTCTTCAGGGCGGGGTGTGTCCCCAGTTCTGAGGTTGTCCTCCTTGGTTCCGGGCTGCCATCCCTCTTCAGGCGGGCCTGCTTACCAGGTGATGGAGAGGGTCCTTGCTTTGCAGGCCCGCAGTCAGCATCAATGACATCAGCATCAGAACCCCCTCCCCAGCATGCAGCTGTCCCAACCCCCTACTTCAGGATCCAGGGCACAGGAGCCGCAAGACCCCCCCCCTTTGAAGGGAACCCTTTTTCCGGACTCGTCCTTAGAAGATTCCACTGGGGAGCCACCCCAGAAGAAACGGTGCAAGAGGAAGCACCTTGACTCCCCGGAGGAATCTATCACTGAAGACACCGATTGTGATGAGGGGGAAGGGTCCCCATGGTCTCCACTAGACGACGTCTCATTCGGAGACATTCTCGAAATCCTGAAGCAGCGGAGAGACTGAAAATAGTCTAACCCTTCTTCTGAGGAATCTGTGTTCTTGCAGACCTTCTCTGCCTGGCCATCTACTTCCTAGGTGACCCCACCTGCAGATGAGCTTAAGCTGATCTTGCAGCATGCCTGGAAGGCCCCGGACAATGTAGAACCTGTCCCCCAGAGGCCGGACAAAATTCTATCCACGCCTGAAGACCAGCCCCTTCTGGTCCAAGCAGTTGACAGTTAATTCCATGGTCATGGCGGCAGCCGTCGAGGGAACTGGCAGAAGATAGTTCCACTGTCCATCCTCCAAACAGGGAGTCTCTGATCATGGACAGACTAGGGAAGTGGATCTATGTTTCAGCGACCTTTGCCATTCGGTCGCTCAACTATCTGGCCTCTTTGGCAGGGGTACTGCCTGATGAGGTACATGGCACTGACGCCTCGCAGCTAGCTACCCTTGAATCCATATCGAACTCCTCGATGCATTTGATATCTCACACCACCGAGGGGGCAGCTCAAGCTGTCGCATCAGACATTGTCATGAGGCATAATGCCTGGATGCGGTTGTGTGATTTGGCAAACCCCTTTAAATATTCCTTCGTCAACTTTCCTGTCGACGAATCTGCACTGTTTGGTTCCAAAGTATGAGACACACTAGCACGAAGCGAGAAAGACTTTGTCTGCTGTGGGCATACGCTTTTCCACCCTCAGAGGTCCTACTCCAGGAACCAGAAGGGAGGAAAAATGGGATTCAGAAAATCCCAAGGATCTTTTCGTGACACTTGTGGTGAGCAATTCCCCCAGGGCAGAGGGGGCAACTCATCTAGAAGACTCCCCTTTCTGGGTAGAGGGGGTCTGCATAACCAGGGCGCTAGAGATTTCTTCTCCGGCAGACCCTACCAGCGCTCCTGAACAGTGGCCCGATTGTTTTCTTCTGGAAGCAGTCGGGGGTCATTTTTCTCTGCACCTACCAGCCTGGCAACTTATTACTACCGATGTTTGGGTGCAGAGACTAATATCCAGAGGCTACCAGATACCATTCAATTTAACTCCCAGACCTGTCAAACGAATCCCCGATGTACTACCCAATCAGAGGGAATTAGCAGCCTTAGAAATAGAAAAGCTGCTAAGAAAGAGTCATCCATCCAGTCTCACCAGACCAGAGAGTATCCGGGTTTTACTCTAGGTTCTTTTTAGTGCCAAAAAAGACAGGGCACTGGAGACCAATCCTGGATCTCACCCTATTGAACAAATTTATCAAACCTCAAAAATTCCGTATTGTCACAGTACAGTCCATTCTCCCCTTCCTAGAGAGGGACAACTGGATGTGCTCTATAGATCTCCAGGAAGCGTATTACCACATAAAGATGGATCACCGCTCCCGGAGGATTCTCCGCTTCCGGCTGGGAGCCAGTCACTACCAGTTCAGGGCACTGCCATTTGGTCTTTCGACAGCACCCCCCCCCCCCCCGAGTGTTCACCAAATGTATGGCAGTTGTAGTAGCTCATCTTTGACTACAGACTACTAGACGATTGGCTCCTTACCGCTCCGACCAGGAATCTTCTAATCCGCAGCCTCTCTTACACTCAAGGTCTCGCTGTCCGCTTGGGGATTACGATCAACAAGGACAAATCTGAAATGTCCCCAACGAAGACGATGAAATTTATTGGAGCAGTCTTCGACACAACATCCTGTCAAGCTTCTCTTCCCCCTCACAGGCTTTCAAAAATAAGACACCAAATCCAAGTCCTCCTTCCACAGGCCTATGTGCCAGCACACCTTGTACTGCAACTCTTTAGGCTCCATGGTGGCTGCCATCACTTTAGTACCACTGGCGGGGCTGCACATATAAGAATCCTACAGTGGCTCCTTTCTACACAGTGGTCGATCTCAACTCACCCACTCGACCACATGTTCTTCTTACAAACCGTTGCAAGGAAGAAATGCTATGGTGGATGAAGTCACAAACGAATCTTTGGTGTCCACCGTTCTGTCTTCCCTAACCCACAGCCATGGTGACCATGGACGCTTCCCTGTTAGGGTGGGGGGGCATTTTCAGGGAAAGACGGTCCAAGGCACCTGGTCCCCCATGAAGGCCAATTTGCACATAAATGTCCTGGAACTGAGGGCAGTTCTCTTAGCGTTGCAAATGTTCCATACATCCCTACCTTCTAGGGCCATTGCAGTTCAGTTGGACAACATGTCAGTCGTCTGTTATATCAACAAGCAAGGCGGAACCAGGTCTTACCCTCTCTGTCGGGAAGTCATGAGGATTTGGCACTGGGCGATAGCTTCCAAATGCTTTTTTATAGCAACGCAAATTCCTGGGAGTTCCATCCTTATTGCGGACAATCTGAGCAGGAACATCCTGATGCCTCACGAGTGGTCCCTCAATCCTGTAATAGCGAATTGGATTTTCCGCTGCTGGGGCAAGCCTTGCTGTGATCTGTTTGCTTCCCCCTAAACAACAAATGCAGAAGCTACTTTGCCCTGACCCCCCCCCCAGGCAGAACCCCCAAGGGACGCTCCAACGCACAATTGGCCCCCTGTTCTACTGTATGCCTTTCCTCCATTTCCCCTCATTCCGAAATTCCTCCAGAAAGCTCAAAGGTTGAGAAGCAAAGTGATCCTCATTGCCCCTTATTAGCCCCGTCAGGTCTGGTTTCCGTTCCTATGGCTTCATCTGATTCACAGCCCGTGGATCCTGGATCATTCCCAAGGCCTGTTATCTCATCCTCTGGGACTGATTCATCCCAGTCTCCACAGCCTCAAGCTTGGTTCCTCCACTTCCAATGATTGTCTGGCTGCCTGACATCCCATCTCCTGTTTGTGAAATTCTTCTGGCTTTACATAAACCTTTCACCAGGAAAGTTTATTTTAGTAAATCTACTAGGTTCTCTGTTTGGGCCAAAGATCAGAACTTAGACCCCTTCTCTGTGCCTATTCAAAAAATCCTTCAATACCTGATGACTCTTTTACATGCAGAAGCCTCAGCATTGACAGTCACTGTGCATTTAGCAGCTATTGCCAATTTTCATAATGGATTTGATAATTCTTCGATTATGTCACACTGCCTGTGCAAGACCTTTTGAAAGGAGTATTACACGTTAAACCCCCTTAGAACCCTGGGACTTTACCTTGGTGCTTCAGTCTCTCACAGGCCCCCCTTTCGAACCTTTTTATTCATGTGATGTAAAGTTTTTGTCATGGAAGACCCTACTTCTAGTAGCACTTTCCTCGGCTAGAACAGCATCTGAGCTGCAGGCCTTGAGTGTCAAGAGACCTTACATGAACTTCCACAGGGATAGGGTGTCCCTTTGTACTGTCCCTTCTTTCTTGCCCAAGGTCATTTATGGATTTTCCATTAACCAGTCTATTGACCTGCCGGTTTTCTTCCCTCAGCATTCTAACAGAGGGGTGTACCTTTTGCACACCCTTGATGTGCATCGGCAGCTTCATTGTTATTTAGACAGGACTAAATCTTTCAGGTAAACCTATCAATTGTTTGTGGCCTTTGCAGGACCAAGATTGGATAAACCTGTCTCCAAAGTGACTTTATCCTCCTGGCTTAGAAATGTCATTACCTTTATCTACCAACAGAGTAAGCTATCCTTATCTTCCAGAGTAAAGGCTCATTCTTCCAGATCTATGGCTACTTCTGTAGCTTTCCATTCCAGAGCCTCCATGGATGATATCTGCACAGCAGCCACTTGGGCAAGACCTCTTACCTTTATCTCTCATTACAAATTGGATTTGGCCTCCAGGGGACGAGCATATTTTGGTTCTGTGGTGCTCAGGAATATCGTTCCTTAGGGCCACCCACGACTCAAGTAGCTGGGGATTCAGTCCTAACAGTAAAGAATGAATAAAGATTTACATCATCAGATAAAGAAGTTGTGTCTTACCATAACGTTCCATCTGTGTTTGTAGATCTTTAGTCATTCATAACTTCCCACCCTCCTTCCCCCTGCCTGGACTCCTGGTGGACTTTAGGGACTCCTGGTTAGGGTATTCACTCAGACAGAGCCTCCTACTGTTTTCTATTACTACCTCTATTACATAGGGGTGGGCAAATTCAATCTGGAGTAACTATGAGAGGGGCATTATGGGTAGGTTTTAGCTGAGCGTTTTTGGATGGCGTGAGCTTGGAAACGGCCATGTCGGTTCCGAGGACGGAACCGAAGTCCTAACCGTAATGAATGAATAAAGATCTACAACACCGATGGGAAAGTTATGGTAAGACATAGCTTCTTTTTTAATGCGACTTTGTTACACTTTGACTGTATTTCACACCAACTGCTGCTTTTGTGTAATTTAAGAAAATATCTGTTCTGCTGTTTTATTATGATGATGTAACTAATTTAAGAAAAAAAAGTGCTGCTTTTTACTCCATTGCTAATTTAATTAAAAAAAAAAACAAAACTTATTCTGCTTTTTAGTTGCACTTTTTTGTTGGCTGTACTATAGATTGGATTCAGACCAGCTGTTTGTGGATTGAACACTGAAAATCAGGACATGTTTTTTTGAAGAATACCCCCCCGTACCATCATGGCAGGAGAGGTACAGTAGGACTATCTGATTGAAGGTTACTGGTTCAGGTCTCAGTTTGATCTTTTTCATTGGTTTCTTTGTATTAGCCACTTTGCTCTTGTTTGCGAATAGCGCACTGCCACAGAGGTGGTAACTCTTAGAAGTTACAGACGCAAGCGCCAATAGACGTATTTTCCCTTAGAAGCGGCTGCTGTCTAGCAGAGCAGTTCTTGAATGGCTCTCAGCTGTTCAGTGAACCATCCAGCAGTGATTTTTACCTCTTAACTATCAATATCAGCTGCTAAAGATCCCCTTTGTTATAGACTTCCTCCTGTCCACCCCGTAGGTGAGTCTCTCTAAAATAACTCCCTGCCAGATACCCACAACTTTTTTTCTTCTCATCTGCTGAGATATCAGGTTCAAACTTTGCACTGTGGACTGTCAGTTTCTCCTGCCAGCCTAGTTTACATGGGTTTTTTGAGGCAGTGTAGGAACCTCCTTGTGTAGACTGACAATCCGTTATTCCTAAATCACGCAAGCAAAATTTGCAGCAGATGCTCCTTCACTAAGAATCTGGAATCACTGCTCTCTCTCGTGCCCAGAACAGCAACACAAAACCGGTAGCTCACACACGACAACTCCAACTCGTAATATGCATCCAATACATAAACCTGCATGTGTGGAGGTACTCTCCAGAAACCTACCCAAACACCCGAGACCTCCAAAACCCAAACATGCTGCACCTAACAGAACACCCAAAGCATGCATTTCAGATAATAACACTAACAGGGAGGTTTGATTGGCTGGATGAAGAGGGAATCCCTTGGAAAAAAAAGAATGATGGTCCCACTGCCAGTTGTAGATTTTTTGAAAGATTCTCATAACCCAAATGTCTGAAGTTATCTGGTATTACAGGGGAAAGTGAAGACCTAGACTTGGAAATCTTTGTGGGATTGTTAAGGAGGTGAGTGCAAAGCACACGAAGGGGCATATAGTCAGTCTGTTTTCTTAACCTGCTCTTAGTTCTGTGAGGCCCCTATTTCTTCTTTGAATCTCCCTTTTATTGCCTTTTGAAATTTTGCTTGCCTGTGCCTTCCTATGAACTCTTCTGTTTCCTGAAAAATGAACCTGAATTGAAAGACAAGTTTCTATTAGATATTAGCGGGGGGAGGGTTTGAAAAATCTGGGTAACCCCCAATTACATTTTCACCTATCATCGAACCTTTTAAGAACCTCAACATAGTAAGGGTGAAATAGCATCTTTTTTATACAGGAAAGCATTCAGGATCTCAGCTTTGGCATCCTTTAGTAAATGGGTGGCAAAAGCCAGCGTTCCTTTTTCGCTAGGCTTATATAGGCCCTAGGGCCAATAGCCTAGTACCTAATTATGAACCTGTGAACACCAGAGTCTCGCAAAATAAGCCCTTAAGGCAATGCACATCTATTCCAAATGTTTTAGTTCTTGGTGACTCTGTAGCGAGACATACAGACACCCCCTTTACCAGGTTGAACAAGGAGAAGATTTCGGTCAGCTGTCTGGTGCAAGGATTTGCCAGATGATACATGCACCCAAGTCTCTCAACAAGTGCCATTATGACTCCATCATAGTTCTTGTTGGTGTGAATGACTTGAGACATACCTCTCTGGACTATTTCAAGAGAGACGTGATTGAGCTATCTGAATGTGTCCCTAGCTTTGAGCAGCATTTTACCCTCACCTAGGTTGATACCACAATATACATAGAAAATTATTGACGTCAATAATTGGCTTAGTTTCGGGTGTCATTCTAAGGGGATCCAGCTCCTGTCAGCCAGGAATGACATGGTTGATAGGCTGCTGCTTTGCCAGAGTTAGTCTTCACCTGGCACCTCTAGGCTTTCGATTGCTGGCTAAGGTGCTTGCCTCCCCCATAATGCCACTTTAGGCAAGGTCATAACAAAGTTTGCAATGTGAAAATATCAAACACAAAGAAACTAAGGGTCATGCTGCTAAACACTAGGAGTTTAAATCGGAAACTGCACTGTGGAAACGTTCCTCTCCTTGGAAGATGTTGACATCTGTGCAGTCACAGAATTCTGGTCCAAGGTTGCAGAAAGTACCCCAGCATTGCGTGGTTAAAATGCCTTCCACACTTTCAGACTGCAAATTGAACGTGTGAAAACCAAAGGAGGTGGAGTATGTATCTTCATTAAAGATGATTATACCTCTAGACTGGTTGGACAAGATGACTCTGTGGAGTTACTTCAAGTCCAAATTACCGTGGGTAAGACCTCCCTTTATGTCATCTTCAGTTACGGGTCCCCTTCCATGAACCAAGATGCCCACATAGCTTATTTAGACCTACTTGGGACAATTAAGGTACAGCCTAACACCCTAGTCATGGGTGATTTCAACTCTCCCTCCATTAATTGGCAAACTTGTATGAGCCGAGGCTCACTTTCACAAAAGTTCCTGGATTTTAACTCAAATGCCCTGGAACAAAGAGTACACCACCCCACAAGGAGCTCCAATATTTTAGACCTGGTCCTCACAAATATGAATGACCAATGCAGTGCCTCAAGTGTAGGGCCTGCACTGGTTAAATCCAGCCAGGAATCGGTCACATTTGAAGTAGCAGTCTCAGCAGAACTCCCCAAAGGAGACGTTGGGTTTAAAAACTCCACCAAAGCTAACTATACCCTCCTAAGGGATGGTATAATTGGCTTCCAAGCTCCAGTTTCCACAGATGACATTGACGGCTATACTCAGGTATGCACTGATGCCCTGTAAACATCTGCACAAATGCATAGAGACAGCCATACCTCATAGAATTAAAGCAAGATCATCAAGAAAATGGTGGGCCTGTAGCATTAATAGATTGTATAGTAAGCGAAAGAAGCTGCTGTCTAAAAATGCAAAAGTGAGATCCCAAAACTGGAAGAGCACCTTCCACGGCCTAAACAAGCAAATAAAACAACTCCTAAAATCCTTGGAGAGTAACAGAGGAAAGATTTAGCAACCATAGCCAAGGATAACCAATAAGGCGTTCTTCAGCTATGTCCACAACCTGAAAGATAGTACTCGGGTGTGTACTATCACATACATTGAGCCTGTGGCAATTGCAAATGTGCTAGCAGACAGGCTTGGTGAAAAGTTCATCCCCTATCTCCCCAAGCAAACAACAAACCATGTCTTCATCATATCCTCCTCCCTGCATCTCCAAAGAACAAGTCATCAGTGCTTTCTCCAAGGCTAAGAACACAGCCTCCATGGGACCAGATAGCATTCCGGGCTGCGTTCTTAATGTTCTAAAACAAGAACTAGCTACTCCATTAGGCACCCTATTCAACCACAGCCTGAGTACTGGTTTTATCTCCACTTAATGGAAGACTGTTATCCCCCTTCACAAGGGTTGCTTGGCAACAGACCCAGGTAACTGTAGACCCTCAAGTTTAACCGTCCTCATGTGTAAGGCATTGAGCTCATAAATAAGGATATAGGTGACCTCCAAACCTGGTTGACTTCGAGAACATGACCAGAGCCATAGACGAAGGCACACAGCCTGTCTTGACTTGGCCAAGGCTTTCGACACCCTCACAATCCCACATTTGGGCATTAATGAAAAACTAATCCAGTTGAAATATCAACTCCTGTATTGTCAGGTGGGTTGCAGACTGGCTCACAGGTCGACAGTACTCAAAGTAGGAGACTTCACCTCTACCAACAGACCTGTCTGACACACATACATATATATATATATATATATATATATATATATAATATATATAAACGGAGTGGCTGTGGCTAACCAAGTTTGCAGATGACTGCAAATTAGGTGCCATCATTGAATTCCTCTAATGATGTCAGCGTACTTCAAAAGGGGATTACACAAATCAATGATTGGTGCTAAAGCCATGGTCTTAAACTAAATACTGAAATGCATCATCATTCCCTTCGTTAAAAATAATGTCCCTGCTGATTTATAAAATAACTACTAATACTCTAAGTACCTATTCAGTAGTGAGAGACGTGGGAACACAGGATGACTGTGACTTCAGATTTGACCATTATATGTCTACTGTGGTGAGAAAGGCATTCTAAATCGCTCACCTGATTAGCAAAGGCATCGCCTCAAGAGCAAAAGAGGCTGCAACTCCACTGTACTTGTCCCTTATCAGGCCTGTTATTGAATATAATGCTCCCTTTGGTAGATGTCATACCAGACACCTGCAGCACATTGAGAGACCTCAGAGATTTCTAACTAAGAAAATTCAGGGTCTCCAGCACGTCTTATACTGATAGACTGAAGTCGCTGTCACTGTACTCAGTGTATAGACTGCTTAGAGAGAACTTGCATCTGGCTTACAGTGCTGTTTCTGATTCAAATCTAATGGAATTGCTGAACATCCGTAGGTAAAATGGGACTATAGTCACTTTTTCCAGGGACTTCAGTCTAGCCTGCAACATAAATATGACCTGCTGGAGAGAGAGATACGTCTCTCAGAGGTTTCTACTCCTCATGTCAAGTAGAGCACCTCAATGACCCTGTTTAAGTGCAGCCTGGACGACTGAATGGGTAACCGTAAATTTCTGCTGGGGCTTGCCCTTGCTTCTCCCCTGGACATGGGTAGTCCTTGCTAGAAAATCTTGGCATATAAGATCTGTCTCATCTAGTATTATATTGGGATTGTAATGACTAGGCTTGTCAAGACCCATGGGTCAATAGGCTAGTAACATCCTATGAACTTGAGAGTATCCAAAGTCCTTTACTAGAGTAATTTATGAGGGATGAGACAATATTCACATACTGGAAAAGTAAGGAAGTTGTCCTTGTATTCTGTGTAGTAGAGGCTAATTTGTGGAGAAATTCTATTGGCATATAAGAGTTCAAATTACTTTATGCTGTGGTGAGCATTAGATTTTTTTATATCCAAATAATAGTAGGAACTGTGAATACTTGGTAGCTCTTCTGCAGATAAGTGTTTTCATTAAAGAGTGGATAAGGTGCGGAACATTTTACCACTTGAAATCAGAAGTTTGGAACAGCTTAAAGCAGTTGATTTGTGGTACTGTCAAAACAAAATTTAGGCCAGGCTAATCCGTTTGTAAACTCTTAGCCCCAATAGGTGTTGAGTTGTTTTCAGTAACAGTGGGCATTGATAGCTGAGGTGGCTAGCTATTGAGGTTACCAGATTATAGTTTACACTCCTTGAATGTTGCTTTCCAGGATATGTGACACATAAGTAACTCCTCTAAAGTGTCATTTAGGATGTTTGCTTTTCCCTTTGCCTTTTTGTTCGTGGTGTTACTTACTGACCTTCTTGTGCTGTTTAAAACTAAAGCTGCAGGCTTGCATATGGTTGCAAGGGTAGTAGATGAAAAATCCAGCAGGAAGGTAGAAATAGATAACACATTGTTGCAGTTTTTTTAGAGACTGGTAGCACAGTTAACCGAATGCCCCATTACCAATTTTTATCAGTGTACACTACTAGGTTAAGGGTGTTGCCGTGGTGGTATGGCGGTAGCGTTGTTACCTCACAGCAAGAGGTTCTCCCGTTCGATTCTCGGCTGGGCTTGGGAGTGCCTTATGTGTGGAGTCTGCATGTCCTCCCCGCGGTTGGGTAGCGTTTGAAAGACATGCGTGCGTAAATGGGCATGCCTTCGTTGAAGGTTGGGCGTCGAGCTGGCACCTCTGCGTTTCATACAAATCTGCCAATCATTAGCGGACCAGAGTTCCGCTGTGGCGACCCCTTACCGGGAAAAGCCGAAAGACAAACCACAACAACAACACTACTAGGTTAAGGGTGTGTTAATTACTGGAGTACATTTCACGTTGGCAAGTTTTGTCATTTTACAAGAACTGTTTTGTTTTATTCTTAGTAAGTTGTGAGCTCCTGAGTGGCAAAATGTAATTTCACTTATCAATCAATGAATTAGTTGATAGAAAAACATAAGTAAATAATGAACGGTCATTTTGGTGTAAGATGAGAACTCTGGAACCTCATATACTTTAACACCAACAACTGTTCAAATGCAAGCCCTTTAGATATTGTGTAGGAAATTTTTACGATAAGCATTTTGTTGGCTTCATTTATAGTGATTGTTTGAAGGTGTGATGTGTTAAAGGAAAACTCCACAAATGAAAGAAATGTTTTATTCTGCATGATGCTATCACATCAGAATATTTTTAATACCAATGCATCAGAGTATTTTTTTTTTTTTAATTTTGTTGTAATTTACAATACTCCAGAATGGCTGTACTTGGGACTGACGCATTCACATGGTTTTATTTTTCAGTTTATCCCATCATCAGAATACAGATGTTCTTCATCTCACATTGCTGCAGTCCTTACACTTGGGTAGTCCGCTGTCCTCGGTCGGCCCGAATATCAAAGTATAAGGCTGACGTCGGTCAAGGCGCATTTGACTGACATCAGGACGTCAGGGTACAAATGCGCATGACCGACGTCATATCCTCAGTCTTTTTTGCCACATGGTCCGATGCAGAAGCAGCGTTGCAAGTGCCGGTTGGCGTTCTGAAATTGTTCGATTTCGGAGTTTCAGACCGAGTCAAAGTTGGCTAAGTACCCCGTTGGGGAATATTTTAGTTTTTTCTTGCCTCAGTGGTTTACCGGATGTCAGAAAAAGTGAATAATTGTATTTCTTGTGGGAAACAGATACCGCATAGAGACTACCATACTTTGTGTATTCCTTGTTTAGGGCCTGAGCACGACGTTGTTGGGTGTCGCTCTTGTGCTAGATTCAATAAGCGCACTATTAAGAGAAGATTAGATTGTGCCAGGTTAGTCTTCGGGAAGCGGTGCAATTATAAAATGCCGTCAGATGCTCCGACGCCTGCTTCTTCGAAGAAGCGCAAGGACAAAGCAGTTAAACCTAGGTTAGAGGAACCGTCAGTACCGGACGCCGGTTCTTTAGAGGTGTCGGTGGAGCCGGTGGTTCCACCGGAGGTTTCTTTGGGATCCCAGGGAGAGACTTTGTTATTGCAGGATGTGGCCTCTCAGGAGGCAGGCCAGGCTGATGGGGCTTCTCAGGTTACTATACTCCCCTCCCTGCCTAGGGTGGTTAGGCCCTCTCCTTCTGTTTCCAAGGCTTCTCCCAGGGGCAGGCCAGGTTTAGCTTCAGTTGGTGTTACCCCTAGCTCTTCAGGAACTGTGCCCAAGAAGCATATGCTTAAAATGGCAGAAGATTTGATTACTTTGATTAGGGGTTCTATGCCCCCTCCTGATAAGAGACCTAGGGTGGAGCCTGAGCTAGGGAGTTTTGAGCAGGCTTCAGATGTTTCAGAGTCTTCGGCTGAAGACTTACAGGAGTACTCTCCTTATTCTGATTCTGATGTGGATGATTCTACTCCTTCTGCTTCTCCTCCTGTGGATTTTTCTTTTTCAGAAACTCTTCATTCCATGAGGGAGCATTTTAAGTGGGAAGGTCAGGACTTCTCTGATTCCAGGAAAAGGCTTAGGGAATTTTTGTTTTTACCCCAGCATAGGACTTTGGCTATACCTCCTGCTTTGGATGTAGTGGAAGATGTTTTTACAGAGGCTTCTCTTAATCCTGATTCTTTGCCTCCTGTTCCTGTTAAACCGGATAGGTATTACAGGGTGCCTGAAGCTCATAAGTATCTTTTTAAGAGTCCTAGGGCGGACCCAGAAACTGTTAGCCAGGGGCCTAAAGGTGTTAAGGCTTCTGTTGTTAAGAATCCGGTTCCTGCAGACAAAGAGGCCAGGGCCTTGGATAGATGGGGAAAGAAAGTTTATACTTCTTCCACTCTTGCTATGAGGGCTTTGAATTGTCAGTTTCACATGTTGAAATACCAAAACTATCTCCTTTCACAATTGAAGTCTAAGGTCGATGCTCTGGCAGAAGGTATTGATTGTAAAGAGTTGCAAGATTTAGTACATGTTTCTGAACAGGTGGATAAGCATTCTTTGCAATGTGGTTTTGATGCTGTACAGGCCTCGTCTAGGGTGGCTGCCACTGGGTCAGTTCTTCGCAGGCACGCCTGGCTGAGGGATCAAAATTTATCTGAACATGTTAAAACAAGGATTTTAGATGCTCCTTTACAATCTGACGTGTTGTTTGGTCCTCCTGTTGAGGCAGTTTTAAAGAAAATGGAAGACAAGGCTAAGTCTATGCAGACTGTTAAAGATTTTTTGCAGGTCCAGCCTCCAAAGTTTAGTAGAAATTGGCCTACTAAGGGGTGGACGTATCCTTCTTATGATTCCCAGTCTAGGGGTAGATCTAGGCGTGGTAGGGGCAGAGCTCAGGGCTCTTTCAGGCCTAGAACAGGGAGTTCTCCTGCACAGTCTTCGGGTGAGGGCAGGGGTCAGTCCTTTCGTAAACAGACCCAATGACCTACCTTTTCAGCTGCCAGAGCCTTCTCGTCTGGCAGCACCTTTGGGAGGAAGGTTGGCACTTTTCAAAGAAAATTGGAGTTTAATTACCCAAGACAGATGGGTATTGGATATCATACACCACGGTTACAGGTTTTATTTCCATACCTTGCCTCCTTTCAAAGGCATGCCAGACGTTCCTCCTCAACAAAGAATAGAGGCTCACAAGCAGGTTTCTCGGTTACTCCAAATAGGGGCCATACAGCCGGTCCCTATGCCAGAAGTGGGCCTAGGATTTTATTCTCGCCTGTTCCTAGTACCAAAGAAGGGGAACACGTGGAGACCAATTTTGGATTTATCTACCCTCAACACTTATCTGGACATTCCCAAGTTCAAAATGTTGACGTTACAGCAGCTTTTACCTCTGCTGGGCAAAGATCATTGGATGGTAACTTTGGATCTCAAGGAGGCTTACCTTCATGTTCCTATCAGACTAAGTTGCAGGAAGTATCTGCGTTTTCGAGCTGGGACTTCTCACTATCAGTTCTCTGCATTGCCCTTTGGCTTATCTACTGCGCCCAGAGTGTTCACGAAAGTTCTGGCTCCAGTGATAGCTTTCTTCAGGCTAAAAGGAATACAGATCTATCCTTATTTGGACGACTGCCTGATTCTGGCTCAAGGAAGGGAAGAGCTTCTTCATCATTTGGAATATGTGATAGCAGTGCTAAGATGCCTGGGGTATTCTGTGAACGAAATAAAGTCCAGTCTAGTACCCTCTCAGGACATGTGCTTTCTGGGTGTGAGACTGAATACAGCATCCCAGATGGCCTTTTAACCCCGGACAAACAAAAGAGTCTATCCCTTTACTTCCATCAACTATCTCATCAGTCCGGGCTGACTGCAAGGACAGTCCTTCAAGCCTTAGGGTTCATGGCATATTGTATTCTGGTGCTTCCCAATGCCAAACTGCATATGAGGAAGCTGCAATGGTATCTCAAAAATGTATGGACACAGCACTGCCAGGATCTGGACACTGTCATTCAAATAATACCTTGCATTCAAAAGGAATTTTTGTGGTGGGCTCAGGAATGTCACCTAAACAAGGGACTCTCTGTGACCCGGCCAGAGGCGAGTCAGATTTTAACGACAGATGCCTCAGACAAAGCTTGGGGAGCTCATCTAAATGGAAAGTGGATACAAGACAAGTGGCCTGCCAGACTACAACATCTACATATCAACCTGAAGGAGATGTTAGCAGTCCAGTTTGCATTAATAGCTTTCAAGGAGTTACTTCTTCCAGGGCAGGTGTTGATTCTAACAGACAACACTACTGTCATGTGGTACATCAACAAGCAAGGGGGAACGCATTCTTATCCTCTATGCAGGCAAGCAATGATTTTGTGGGAGACTGCTCTCAGTTTACAGCTCAATCTTCAGGCAAGGTTTCTGCCAGGAGCACAGAACTCCTTAGCAGATGTGTTGAGCAGACGAATTATGGATCCCCACGAGTGGAAATTGGATCCTCATGTATTTCAGAAATTGACAGTGTCATGGGGAACTCCAGACATAGATCTGTTCGCTTCTCCACTAAACCATCAGCTGCCAAAGTTTTGCACAAAAGGTTTCATCCCACAGCTTGGAGAGTGGATGCTCTTTCTTTCAATTGGAGCAATCTTCATGTGTATGCCTTTCCACCTCTGCCTCTCCTCCCAAAGGTACTTCTAAAGGTCAGACAGGACAAGCCAAGGATGATTTTAATAGCTCCAGATTGGCCTCGACAGCACTGGTACCCATTACTGAGAAGTCTAGTACGGAAGCCTCCATGGCCTTTGCCTTGATTCCACACCTGTTGTCACAGGAGGACAGCCATTTGCTCAATGTCAAGCTTCACTCTCTGCACCTAACAGCCTGGCATATTCTGTTTTGAACCATAGTGGGCCTCCACTTCCTCAGCAAGTTTTGAATGTTATTTTGGAAGCTAGAAGGCCTAGTACAAGGAAAGTGTACGCAGATAAATGGAAGAGATTTTTATTTTGGAGTGCAGCAAAAGATTTTGATGTTTCTGGGCCCAATTTGAGTGTGGCTCTTCAATATCTTACTGAGTTACTGGACAAAGGTTTGTCTTTCTCTTCTATTAAGGTTCATGCTGCAGCAATTTCGCTCACTATGATTGTGACCCACCATTGTTTTCTCATCCTTTGTTCAAGCAATTTCTTAGAGGGGCAAAGAATATAAGACCCCCACGAAAGCTCCTGCTCCTGCTTGGGATCTCAATTTTGTGTTGGAGAAACTCACTCTACAACCTTTTGAGCCTGCAGCTACTTCTGAGTTGAAATATTTATCATGGAAGACTGCTTTTTTGTTGGCCATTACCTCTGCAAGAAGGGTTTCTGAATTGCAGGCCCTTATGGCGGTTGAGCCTTTCTTGATTTTCCATAAGGATAGGGTATCTTTACATTACTAATCCTTCCTTTATGCCTAAAGTGGTTTCTAGTGTGGCTTTAAACCAAACTATTCATTTGCCTACTTTTTATGCAAATCCCCAAAATAAGGGGGAAAAGATTTTGCACACTTTAGATGTACACAGGCAGTTGCGATATTATTTGGACAGAACTAAAGGGTTTAGGCAGTCTCAGCAGTTGTTTGTTTCTTTTGCTTTGGGTTCTCAGGGCAAGCCTGTGTCAAAACAAACTATTTCTAAGTGGATTGGGTTTTGCATTGCTTTCTGTTATTCCCATCATGGCAAGGAGATTCCAGCTGGGATTAGGCCTCATTCCACTAGGGCTACTGCCACTTGACAGCCTTTTGAGGGACTGGCAACCAAGGATATTTTGGAGGCAGCTACTTGGAGTTCAGTGCATACTTTCTCTAGGCATTATCACCTACCACTTTACTCTAAATCCAGGGCTGGTTTTGCCACTGCTGTTTTGCAGGGCATTTTGGCAGCTCCTGCTTCTTTGTAGTTTGGCCATCCTCCCTTACCTCTGCTTTGGGATTCTACCCAAGTGTAAGGACTGCAGCAATGTGAGATGAAGAACATAGTACAGTTTTGTACCTACCATAAATGTAGATGTTCAAGATCCACATTGCTGCAGTCCAATTTACCTCCCTCCTTCCCTCTGTAATTAGAGGTGGTTGTGTGGGTTGGGTTGTAAATATTGTGTATATTGTATATATTGTACAGATAACTAGTGCAGGGGTGGTTGGTTGTTTGTTTGCTGTCTTTTGGTTTTGACCTTTATGTTTAGGGTCTTCTGACATCTGGGGCAAGAAAAGACTGAGGATATGACGTCGGTCATGCGCATTTGTACCCTGACGTCCTGATGTCAGTCAAATGCGCCTTGACCGACGTCAGCCTTATACTTTGATATTCGGGCCGACCGAGGACAGCGGACTACCCAAGTGTAAGGACTGCAGCAATGTGGATCTTCGAACATCTACATTTATGGTAGGTACAAAACTGTACTTTCGCGCCCTGTACTCTAGGTGCAATAAATGATTTTAACACCTTTAGTTTCAGTATGAATCACTGTTTTCTTTTACCATTTCTGGAAATGGCATTTTATTTAAGTGAATGTACGCTGCTGGAAAGCTTTTTATTGTATGTGTAAATATTTTTCAGTGCAAAGTGGATACATTTGTAAGGTATTGTTAATTGTATCTATTTATCAACATTTGTGTACTTGGAACATCCAACTGAACAGAAAAAAAAATATCTTTTCAGTGGTGGCATGGGTAGAGAGACTCCATAGAAACTACAAATGTAACAAAAATCCATAAGTATACTGTTACAATAGTTGCATGTAGAAAAAAGTGAATAAAAGCAGGATTTTTTTTTTCAAATAAACCTAAGAATTACAGTGATTGACAGAAATGTCAATAATTGTTCTGCTAGAGAGTGACTAAGAGCTGATTTTTTTAATCTGTTTTATTACGTGTGAGTAGTATGATACAGCAGAGAGGAGTGATAAACATTGAGCAGCCTGCCTGCCCCTGTGGGAGTGGTTACTGCCTTGAAACTGTAGATGTTCATCGTGTTACCCTGCTGCAGTCATCACACTTGGGTTATCCTGTCGTCAGGCGGTCCCGCAGTCGGCTGGAATTCCAAAGTCTTGGTCCGGCGTCAGTTGCTGTCGCTTCTTCCCTGACGTCAGTGCGCCAGGGGTATATATAATGCAACCAACGCCATTTTCTTCAGTCTTTCTTGCCGCGTGGTGCCCGAAGCAGAAGCAGTCGCAAGTGCCGGTCGGCCGACTACTGAGATTTTCGAATTTGAATTTCAGACCGAAGTCTTCTATAAAGCTAAGTACCCTGTTGGGGATTTATTGGCCATTTTGTGTTAATTCCAAACTCCTTGATCTCCCTCTCTTAAAACCCTGTTTTGCGCGTTTTTGCGCATAACGCAACATCGGGTAGCGCCGCCTAATTGGGTTTAAACTATTTCTGGCTCCACAGAGTCTGCTCTTCACTTTTTCCCTTAGAACTGCTCTATCTCTCAAATTAAACACCATATTCTCATTCTAAGGCCCCTCACTGGTCCAAATAAGTAATCTTGCAAGTTAGCACTAATAAACCATAAGCACTACTTACTCTTATACTCCCTACGATTACCTTGTCCTCTATTGGTCCGTTTTAATTCAGTTCCCTATATTACTCTAGCATGTTCAAAGGTCAGTCAATGGTTTCTTCTCCAGTCCAGCTGGTGAATCTGGGAATTTTGAGGTAATGTTACAACTGTCTCATGTACACGGACAACCCTCTCCTCCTCCAAACAGGTTCAAATGTATGTGAGAGATGCAACCATATAGCCAAACTGGAGGCTGAGCTCTCTCATCTCAAAACTGGTGTAACCAGTCAGGAGGAGAAGGTAACCTCACACAACACAATTCCAGTATCATATAGTCCCACCACAACAGCGAACCAAACACACAAAAACATACTCGGAGGCTCTAAATAAAAATCTACCTAAGCAACAGAGACTTCCAAAGCAGACATCCAAGCAAACGCTACCCCAAAACAAAACACGTACAACACATAGCACACAAAGTCAGTGTGCCAAGCAGTCACAGTCCTTAAGGCTGAATCACACACCTGATACTCTTGTAATAGGTGACTCTATTGTCAGACACTGACGTCCCGCTCACCAGGCTGAATAAAGAGAAGGTCACAGTGAGCTGCCTGTCGGGCGCTAGGATCCGCCACATAACGCAAGCACTCAGGTCACTCCAAAGCAAATACAAATATGACTCAGTCATTGTACATGCTGGCGTGAATGACCTGAGACGTACCTCCCTCGACTACACGAAAAGAGATATAGAGGAGCTCTCTGATCATGTAGCCCAGGCCGGTATGACCCTGACCTTGAGCAGCATCTTACCCTCATCTAGAATGATGCCACAGTTTAAAGACAAAATGATCGATTTTAACAATTGGCTAAAATTTTGGTGTCATTCAAAGGGGATCCAGTGTCTGTCAGCCTGGGATGACATGCTCGACAAGCCACGTTGCTTCGCTAGGGACGGCTTGCACCTGTCACCCCTGGGCTTTCGGATATTGGCAAAGGCTCTTGCCACCCCCATAGTGCCTTTTTTAGGCAAGGCTCAAAAGTCAAACCCACCTCCATAGAAAGCACAAGGAACAAGAAACTAAGGGTAATGCTGCTAAACGCCAGAAGTCTTAACCTCAAGATGCACGCACTCGAAGCTCTCCTCAGTATGGAGAACATCGATATCTGTGCAGTGACAGAAACCTGGTTCAAGGCTTCAGAGAGCACCCCAGCACTACCAGGTTATACCTCATATCATGCTTTTCGGCCCCAAAACACAGACCGAACCACAAAAGGAGGGGGAGTTTCCATATTTATCAAGGATATCCACACCTCCAGGTTAGTGGCATTGCACGGCATCGGAGACCATCCATGTGCAACTGACAGTGGGCAAGACTGCTTTTCAGTTTATAGCATCCTACAGACCACCCTCTCAAAGTCAGGAATCCCACTCTGCTTTCCTGAAAACATTGGAGAACATGAAGATCTCTCCGAACACCATTATATTGGGCGACTTCAACTACCCAAACATAGACTGGGAGCATTACTCAAGCCCCAGCACCTTGGCCCAAAGGTTCCTGGAATTTATAAACTCAAATGCTATGGAACAACTAGTCACCACTCCCACAAGAGGGGATAACATACTAGACCTGATCATTACCAACATGGGGACTCTATGCTCCATACCAGAAGTATATCCCTCATTGGTAAGATCAGACCATAAATTAATTTCACTGGATATCCACATCCCGACCCCACCCCCAGCCCAGAAAACCACAGTGAAAAACTTCTCAAAAGCGAACTTCACACTTCTCAAAACCGAAGTGGAATCCTTCAAGGCCCCAGGGCCAGTGGAAACTACGGCCCAAACTGCAGAATCCTATATAAACGCATTCTACGGACATCTCTAGGAATGCATGGATCATGCTATCCCAAACAAAATCAAGACCCAATCATCCAAAAGCAGGCGTCCAGTTTGGTGGACCCCAGCCATAAATAAACTGTACAACAGAAGGAGGAAGCTACTACATGATAGATAAAATCCCTAAAAGGGAAGGCATCTCTGATCAGTACAAGCAAAAAATTACGATCCCTCATAAAATCCTGCAAGGCCAGCTTCGAGAGAAAAATTGCACAGGACACTAAAGACAATCATAAGGCTTTTTTCAGTTATGTTAGGAACCTGGGATGCAACTCCCAGACTTGTTCTGAGTTGATTCTAAACGACAAAAAATACACTGAACCCACAGACATCGCCAATATCCTGGCAGACAGGTTCAGTGCAAACTTCTCTCCCCCCCCCCCCCCAAAAGAGCAAGTATCTATCCCAGCAGAGTGTCTCTCTGATGCTCAGGTGTAGGCCGCCCTCTCCAAAGCAAAAAACACTGCTTCCATGGGACCAGATGGCGTCCCGGGTTGCGTCCTACATGAACTCCAAGAAGTACTAATCCCCCAAGTAAAACTGCTGTACAATCTCAGCCTCACTACAGGATATGTGCCCAAAGAATGGCGTACAGCAACAGTGATCCCACTCCACAAAGGTGGCACCTCTACGGACCCTGGAAACTATCGCCCCATAAGCCTGACTAGCCTAGTCTGCAAGGCTATGGAGAGGATCATCATGGAACTCATAAACAAAGACATTGGGGACCTACAGACACTAGATCCTACCCAATTTGGCTTTGTCAAGGGCAGATCCTGCCTTTTGAACCTGGTCGACTTCTTCGAAACAGTCACCAAGGCCATAGATGAAGGGAAGGTAGTCCACACAGTCTATCTGGACCTCGCAAAGGCATTTGACACAATACCCCACTCGGGCATCATAGATAAGCTATCCAGCCTAAATATAAACCCCTATGTCACAAGATGGGTCACAAACTGGCTCAAAGACGGAACCCACAGAGTCAGAATTGCTGGAGCCATGTCGGACTCGAAACCGGTCACAAGTGGCGTCCACAAGGTTCTGTCCTGGGACCTCTCTTGTTCGGTATTTACTTTTCTGAGGTACAGGCCAGTGTGGGAGGACTATGGCTCACCAAGTTCGCAGATGACTGCAAACTGGGCACCATAATCGACTCTCCAGCTGACACAAACATCCTTCAAAAAGGTCTCACAGAGACGGATAACTGATGCCAGAGCCATGGTCTAAAGCTAAATGCCAAAAAGTGTATAGTCATACCCTTTGGCAAAAACAATGTGCCCACAAATTACCACATAGGTGGTAACCCATTACGTACAGAGAAAGTAATTAGGGATCTGGGGACCCAAGTTGATAGCAATCTCTCCTTTGACAACCATATTGCCAAAGTGGTTAGAAAGACCTTCTACATAGCCCACCTCATCATGAAAGGATTCACATCTAGATCAAGAGAGGTAATCGTGCCCTTTTATTCATCCCTCATCAGGCCCATCATAGAATACAATGCCCCCTTTGGGATGTACCTTATCCGACACCTGCAGCAATTAGAATGACCCCAAAAGTACCTCACCAGGAGGATCAAGGGACTCAAACAGATGCCATATGCTGCTCGGTTAAAAAAACTCCAGCTGTACTCAGTTGCATACCGCCTACGTTGAGGCGATCTATGCCTGACATATAAAGCTATGTCCAACCCAGAATTAATGGACATGCTCTACCTCGGTAAATCTAAATCCCTTAAAGCCGCACGCTCGAGGGACTTGAACCTCAGCACAGAAATAAATAGAACATGCTGGAGGGACAGATTCATAACCCAGAGGCTCCCTTCGCTCTGGAATAGAATTCCAATTCATGTTAGGCAGAGCACCTCACTGACTCTCTTCAAGAAGAATCTTGATGAGTGGATGGGGGATCGTAGGTTTGTCAAGGGGATTACTTCTGTGTCACTATTAGACAGAGGCACAGTAAACTAAACTTTAAAAAGGGCACAGTATACTCAAATCAAGGGGTGGCGTAAGCCAAACACAATCGGGCTAGGCTTATAAATGCCCCAGGGCAGATAGCCTAGTATGAACGTGTGAGTAGTATGATACAGCAGAGAGGAAGGGAAAGATGTTACATGTTTGCTTACATGGCTAATATTACTTTTTGTTCTATCTCCTTCTTGTGCTAGAGATGACCTTACTAGAACCTGAGTGTCTAACAGATTTAAGAAACTAAGGACGGAAAATAAGTGGCAGAATAAGGAAAAGGTTTTAGTTCAGCAAGAGTATTAAACTACAGCTAGTGAATAGGGAAAGACAAGTTGTTAAATGTAGTGAAAGCAGCCTTGTATAGAACTAGTGAAAATGGGATAGGAATATTTACAATCTCTACAGATAGTTTAGTAGAATCATACAGGTTGAAAACATATGTGCCAGTTTAGTTAACAGGTCAGTTGGATGTGATATTTAAGTTGTGGGATGTTACAGGTATTCAAATCTGTAGTTCTGCGGCAATTTTCAAACTTTCTTTCGGTGTTCTTGCTTTGGGGGTCAGTGCTTCTGGACATGTTTAGCATCTCTACTTGTTTGTAACTGAAAATTTGTCACCTCAAAGACCTAGCATTCCAAAAAGGCTAAAGGATTTCATACTGCTTTTAACTTTCTGCAGTTTTATGGGGAAAAGTGATGTTTTGCAAACCAAAAATAATGCTTGTAAGTTTGTTTATGTTGTGTTGCAGTATATACCATCCCTTTTCTTTTAATCAACTCAGCTGTTAAAAGTGTGCTTATTTCGTACGTACTGCCCACAGTAGTCACAGTTTTAAGATGTAAAATTTTTGGGAGGTAACTTACAGTGAAAATTCCAGAAAAATGTGTGTTTTTACTGTCATGCAGGTTGAGAGAAACATATTTTATGAAACGGGATATCCGAATATGAGAAAAGTTCATAAAAAGGATTAAAATGGAAATTTCAATTGGAAGGTAATGAAAGGTTCCTGGCCACTAAATTACATATGCATGATATAGTGAGAAGAAGTAATTCTGGGTTGAAGTTCATTGCTTTGAATGGTGAAATTGCCCTTAAACCTTTGAAGTGGGGTTGCATTAACTTTTACTTTGTGATGCGAAAGGGAGAACAGCCTGAAATTCATATTGAATGAAATTGAATGGTTCTGGGTAGAAGTTTTGCTCTTAAAACTTTGCTGAGTTCTCTGGGAGTGGCAGTATTTAGAAAAATGAATATTATGTACGACCAAAGTTGGGGGGCTTGTTAGTAAACCTTGATGCATGATTGAAGTTGTTTAGCTTCTTTTTAAGGTTGTAAAAGAGAAGTTTGAGATACACAGTTTACATTTGTATATCTGTGAATTCAGTTGTCTGGCTTTTGTCAGATTTTTCTACTTCTGCAGTGAGCCGTTTCCTCATGTAGACTTGTTTTGGTAGTGTTCTAGAACTTTGCACTGCTGTGACTTTCAGACTACCGTGATGAATACAAGGGTTTGAGATGCTAAAAGACAGGAGTGAAATGTATTGTGCCAGATTCAATAAAGCCTACACTAAGTGTACACTGTTCTGAGTGAACAGTCAACACAGACATAACTCACAACTTCTTCCTCCTAATTTTAGTTTTCCTACTGATATTGTTGCAGCTTGAAATATTGACACAGGTTCGTAAAGGTTACCACAAAGTATAGACTACGTGTACACTTGACGTAATCTTTCTGAGTGACTAGAAAATACAAAAACATAAGAATTTTATTGAATGCATATTGTGCACAGTTTGTGTAGGCTTTATTGAATCTGGCCCATTGTGTTAGTAGTAAGCTGGTGGTGGTTAGGTTTTTGAAGACAAATTAGAAATGAAGTTTTGATCACTTTCGTGTTAAAATTTCCAAGTTAACTGTTTTTTAAAAGCATGGTCTGTCTTAATGTTAAGTATTCATGGTAACCAAGATAGGTGTTTTAAATATTGATAAACAGCAATAGATGTACCGATCAACATTTTCTATTAAAAAGGAGTTAAGCTTAACCCTTGTGCCTTGCCTTTTTAATGGGGAGGAGGGCTGTATAAAATACTAACCACCTCAAGTGCATTGCTCTTCCGTGATTTGTACCCAGCTCAGAATTGGTGTTTGTCAGGTAACTTTCTGCCTACCCAGGCTGTATAGATTATTTTGTTTGGTGTATGCTTTTGCTCCCCATTTGTTTAAAGACGTGGACACTGGTTTTGTGCATCATGCAGGAATTATGGCTGGTCCATATGCTCAGCCAGTCCCTGACAACTAAATGCATCCTGTTGCTATTTAAACATGCTACCATAGTTTTTCTTCACTGCGTTGGTGGTGCTGCGGTAGCGTTGTCACCTCACAGTAAGACGTTGTCCTGTTCGATTCTCAGCTAGAGCATCTTCTGTGTGGAGACATGCGTGAATGGGCGTACCTACGTTGAAGGTTGTGCGTCAGGGCTGGCAACTCGGCACGTAAAAATGTACTGCCAATCATTAGCGGATCAGAGTTCCGCTGTGGCGACCCCTAACTGGGAAAAGCTGAAAGACACAACAACAACCATAGTTTTTCTTCAGAAAATAACATTTTCTCTGCCGACAGTCATGCTTGACTCCAGCAGCAAAATTATTATAAAAAAAAAAAAAAAGTGTATATGGACAGGGTAGCTCATGCAGTATGCATCCTCCTTGATAAACAATGTGACCTTGGACTCAAATCCACCACCACTGCTGCCATCTTTTCACACGTTAATGATATCTACTTTAATTTTGAAGCAGAACAATTCAGCAGAAGCAATACTCATTACCCTTTTAGAAGAAGATGCGAGTGTCTAATCCATAACATAAAGCTTCAAATGCAGTCTGTAAGCACTTTGTTCAATAACCATCTTTGTTATAAAACATTTGCTGTTTCTACCAGTACTTCACATCCATATCCCACATTCTTTGGGTCCCTGTTGTTCTCTCCATTCAGCAGTGATCTTCCATGAAAGCTTCCTAACCTTTTTGTGAAAACATGAAACATAAGAAAACCATTGTGAATGCAGTGAGAAGTTTTCCTTCAGCATATGTTTAGTGTGTGCTAAGAAGTCTGCAGCTGATGGCTGTTGTACATTCGTTTATTTCCATGGAAACAAGCTGACCACAGGTGCATTCAATAAATCTTGAGAGGTCTGGGCACTGTTTGCCGAGGGAAATGTAAAATTAAAAGGTACAAGAGCAAGTAGCTCAGTAAAAAAATAGTTTGAAATTATTGGAAGCAAGTAAGAGAGCACAGCTTTCCATGTACCTGAATACGTTGATGCATTTGCTAGAACATTGTATAATTTTATTATATTTAAAAATATCCAGTGCACTTTTTCATAGGGCTAAAAGTTAATGTTTTCTGAAACCATTCAAGCTTTTTTTTTTAACGTGGCAGGGAACAGACAGTAGTTAGTGTAAGTAGGAGCAGAGGCTGTACTGTGCACATGGATAACCTTACTTTTAGGGTAAGTAATGCCTATGGGTGTTTAGGACTGTTGTTCCTATCAGAAGGGTTATACTTTATTATTTGAAGATGTACGTTATTTTGTGTGTTCTAAGTTATTAAGTTATGGGGGTCTTCTATGTGGGCATAATAACTTATCATAATGGCTATGCTATCCATATTATTTTGAAATGTAAATGGCCTCACTGATGCAGACAAAAAAGGTACAAGTATTGAATTGGATTAGGAAATGCAGAGCGCAAATAGCAGTGCAGTAGGAGATGCATTTGGAAAGAAATGAACATGTGAATTTGCTGAAGGATTTCAGGATGGATACTCAGCGGAATGTCATGGACAAAGACAAAGGGGATTACTTATACGAATTGCTAGAGGAGCTCCAGTAGCAATAGAAGAGGAAATGAGATAAAAATAGTGGATTTGTGATGGTAAGCGGCTAGTGACAGGGAATGAGGATTATGCTGGCAAGTATTTGTGTTCCACCTAAAATTGCTCTTAATGGAGATTAAGACATTTTGGGGAGAAATAATTAGCCTTCAGCAGGGAATATTACTTATAGGTGGAGGCTGGAACTGGGACATGGAAGAGAAACACTGACTGACGAGGGTATACTTTTTAATAATTTAATGAAAGCATTCTGTATAGAAGACGTGAATTCAGAAGTAAGATCTCTATGAGAGAATTTTATTTCACAAGGTACAATAACTGGGCTAGACTAGACAAAGTATATTTCACAAGAACTTGCACATTGTTTCCCACCTTTCCTGTAACTAGTCTAGTCCAGATACAGATTTGCTGTATCCAGGATTGCTTCTAAGCTTCTGAGCCCCCCAAGCCTTTCTGTGTTAGATGGAAGCATTCTAGCTCATCAGTGGGAGTGGTAAGCACTAGGTAGCCTATCTACCGCAAGATGTAGGTACAGATTCTTAGTTTTAGCTCTTGAATTTTCTTGTTCGTGTTCTGCACTTGTTCAGAAATTGTTGTTAGCACTAAATAAGCTACAAATTACTACAGCACTCAGCCTTCCTCTTTACCTTTACTTTCCTCACTTGCTTAGAGAAAAACAGTTCTTATACTCACTTTCCTCACTTGTCTAGAGGAAAGTAGTTTTTTTTTTATTTAGGCATGTCCAAGGGTCAGCTCCCAGTGTTCTCTCCTGTCTATCTGATGAATCTGGACATCTTGAGGCAATGCAGCAATTGCCTCATGTACACAGACAAGCCTCTCCTCCTACCACCCAACACCACAACCTGTGAGAGATGCACTTACCTAGCCAAACTGGAAGTAAACCTCTCTCCAACCAAGACTGAACATGACAGTCAAGAGGAGAAGGTAAACACTTGCACCACTGGAAGTGGTGCACCTTGTTTGCTGTAGCATAGACTAAATTCAGGCATGCTGAATCTAGTTTTGTTCGTATAACTTGAGCACTAATCTAGGCCATCTTTTTTTGGAGAAGGTTCCCCTGCACCCTAGTGGCAGGAGTGTGCGGTTAGAACTTGTCTGATTGAAGACTGCTGGAACAGGGCTCAGTTTTGAGGTTTTTTTTTTACTGGTTAATTGGGTAATTTGTTTAAATCCGTTTGCTCGCTTTCTATTGTTATATAAAAAATTACATTTTATTCATCTGCTTTTACTTTATTTGTGTTTCTTCCTATTTTATTACATTTATTCTGCTGTATTTATTACTGCTTGTTAGTAGCCTGATTAAATTGCAACTGTTTTTCTAAGCCTTTGGTTGAAGCACTTGGGCTTCAGAACAGTTGCTGTACATTAAGAAGGTTTGTGGTCTGCACTGTTGTGGCAGGACAGGTAGCTTACATCCTTCTAAGTTGGGAGTTGCTGATTGAAGGCTTAGTGTCTTATTCTAAGAGTGTATTAGTTCTGGTTTAGGCACTTGGGCTTCGGGCAAGTTATTTTACATGAAGATGTGGTCTGCACTCTTGTGTGAGGAGAGGCTAGATGCTGCCCTACTGAACTGGGAATTTCTGGTTAAAGGCTTATTGTGCCTACTTACTTGGACCATTTCTTTCTGAAATTGGTAGGCCTTGTTTGCTGTAGCATAGACTAAATTCAGACCTGCTGAATCTAGCTTTGCTTGTTTAACTTGAGCACTAATCCAGACCATCTTTTTTTTTTTTTTAATTTATTTATTTATTTTTTTTGGAGAAGGTTCCCCTGCACCCTAGTGGCAGGAGTGTGCAGTTACAACTTGTCTGATTGAAGACTGCTGGAGTGGGGCTCAGTTTTTATCTTTTTATTAGTTAAATTGTTTAAATCAGTTTGTCATTTTCTACTGTTTTATATGTAAAAAAAATACACTTTTAAACAATTTCCGGTGCCATAAAGTCTGCTCTTCAAATTTTCCCTTAGAGCTAGCCAGCTTTTTAGTTTTAGCACTCAAATCTGTTTCTTTGAGCTCATCACCTGTTCAGAACTCGTTCTAAGCACTAAATAAGCTACAAATGATTACAGCACTCAACTTTCCTCACTTGGCTTGAGGAAAACAGTTTTTAGTACTTAGTAAATAAGCACCTATCCAGGCATGTCTAAGGGTCAGCTCCCGGTATTTTCTCCTGTCTACCTGATGAATCTGGGTATCTTGGGGCAATGCAGCAAATGCCTCATGTACACAGGCAACCCTCTCCTCCTACCACCCAACACTGCAACCTGTGAGAGATGTACTTATATATACAAACTGGAAGCAAAGCTCTCTTCACCCAAGACTGGACTAGACAGTGAGGAGGAGAAGGTAAACACTTGCACCACATCACACTCATCACATAGTCCCTCAAAACCTACACCACCAAAATACACACACAGCAACAAAAAACACACACCTACATTCGCGGAAGCTCAGTAAAAATCTGCTCAAGCAACAGAGAGACCTCCAAAGCAGAAACGGATGCAACTTCCACCCCTCCCCAACACAACCCAAATGACACATAACCCACAAACTCAGTGTGCCACTCTACCACAGCCCATAAAGCATAACTACATACCAACACTCTGGTCATAGGTGACTCTGTAGTCAGGCACACTGATGTTCCACTCACCAGGCTAAACAAGGAGACTGTTACTGTCAGCTGCCTGTCGGGTGCCAGGATCCACCACATAATGCACGCACTCGGGTCACTCCACAACAAGTACAAATATGACTCTCTCATTGTCCATGTTGGTGTGAATGACCCAAGACGTACCTCCCTGGACTACATGAAAAGAGACATGGAGGAGCTCTCCAGTCTTGTAGGTATGACCCTAGCCCTGAGTAACATCCTGTCATCACCCAGAATGATACCACAGTACAAGAACAAAATGATTGACTTCAACAATTGGATAAGCTTCTGGTGTCATTCTAAGGGGATCCAGTATCTGTCTGCCTGGGAAGACATGATCAACAGACCACGATGCTTTGCCAGAGATGGCCTGCACCTGTCACCCTTGGGATTCTGGATGATGGGTAAGGCTCTTGCCACTCCTATAGTGCCTTTTTAGGCAAGGTTCAGATGACAAATTCACCACTGTAACAGGTACAAGGAAGCAAAATCCCAGGGTAATGCTACTCAGTGCTAGAAGTCTAAACCTCAAAATGCATTCACTCGAGGCACTCCTTAAAATGGAGAACATCGACATCTGTGCAGTGACAGAGACCTGGTCAATGCTCCAGAGAACACCCCTGCATTACCAGGCTATAATTCATACCACACCTTTCTGCCACCTTACCTGGACCTAAACACTAAAGGTGGAGACATGTCCATATTCATTTAGGATATCTACACCTCCAGGGTTGTTGCTCAGCGTAATGCATCTGAGATTATCCAACTGTAACTAACTCTGGGCAAGATCGCAATCCAAATTGTAACTTGCTACAGATCTCCCACCATGCCCCAGGATTCCCACTCCGCATTTCTTGATGCACTGGAAAATATTAGTGTACAACCCAACACCCTAATAATTTCAACTACCCCATCAATAACTGAGAAAACTACTCATGTGCCAACTCTTTTGCTCAACGTTTTCTGGAATTCATAAATTCCAATGCCTTGGAGCAACTTATCCACACCCCCACCAGGGGCAGCAGTATCCTAGACCTGGTCATTGCCAACATGGGCAACCGGTGATGTTCATCGTGTTATACTGCTGCAGTCATCACACTTGGGTTATCCTGCCATCAGGCGGTCCCGCAGTCAGCCGAATCCCAAAGTCTTGGTCCAGCGTCACAACAGAAGAAAGAAACTGTTGCAAAAAAGAGTAAAATCACATGACTGGAGGAATTCTCTGGTCAGCCTCAGTAAGAAGCTGAGATCCCTCATAAAATCCTCCAAAGCTAGTTATGAAAACAAAATCGCCACTGATTCTAAAGACAACCACAAAGCATTCTGTAGCTATGTCAAGAATCACCCCCTAAAGGGCCTATCTCTCTATACCAGAAGAATGCAAAGTTCCTGTAATCACGGCTGCACAGTTAAAAAACCACACTCTCCATAGCCAAGAACACAGCATCCATGGGACCTGACAACATCCCAGGCTGCGTTCTACATGAACTACAGAATGAACTGGCACCCCATCTAAGCACCATGTTCAATCATAGCCTCAACTCAGGCTTTGTGCCCACTGAATAACGCACAGCGACTGTTATCCCACTCCACAAAGGGGGAGCCACCACAATTAATAATTCAAATAGGAGGAGATGAGACAAACCGTGACATATAATCAATCTGCAGTTAGGTATCCAGGAATAGATGGTATTCCTATGGAAGTTTGGAAGCAAGGAGGAAGGACATTGGTAAAGATCTAAAAGGTTTTGCTTAACACTTTTTAAAGGGGGGGGGGCACCAACATCTGGAAGAAAAGTGTGGTGGCTGTAGTATCTAAAAACAGTAAAGTCTCTGTTTCATATAGGTCCATTTCATTTTTAAACTGATTAGAAAGTGTCCTTAACAGCTGAAAGAATGGCAAAGATGTTGCTAAAACTGATCGATATGGATCAGTGGGAATTTGTAGAGACAAGGTAAACATTTGACAATATTAATAGAGCAATGATCCAGAGGGAAGCAGAATCTAAGAAAATATTGTTGTTATTGGTGGGTCTTGATGCACAGAAAGCTTTTGACAGAGTAAGCTGGGATTTTATGAGTAGGGCAGTGGAAGCATTTGCATTCTCTGCTACAGCACAGTGAATTAGGAGGCTGTATGGATTGGAGGCAAGAAGTAAGAGGGTTTCTCTTTGATAAGTTGTGCCTTAACAGAGGAACCAGGCATGGTGCCCTCTTTTCCCTTGGTTGTTTGCTTTATTTTCTTTGCCAATGGCTCTAAATATAAGAGACTGAGAAATTCAACGATGTAATTGGTATGGTAATGGAAAAATTGACTTTGCTTGCACACAGAAATATTTTGTACCTGATAACACAAGAAAAGGACATCTCAATGTTGTGGAACATTTTGAGACTGCTTTGTCTTATTGGGATATAAAATTAATGAAGATAAAACAAAGGCTATAGCTGTAAATTATGTACTCACACATTACCCATCCTTATGGGGACAAAATTGAAATATTTAGGAGTATGGATTGAGAAGGCTTCTGCTATGGCAGCTAAGGATGTGTGAGAATAGAGTAAATTAAAGATAATACAAAAACAGAAATTGGACGCTCATGTTTATGGATATGGATAGCAACATGCAAGCCGTGAAAATGCTTAGTTCCTTTTAGTTTTATGTACAGGTCCGGCATATTTTTATTAACGAGAGGAG
This sequence comes from Protopterus annectens, assembly GCF_019279795.1. Classification (NCBI taxonomy): domain Eukaryota; kingdom Metazoa; phylum Chordata; order Ceratodontiformes; family Protopteridae; genus Protopterus; species Protopterus annectens. Next base: position 642,566,823 of record NC_056728.1, read on the forward strand.
AAGTTGTGGGCAATAATAAAGAGTTGAAGGAATTTATCTGGGAGGGGATTAGGGCAAGGGTCAAGTGGGATAAGTTGATCCAGTAGAACAACATGGTTTAGGATTACCTGACTTAAAGGGATATTTTAGAGCTACTCAGTTAAGACTCTTATGTTTAAGGCAAGCAGAAAGCTATAATTAAGAGTAGAAAGGGAGGATGATGCAAGTGGGGGGGTTCTTCAAGAAATAAGGATAGTGTGGGATTTTGGATGCATATCCTTACATTGAATAACAGTCATACAGAATATTAAATACTTTCTATTATTTTTATAATGTATCTAAGTTAACATGAGAGTAGAGAAAAGAGATTTTGCTGATAGGGATGAAATTAGAGGTACAGAGTATAGACAAGAGGGGGCTAGAATTTACTGGAGAAATGTGGCAAAGGATCCAAGATATTGGGAGCAGATATCTAGAGAGGGAAAGGTAATAAAATGGGAAAGAGGCCAAGAAGACATTTTAACTGAAGATTAGAGACCACCTTCCCTATCAGAAATTGGCATATGAGTATAGGCAAAGAGAAAGGGATAGGGTAATCCTAAGTGAAAGACATGAAGTGGTAAAGTTTTAGTTGAATGTAGAACAGAAGCTGCTGTTAAAGGTATAATTAGTAGGGCATATAAAATAGTGCATGATAACTATAGGAATCGGACCAGGTTAGAAAAGACTGGGAAGAGAGACTGGATAAGCATTTTACAAGGGAACAATAGATGACACGTGTATGGCTCCAGAGTATCTTACAAAGCCTAGAAGGTTTAGGATTTTTGCTTGCATGTATTTGCAAAGGTATTATTACACTCCAAGCAGACTCCAAAGAATTTTTCCTCGGGTGGTTGGCAAATGTTGGAGGTGTGATGGAGAAGAAAGAGGTGACTGGGAGTATATGTTTTGGAAGTGTGATGAGTTGGCAGACTTTAAAAAATTCCCTACAGAGTACTCTATCAGAAGTATCTGGTAAAAAGATGGGTTTAATTAAGGTAAATTCGTTTGAGCTGGGGCACAGGATCTGAATTGCCTAAATGTATTGAGGCTTTTTTTTTCATTCAATTCCTGTGGCTTCCAAAAAATAATTTACTAGAAAGGGAAGTCAAAGTATATACCAACTGTATTTGAAATATTGAATATTGTAACATATTAAAGAACTAGATGTGGGTTGTTTTGAAAAGGGAAAAAGCAAATTGCATAAAAATGAAAATTGTGGGAACAATACACACATAATAATGTTCTGAGGAGGAGTGAGGTTTTAAGGAAGGCAGTTATTGAGCATTTTATGTAATGTTGGATTGATAAGCATACAAAAGAACATGTATAATGCATGTTAATAGGAGCATGTTTTCTTTTATTTAAATGCATGCTTGCCTATGTCTTAAGTGATAATTCAATAAAGGTGTTAAGGATAAGGTGCCTACAGAATAGCCTACCTGCTGGACAAGAAGCAAGACCCAAGCCATTGCCAGTATAGTTTTCTTGCCACAAGTAGAATACTACTTGCCTGTCTTTTGCTTTCAATCTTTAGAGAGCTTTGATATCCTCTAAAAGGCTGAGAACAAAATTCTTGGGTTCATCTATCTTAGTCCATCTGATGGGCATCATTGTTTGGCAGTCAAAAAAAATCTAACTCCCAGTAGAGAGCAGAGCTGTATTGCTAATTAAGTCTTTAATTTTACTAACTATTGAATGACTGCTGCTACCTACCGCTCCAAAATGTCATGCTGACTAGAAGCATGACATATGCTGTAACAGTGGTGATGGTCTACTTGTTGGTGCACAGTGCACACTCCGTGACAGAAAAATCTTTTACTAACCTAGCCTTGACGTATTGCAATACTGTTCCACAGAAGAGCAATACTTCCCCCACCCTCTGATCTTTTCCCAAATTCATTAAAAAGAATGCTATTACAAAGTTTTGTTTTAACTGCTATGATAGCCATGGGAAAAAACAAATCATAAATGGTATCCTTTATCACCTCCTCTGTGTCTGTGGTACAGATTGTAATTTCTGATGGTACTCAAATAAGTTATATGTAGTGTACTCTTATATTCCTAGCTTGTTCAGGGCAGTCTAACATCATTGCTCCCTGCCATCCTCCTCCTGTTCCCCCCTTTGCTGTCTTCACCTTTTCCTGACTTCTCCATATTTTCCTTCTCCATCTCTCTTGGACTACTAGTTTTTTCTCTTGATGGATTAGTACAAAGTGACATACTCCTGAACTAACCCAACACATCATTAGGGGGATGGTGGATGGGAGCTGCTACTGTAGTAGTGAGAAATTGGAACATTTACTATCGTAGGCAAGTGTAACTAAGTATTGTACGGATAGAATATTGTAGCTTATTTAACCTTGGAGGAGGAAAAATATGGATGCAGGAACCCCTGAATAGATCAAGGACTGGCATTGCTAGACCAAACAAAAATCCAGTTAGTAATTTTTCTGGAGGTGTATGGAGAGTATCATATAACTTTCTAGAAGCTTCATGAATGTGCCATTAAAAATTATATAAGGCCAACAAAGTGTGCTTTAGGACTTCCTGGAAATGGTTCATCATGTTTGGGTATAACTAAAGGCGAAAACCAGGGACAGCCATTTGGAAAACATCTGTTTGACATTGGTTGTCTGTTTTTTTTAGCCCAAACTTAAGAAATACATGGTCAATAACTGACCACAACCCTCCTGGACACGGGCAGTCATTACTAAATGGAATCTTCGGTATTGACTAGCATTTTTATTATATTACATTGGGATGAAACAACTAGGCTTGAAATAACTTCTGGGTTGATGACCTAGTAATCTCCTGTGATCCTATGAATTGACTTTTCTAAAGGAATTAGTTCTGTCAAGATAGTACCTGAGCTGCTTACATATGCCCAGAATATGAGGAATCTTTTCTCTGTGGTTCTGGGAGTTAGAATAGAAGACTAGGGGATAGCTTGACTCGAAGGAATTCTGAGATACCTTGGGAATAAATGAGGGATTTGTTCTTAAGGCTACCTTGTCACAAAGCAGACCAGATGGGGTTTTCCTACCAAGAGAGCTAGTAACTCAAATATTCACCTTGCAGGTGTCGGAGCAAAGAGGAAAACGTACGTTTTATTTCTGTGTGTGTGTGTGTGTGTGTGTGTGTGTGTGTGTGTGTGTGTGTGTGTGTGTGTGTGTGTGTGTGTGCACGTGCCCAGGCACGCTCGCTTATGTATGGATATACACAAATAACATACACCTCAAATATCCAAGAAGTACAGCTTTAGCCGGAGATTAGATTAACTTTTCCAGCAGAAAGTTAAGGTCCCAGAAGGAGGAACTTGTTCACCAAGAGATCTCTGGTGAAATACTCCTATCATAAACTGTTTTATTTAGAAAGTGTTGAAGAAAGATGGGTCTATGGGCAGACGTACTGAATTGGTAACAAGATGTACATTAAAGTTAGTAAATATTTGCCTACAAGTTGTGCAATCCCTGGTAGGCCTCTGGTTATATGTAGACACCAACTATAAAGTCTTCCTAATCTCTAAATATGATGCCCAGTAACATGATTTATTACCACCATAAGTATCTGATGCAAGTAGTGAAAATAGAAATGCTTAAAAGGTATAAGAATCCAGGCAGAGTATTTAAGATGTAATAGATTTGTGCGAGTCAAACTCCCCCTCACTCGTGTGAGTAGATCCATATAGTGAGGAACTCAGTGGTAATTAACCTCCATCAGTTCCATAAAAGGGAGAACCAGTATTGCCTGGGTCAAAAGGGATTCATTTTTTGAGAGTTGTTCTTTACATTCAGAAATACCCTCTGTATTTGTTGAAAGGGTGGAATGCATAAGGAAAATTCCTTCGAAGGTAAATTAAAAAGATAAGGTGCAAGTTTTCTGTTTTGAAAAGAGGCTAACCGATCTGTGTTCATCATATTAATCACTGTTGCAGTAGCCATAGCTGTGAGTTGTATCCTGCCAAAAATATATTAGCTAGGCACTTTCCAAAGCTTCAGGGCTCCTTCCACACATCCAAACTTGCAGGCGTCTCGAGCTGAGCTTACTAAAAGACAAGTTTGGGTGTGAAACCCTCCACAGCTTTAATGCTACTTAAGAGTAAACTCCTCCTGACGCATTTGAGAATTGACAATTGGCTTGTGCATTCCTTTGCAGGGTAGGTAAGTTCCGTTTGGGGGGAAGAGTTATTTTAAAGCTAGGAGTGTTGTGTTTTAATGGATTGTCTTGAGACTGTAACACACTTTTAAATGGAGCACTCTCTTCTTTTTTTTTTTTTTGTTTTTTGGTCAGTTTAAAAAGTGTAAATCAACTGAAAACCTTTTTTTTTTTTTTTCCTGGGGAGAAATTGTGCTTATTTTTCTTTTGTGCAGTTGGCATAAGTGCTTTTTGCTGTCTTTTTCTGTCAAAAAAATTTACTTTTATGAGCTGGTAGTGTTTATCATCAATTGCTGCTTGTCTTCCCTGGGAAAAAAGACACCATTTTTGGCTTGACCACAGAACAGATTACCGGTCCCACAGCCAATCCTCCCAATCACAGAAAGAAAAATAAAAAGTTAATCAAACAGCCTTTGCCACCACAGCAGGCTTGCATTTTCCTCAGCCACAGGTAGGGGACTGCTGTGGCAATTTATTGTTCATCTGTCCACTTATCTTTTCCCCAAAATCCTTCTGGTGTAGCATCTACTGCAACTATGGACTGGGGTTTAGCTACATCCTCTACGGCTGTTGTCACCTCAGTGAGCAAGGGAGAGATACACTTGTCGGTCTTAGGAGAGGGAACAGAGAAGGTTTTCCTGTCGTGTCAGAATGCTGTGCCCATCCCTGGGAAAGCAGTTACTGCTATTAGTAACAGTGTTGGTCCCATTTTTCCTTTCAAAAAGAAAACAAAAACCAAGCATGAGTCTACTCCTCCTGTGACTGACTCACATTAAATTCAGAGTATTGCTCCTCCTTGCAAAGTAGTTGTTAGAAAAAGAAAGAGGGATTCCTCTTTGCCTGAAAAGACTCAAGGATTCTGAATTTGAACAGGGTGATGCAGGGATGGGTACCAGTATTTTTCCTCAGATTTATGATTCAGACTCTGAGGGGAGCTCCGTTTCTGATTCCACCTGGGGAGAGTAGACTGTTGCTAGAATGTGCCATTGTTTTTAGTGGGAGAACACTGACGTTTTAGTCCCTCGGAAAATGCTAGGAGATGTTAGAGAAGCATTTTCCGGAACCTACACCCATTTCACCTGTTGTGTGTGTGTGTGTGTGTGTGTGTGTGTGTGTGTGTGTGTGTGTGTGTGTGTGTGTGTGTTTTAGTTCCTGCAATTTTCCTGATAGTTAGCCAGCTGCCTCTAAAAAGGCAAATAGGATGTATAACATTCCTCAGACTTTTTAAATTTTTACGTACTATTTCCAAACCTGACGCAGCTATAGCTTTAGGTGATCCCATGGGTGTTAAATAGGTTCATAGATTAGTACTAAGCTAACTGCCTTTGCAAGCCATTTTAAGCCTAGCCAGTTATCCCTTGAGACTCAAACCCTGCACCTTGTGTTTGTAAGGCAAACAACTTAACCATTAGGCCACCCTCCCAACCCATACTTAGTTAATTCCAGTCCTACTTTTTTTTCTGATGAGGATGGAAAAAATTGATAGGTATGTAAAAGTATATACTTCTGTAACTTTTATTGTCAGAATTTTGAATCGTTAGACTCTCATGTTAAAGTTTGTTGTGATAAAGCATTCCTCATACTTTCACAATTTATTTGCAATTTCCTCTGATACTCATTCTAGGGCTACGGCCACTGGTACTGTTTTGAGGGGGTTTACATGGCTGCACTCTAAGATGCTCCCAGATGATGATGATAGAAGTGATATTTTAAATTCTTCATTGGGTCGAGATTATGTTTAGCCCCTCTGCTGAAGTGGTGACAAAAAGAAAGTGTGATGATTTTTTAGGTCTTCTTTTCCAAGTTGTCCATGGGATTTTTTTATTGCTTTATCCAGTTTTGACAAAAAATACATAAAAAACAGTCTCAACAAAAGTCAAGTAAACAGACATTTTAAGAAGAAATGGCAAGGGAGTTTCAGAAATGTCTCAAACCTCCTAAAACCAGGGACAGTCCAACAGGTCTGACTCTGAATGATTAAGTAGACCTTGTGCCCACCCCCCCCCCCCCCCTTTTTCTTCCAGAAAGTGTGAGTCTGCATTTTACTCTTTGGCAACAGATGGTTTCAGGAAAATGGGTGCTGAAAATCATTCTTTAAGATTACAGATGGCAGTGGGAGGAAATTCCTCCTTTACAATAGCAGTGTCATTCGTCATCTTCCAGTTCAGACTTTTGTTTCCACCAGTTCATCACATGCTGTCCCAAGGAGTGATGGAACCAGTTACTCCTTTCCAGGTGGGGAAAGGTTTTTATTCAGAAGTATTCCTAGTGCTAAAGAAAGGAAATGCTTGAAGACCAATCCTGAAACTTTTTCCCAAACCTGTTTGTGATGGTGGCAAAATTCAAAATGATGTCTCTTCACAACCTGTTAGAATTCTTCTTCCTCTTTCTAACACTAAACTTAAAAGATGGTCATCACATCCCTATTCACTAGCATTTCAGATGTTTCTTTCGGTTTTGTGTGTTTGGATCACATTATCAGTTCTCTTCCTTACCATTTGAATTATCCTCTGCACTAAGAGTGTTCAGAAAGTGTTTAGCTCTAGTTATAGCTCATTAATGGCTACAGGGTTATCTGGATTTTCAGCATTTGGAAAACTTGCTTATCTTTGCAGAGTCTTTCATTGTGTCTGGAATCTCTCTTGGGTGAGAGATCTTACACAAGCTGGGATTCCAAGAGAGCATTCAAAAGTCTTTCTTGGCTCCTTCATGCAAGAATATGTTCATGAAATATCAAGTAGCTACGTCAGCTCAACAAGCTTTTCTTCTACAGGAAAATGGATCTTTATTTAGACCTATTTCTGAGATTTTCCACTGAGACTTGCATCAGTGTGTGGGAAGGATTTGTGGTGTCATGGTATTATGTGATTCTCATGATATCCCTGGCAAGACTTCACATGAGAAAGATAGTTGTATCTGAAATCTCTTTGGTCCCAGCATCCACACCCTTTATCTTTTCAAATCCTAGTGCTAAGAGTTTGTCAGAAGAGAAGTATATTGATGGAGACAACAGATATCCTGAAATCCAGGTCTCCCCTTCTGTCTCCCTCCCTACTCCAAAGCAGTCTGTACCCACAGATGCTTCAATCTTTGCTTGGGGAGCAGTTTCAGGAGGGATAAAAGTGCAGGGGGGCTATGGTGCACCAAGGACAAATGAAAGCACATAAATGTCGAAGTTGCTTTCCCTGATCTGGCACTCAACTCTGTGAACCATCTTTGGTCCTCAGGACCTCATCAGGTGGTTACAGACAGTACCACCATCATAAAATACATCAGCAAGCAAGGGGAACCAGGTTATACCCCTTTTGCAGACAAGCCATGTTAGCTTGGGGTATAGCTTCACAGCACATTTTCTCTCTACAGGCATCCTACAATCCATCAGAGCAAAACTTTGTGGCAGACAAGCTGAGCATGACTAGGATAGACCTTCACAAATTGAAACTTGAACAGGGGTCTTTTGAGATTTGATCCATCTGTGGGGAGTTCAAGTAGACCTCTCTGCCTCTTCTCTGAATAAAGTGGTAAGATTCTGTCCCAGGACTCTGTGCTAGAAGGCCTGGAAGACAGATGTCTTTCCTTTTCCTTGGACAGGAATGCCTTTCTACCCTTTTCACTAATATCCAGGGTATTTCTGAAGATTCAGAGGGAATTCCCCAAGGTCATTGTAGTGACTTCCTTCTGCTGCCCCAGGCAGCCATGGTCCTCCCTTCTTTTGGAAATGACTCAGGTCGGTTACCACTAGCTTCCTTACAGACTGGATCTGCTCACACAAGAACAGGTGTTTTTGATGCGTCACAACATCGTCCAGGAAGTCAATTGAAGATGATTGATAGGGTCCAAATTCCTTTTAGGCACCTATTTACTGAGGATGTGCAGCAAGTACTTATGGAGGCAAGAAAAGCCTGTTACTGGAAGTTGATATATTAGCAAATGGAAAAGGTTTTTCTTTGGTGCCAACAACATAACCAGCACCCATTCAGGGCTGGTTGTTCTCTGTTTTTACAATATTTGTGCGAGTTGCTATCATGTAGCCTTTCTCATTCCTTTATCAAAGTTAATTTGTTGGCCATTTCAGCATGTGTGTTCATGGATGTGCCTCTTTCAGTGCATTGTCATGTCAAAATGGTCTTGAAAGGGGTTTTATCTGAGGCCTCTAAGAAAGCCTGTGCCCCTTCCTTGGATCTTAATTTTGCATTAGAGAAGCTAGCACTTGCTGTATTTGAACTGCCCAGTCTGTCTCATTTGAGGTTCTTAATATGGAAAAATAATTTACTGATTGCTATGACCTCTGCAGGAAGTTGCGAGCTCTTCTGGTGAGTCAACTCTGTCTCATTTTCCTTAGGGGCAGGGTTTCTTTGTGAAATAATCCTCCTTTTGTGCCTAAAGCGGTATCAGAGGTTACTTTAAACCAAACTATCCATCTCTCCATTTTCTTTCCTGATCCTAAAAATGAGGGAGAAAAGATAGTCCATACTTTGGATGTCCACAGACAACTCTAGTACTATTTTGACAGAAGTAAGTCTTTTCAGATAGGTGGCTTACAAACCATTGGAGGGATGGTGGGGTGCAGCATATAATGGATAGGTGATGGTTTGTTGTGGGACACTGTGTCAAATGCCTCTTAAAGGTATAGTAGTAAGACAGAAGTGATATTACCAGAGATTATTTATTAATGTAAAATGTCAATACTGCGAAATAAGAAAAGAACTAGTCTGACAGAAAAAAATGGCTGGTCAGTTTGTAACAGTGTTAACATAAGCAGTACATGAACTGACAATATCACTGTTCCCACACCAAAAGTCTAGAAAACTCCATAGAATTGTGCAGAAGCAGTACATTTTTTAATCCAATAAGCCACTAAACTAGATGAGTCTAAATCTAGTGGTGCAGGTCAGGAAACACAGTAGTACAGAAATACCAGGTTTCTTAGAGCCAGAATCACTGTAAAAAAAAAAAAAAAAAAAAAGATTACCTGGTAGTGTGAACATTGGCTCTATATGATTGTTACTGTTGATGTCACACCCTGACCCAGTGTGCAGAAGTGGGGGGGTGGGGTTGTGGATGGATGAAATTGAGGAATGGCTCCCCAGTATGACTTACCTGTCAGAGAAAAACGGAAGTGCTGGTTGCTGCTCTTGTGGAGCCTCTGAGCCACTTCATGTAGCGACAAGAAAGTACTGAAGATTTTCTGTTCTGACTGCTATTTTTTTTTCCCTCTGTTCTGGACTGGATCATCATCATCATCGTCGTCGTCGTCATCGTCGTGTCTGAGGGTATGGATCCTAAGCTTATGGAAGCTGGATGGCTGCTTGCTTTGTCTTGGGCAAGATGCAGCCCATAGGTTACTGGAGTGGTAATGATTAACATTAATTTATCCCACGTAACTCTTGCCCTCTTCCCCGCCCAAATAAAGTCCTTCAACTGTTTACTAATTATGATCCACAACGTTTCTAGTTCATGGAGATAAAAAAGCTTGACCTGTATATATAACTAAAGAGACTAAAATATTTTTATTGCTTTTATCTTATCTCTGTATATAAACAACAGCTTCCAACTTCTATTATCTTTAGTCTTTTCCTACATATGTGAGCTGTCATAATAGAATTGCTTTAATACATACACCTAAATACCTAATTTTGTCATGTCCCCTTAGATGTGGGTATTGCTGAATCAGTTTGTTTGGGTTCATAGTTTACTGGGATACACATCGATGGAAAAATGTGAATGCTGTTGTGCAGATGTCAGCAATGTAAAAAGATAATCGTAGTAGCAAACTAAGTGACTTGAGCAGAATCTGAACAATAAACAAAAGTCATGAAGAACTACAAAGTGTCACTTAAAAATAGATTTAACAATGCAAGTTTAAAACTTTTGCATCAGTGCTTCTTCAGGTATAATGAAATGACTACACAAACTTCTTTATAAAACCATCACATGATCTCATAAATTAGTAACGGTCGCATGATACAAATAAAATTAAAGCAATACGCAACTTAAACTCGATTATATATTTAATTTAGTATAGGTTTGATAACATTATTACCATTTAGACCTGGTGGGATATGCGCTTGAAAGCGTATTATCCATACATATGCAAATGTAATGCATGCCGGGGAGCATTAGTTGCAAATCTGTTTTTAAATCTGTTCTCTTCTATAGAAGATCTGTTTCTTATCTGAGATAGTGACTTATCTACGTTTGAGAAATTCTTATGTTATAAACTGATATCGCAACTTTTTTACTTACTTTAAGAAAAATGTTGATTTTAACAAAATTGACTTTTTGGATATCACTATTTGAAAAGATGGCATATGTAGAAGTGGTACAGCTCTGTATAAAAAGGATGTCAACTGTAACGATTATCCCCATAGATCGAGCATGCATCTTTTGTTTACATTTAATAACATTGTAATGAGTCAGGTGAGTAGAGTAGCTAGATTAAATACTAATGATGCAACTATGTCAAATCAGCTACAAAATTTAACATCTGATTTTATTCAAAGGTCTTATTCTTCTGTTGCTGTCAAAAGACCATCGAGAGTGGGCATAATTTTGACACGACCTATTTTTTTTCTGATTTTTAAGATGCCATGTAAAACCGTAAAAACCAACATAGAACAAAGATGCATGCTCACTTATGATGCATATACAGAGTATTATCAGAAGATATTGGCTGATTGTTGAACAGTTACCTGAATTAATGACTGAAGGGCAACATAATCTTAGATTTGGCTACAAAAGATGTAAGAATCATTTGTTATAAAAAGCAACTGAAAACTATGGATACTTTAAAAATTTCTAAGTGTGGAACTTTTAAATGTGATGTGTATATTGTAAGTATATGTATGTATGTATATATATATATATATATATATATATATATATATATATATATATATGTATATATATATATATATATATATTTATATATATTTATATACACATATATATACATATATATATATATACACACACACACACACACACACACACACATATATATATATATATATATATATATATATATATATATATATATATATATATACACTGAGAAATTTATACTACATCTAGTGTTTAAAAATTATTTTACTTTGAGCATTTGGTGACACTAAAAATGTGATATAGATGGCAATATGCAAGTCTTGTGTTGCATATTATGTTGGTAAAACCAACCAGAAATGTAAAGCATATATTGCTAACCATCTTTCTGACATAACTAGGCAGGCAAATACCAATGCGTTATATAAGCAAATCACCATGACTGATGCACTCTCAAGCACATTCTACCAGGTCTAAACAGTAATGTTCATATCAAACGTGTACTAAATGAAATACATAATCAGGTTTAAGTTGTTTATTGCTTTAAATTTATTGATTTTGTTTCATGTGACTATTTCTAATGTATGTGATCATACATTTAAAAGAAGTTTGTATAGTCATTTCATCATGCCTGAAGAAGCGTTGATGTGAAAGTTTTAAACTTGCATTATTAAATCTGTTTTAAGTGACACTTCGTGGTTCAGTGTAAAAAGTGTGCATGTCTATCAAGGGAAATGGAGGTGTGTGCAACTGAGTGAAGGGGGTGTAAAAAGGAAGCTGCAATAGTGAAACAATGACACGTGAAAATAAAAAGTGGCATAGAGTAATGCAGTTGCAGTAAGAAGGAAATCTGAAGGTTCAAGTAGAGGGGAAGTTATATAAAAGATGAATAGAAATGGTATGCAAGTAAAAGAATAGCACACAACAAAACCTGAAGCTAGTAATGTTTGTATTGCAAACATGTTTAAACCCCAAAAAACAGTGAAAGTAATAAGGAAGTATCCAAATGAAGAGATGGCAGTAGAATGTAAAGTAAGGAATACACATGGCAGTAACAGCACTTGCTGACTGCAGGTACTTAATTTTCCTGGCCCATTTCACTGAATACATGGTAGCATATAGGCTCATAGGCAAGTACGAGGCTAGCTGACGTTTCCTGGCCATTTTAAGCCTAGCCAGTTTCCCTTTTTGGTACTTGACTTAACCTATTCCATTTGGTGTTACATTGGCTTTGTTCATGCCATGGCCGATAATTAATTATATATTACATTTAGTGAGAATAACTGGGATCATACCATAGGTAATTTGAGGGGACCCATGCATGGGGAAAAAAGAATGTAGGAGCTGCCTTTGCCCTTTGGTAGTAAAGGAAAAAGTCTTTGGGTAAATTTTCTATTACCCATCCCTGGATCCAAACTGTGTTTAAATATGGACAGGGGCAAGATTTGTTTTACGTGGGTGGGGAGTCTATTGGTGCTGCAGAAGAGATTTAGATCCCTAGACTGAATATTTGAGGTCATTTGACTTGCTGATGTGCAGTACATCCATCAGCATTTGTTTGTTGGATGCCTTGTATGCCAGAGACAGGTCAACTCTTAGCAGTCTGTAGGATACAGAGCATAGAGATGAGGCTTTGAGTCTGTCCATGTAGAAGATGTTGTTTAGGCATTATATCCTTTTTAGTTGGGTATCTTTTTGTGCATTTCAGTTTTTGCACGTGACTGGACAGGTATATGACATAGTGGGCATTGTACTCAAATGATCAGCCTAATGAGATCTGAGTAAAGGTAGACTGTGAAATCCCTAGATTTGTACACAATCCTTTTGTTTATAAGCTGTGCAATGTAGGACTGTTTTCTGACTGGACACATGGTCGAAAGTTGGGAATGACCCAACTTTCGTCCATGTGTCCACAGTCAGAAGAAAGTCCTTCTGTATTGGACGTAAGCCTGAACATTTATTTATTTTGTTTAAACAGCCACATAGGTTCATAGGTTCATACTAGGCTATCTGCCCGAGGGCATTTATAAGCCTAGCCCATAGTTTTGTGGCTTACGCCACCCCTTTAGTTTGGAGAAACTATGCCCATTATTTTGCTGTGCCTCTGTCGAGCAGTGACACTGAGGTAACCCCTGGGGTGTATCTGCGATCTCCCATCCATTGGTCAAGATTCCTCTTGAACAAGGCCAGCGAGGTGCTCTGCCTCACATAAACCGGGATTTTGTTCCACAGCATAGGGAGTCTTTGGGTGATGAATCTATCCCTCCAGCACGTCCTATTAATAACCGTGTCGAGGTTTAAGTCTCCCGCCCTTGTGGCTCTGAGGGATCTAGATTTTTTGAGATGAAGCATGTTCATCAAATCTGGGTTTGACATGGCCTTGTATGTCAGGCATAGGTCACCTCTGAGCAAGCGGTAAGCAACTGAATATAACTGGAGTTCTTTCAGTTGGGCAGCATAAGACAGATTTTTGAGACCCTTTATCCTTTTGGTGAGGAACTTTTGTGGCCTCTCCAGCTGCTGCAAGTGTCGGGTCAGATACATTCGAATGGGGCATTGTACTCGATCATTGGTCTGATGAGTGATGAGTATAGGGAGACTATGACTTCCCTTGATCTAGATGTGAATCCCTTCATGATAAGGTGGGCAATGTAGAAGGTCTTCCTAACTACTTTAGCAATATGAGTGTCGAATGAAAGGCTACTGTCAACCTGGGTTCCCAGGTCCCTAATAACTTCTTCTCTGTTCAGGGGATTGCCACCTATATGGTAGCTAGGGGTAACCTTATTTTTCCCGAAGGGTATGACTATGCATTTCCTGGCATTTAACTTTAGGCCATGGCTCTGGCACCAGTTATCCGTTTCTGTGAGACCCTTCTGAAGGATATCTGTGTCGGATGTGTTTTCAACTATGGCGCCCAGTTTGCAGTCATCTGCAAACTTTGTCAGCCATAACCCTCCTGTGTTTGCTTGTACTTCAGAAAAGTAGATGCCAAACAAGAGTGGGCCCAGGACTGAGCCCTGTGGGACACCACTTGTGACAGGCTTTGAGTCTGACATGGCGCCAGCAACTCTGACCCTGTGGGTTCTGTCACTCAGCCAGTTTGCAACCCATCTTGTAATGTATGGGTTTACATTTAAGTTGATGAGTTTTTCAATGATACCCGAGTGAGGTATTGTATCAAAAGCCTTCGCCAGGTCTAGGTAGGCTGTATGGACTGCCTTTCCCTCGTCAATGGCCTTGGTGACTGTTTCGAAAAAGTCAACCAAGTTTAGAAGGCATGATCTGCCTTTGACAAAGCCAAACTGGGTTGGATCCAAAGTCTGCAAGTTCCCTATGTCTTTATTTATGAGATCCATTATGATCCTCTCCATGGCTTTGCAGATAAGGCTTGTCAAGCTAATGGGACGGTAATTTCCAGGGTCGGTGGAGGCACCACCTTTGTGAAGTGGGACCACAGTCGCTGTGCGCCACTCCCTGGGTACGTATCCGGAGGTGAGACTAAGATTAAACAGCTGTCCTAACTGTGGGTTTAATTCCTCATTGAGTTCATGGAGCACACAGCCGGGGACACCATCAGGTCCCATGGATGCTGTGTTCTTTGCCTTGGAGAGAGCAATTCTCACCTGGGCGTAGAGATGTTTGGGGGGCTACAATCATTTGGTATAGATATCTCTCCTTTAGGGGGGGAGGGGGGGGAGAAGTTTGCACTGAACCTTTCAGGCATAGGTTGGCAATGTCTGTAGGATCAGTAATCTTCACATCATTTTGAACCAATTCTGAGCATATCTGGGAGTTTCCTCCTAGGTTTCTGACATAGCTAAAGAATGCCTTATGGTTGTCTTTAGAGTCCTTAGCTATTTTTTTCTCAAAATTAACTTTGGATGATTTTATGAGAGCTCTTAGCTTTTTACTTATAGTGATCAGCGGTGTCTTACCTTTTAAGGATTTTGCTCTATCTTGTAGTAGCTTTCTCCTTTTGTTGTAGAGTTTGTTTATGGCTGAGGTCCACCAGACTGGACGCTTGCCTTTGGTACAAAGAGTCTTTGTTTTGCTTGGGATTGCCTGATCCATGCAGCCCTGCAGGTGCTGGTAGAAGGCATTTGTAAGTGATTCAGCGGTTTGAGTAATGTTAACCGCCGGCTCAGGGGCCTTAAAGGAGACCACACTAGTCTTTAGAAGTGTGAAGTCGGCTTTCGAGAAGTTCTTTACTGTGGTCTTTTTCATTTCGGTGGGGCGGATGAGGACCTCCAGCGAGATTAGTTTGTCATCAGATCTCACCAGTGAGGGTATACTTCCGGCGTTGAACATTGTGCTCCCATGTTCGTGATGATGAGATCAAGTATGTTTTCTCCTCTTGTGGGGATGGTGACTAGTTATTCCATGGCATTTGAGTTTATGAATTCCAGGAACTTTTGGGCTAGAGTGTTTGGGCTTGAGTAGTGTTCCCAGTCTATATTAGGGTAGTTGAAGTCACCTAGTATGATGGTGTTCGGAGATACATTTATCCCCTCCAGTGTTTTCAGGAAGGCCATATGAGGTTCCTGAGTTTGCGAGGGTGGCCTGTAACATGCTACAAATTGCAGAGCAGTCTTGCCTATGGTTAATTGCACCTGGATGGTTTCCGATGCATCGTGCGATGCCACCAATCTTGAGGTGTGGGTGTCCTTGATGAATATGGATACCCCTCCTTCTTTCTTGGTATTGTCCAGGTTTTGGGGCCGGAACGCATGATATGAGGTAAAACCTGATAGTGCTGGGGTGCTCTCAGGAGCCTTGAACCAGGTTTCTGTCACAGAACAGAGATCGATGTTCTCCATACTGAGAAGGGCCTCGAGTGCGTGCATCTTGAGGTTGAGACTTCTGGCATTGAGCAGCATTACCCTTAGTTTTTTTTTTTTGTTTTGTTCTAGGGTGGTAGGTTTAGAATTTGAGCCTTGCCTAAAAAAGGCACTATGGGGGTGGCAAGAGCCTTTGCCAAAATCCGGAATCCCAGGGGTGACAAGTGCAAGCCGTCCCTTGCGAAGCAGCGTGGCTTGTCCAGCATGTCATCCCAGGCAGACAGACATTGGATCCCCTTTGAATGACAACAGAGTTTAAGCCAATTGTTAAAGCTGATCATCTTATCTCTGTATTGTGGCATCATTCTTGGTGAAGGTAGGATACTGCTCAAGGTCAGGGTCATACCTGCTTGGGCTACATAATCAGAGAGTTCCTCTATGTCTCTTTTCATGTAGTCCAAGGAGGTACGTCTCAGGTCGTTAACACCAGCGTGGACAATGATTGAGTCGTACTTGTACCTGCTGTTGAGAGACCTGAGTGCATGCGTTATGTGGCGGATTCTAGCACCCGACAGACAGCTTACTGTGACCTTCTCCTTACTCAGTCTGGTGAGCGGGACGTCAGTGTGTCTGACTATGGAGTCACCAATGACTAGTGTGTCTGGCATTGTGTTTGGCCTTAAGGGCTGTGACTGCTTGACACTCTGACTGTGTGGTCTATGTGTTGCAGGTGTTGTGTTCTGAGGTGGTAGTTGTTTGGGTGTCTGCTTTGGTGGCCTCTGCTGTTTTGGTAGATTTTTGATCAGAGCCTCCGAGTATGTCTTTGTGTGTTTATGTGTATGATTTGAGGTTGTGATGGTATTATGTGAGACTGGGTCTATAGTGTGTGTGGTTACCTTCTCCTCCTGTCTGGTCATGCCAGTCCTATGTTGAGAGAGCTCAGCCTCCAGTTTGGCCGTATAGTTGCATCTCTCGCATGTATTTGTGTTTTGTGGGAGGAGGAGAGGGTTGTCTGTGTACATGAGGCAATTGTAACATTGCCTCAATATTCCCAGGTTCACCAGCTGAGCAGGAGAGGACATTAGCAACTGATCCCTCGACATGCTAGAAGGAATAGACAGAAAAACTTAAGAAAAGGTTCTGGGGATGTGGGTGACCGAGAAATGGGGTTTGCTTTTTTGGGGTACTTTCTATAACAAGAGTGCTGTATCGAGGTGATAAGTACTGTAGGAGCAAGTGCTTCGCTATACAGATAGAGAATAGTCTACTTGGGAGTCAAGTAGAGATAATTTATAGTTGTAGGATACACTAAATAGGACAGTAGTATACTTTGAGGAAGGTAGTTTTAAGGGAAAATTTGAAGAGTGGACTTTAGGTAGCCCTAATAGTTTAAATCTGATTAACCGGCGCTGCCCTAGTGTGCAACGGTAGCAGCTACGCGCTAACGCATGCTTTATAGCAGGGGGCTGGAAATAAAGTTCTTAAACCCCAAACTGGGTCAACACTTAGGGGTGTGTTGTCAATGTGGTAGTATAAACATACTTTATTACTGATAGATGGTGTTCTTTCGCACATCCACACAGAGCAAACAAACATACCCAATACTGCCACAGTGACCGAAATTGCACTTTAAGGCATGCGGCCACCTTGTGAAGACAGTCTATCTGTGGGTAATCTACACAGTGTTTCACAATGTGGATTAGATGCTCTTCTCTGGGTTTTGGTAGGCACAGAGGTGTCTCAGGCAGTCCAGCAGCGATCTGCCCACGAATGCACTCTACACTATTTTACTCAGCCACTAAGTCTTAGAAAACAGCATGGAAATCCATATTTCTCTTCCCCGGCAGACCACATCCTTCTGTGCCATCCTTCAGTGGTATTCTGGCTTCTTGGCAATCCCCTGTTATAGAAGTCTGACACACTCCAACGTTTGTGTGTATGCAGGGGGAATTTGCATTCTGAAAGCACACAGATGACCAAGTATAAAGTTGACCTAAGTGTATTTTAGTGTGGCAACTTTTGGGAAGATGGCCTTCAAGTCATGGACAGTGTATGGAACAGTTTCCAGCTTAAGAAAAGGTAGGTTAATTGGGCACTTTATTTGCTGCTAAAATGTGGTATCTGTGCCATACTGGTTATGATGGTGAGCCATGTCACTGCACCTCTCGCCACACACATCAAGCAAAGTGAAAGAGGCGTCCTTTATACATAGAGTAGGGGAAGTATGCCTGAGCACATCAATAGTGGAGGATTCCAAGTACGACATGATGAATTGTGGTGACGCAGACAGTACCAGTGCAGCCATTGCTTCCAGCAGCATAGTTCACATATTGTTATAAGCCTGTAAGTCTTATGTGACTGTTTTGCCTGGAAACATCAGCTGACCCCTAGCAAAGTATGAAGGCATGAATAGTGTATGACCAACACATTATTTTCTCTCTAGTCAAGTAGGTTCCATCAATAAACCATTGGATAGATGCACTTGGTTTCCTCAGATTGGCTTCAGTGTTTAGCAGCACCTCAGCACCATGTTGGCTGTCACTGCAGTATTGGTGTACAAAGCTGCCAGATTTTAATGGGCACTGGGTTGGCTTAGTCATGCAGGGGACATATCCTTTTGGGATGGGGGGGTGGCCATTGTGCAATCTCCTCAACCTGTGTCTGCACACTATTGCTGTGCACTGAGGTAAGTTTGCTATTATACCTGCATCCCAAGAATCACATATATGTTTTGAAGTACCTGGCATAGTGGTTCATGACTGCGTACAGCCCTTTTTCTGATACTTGCCTGCAGTGCATATGCAGATACCTCTCCAGCATCAAGACGGGTGATGTTTAAAGTCTTCTACAAACACTTCTTGTCTTGGGGTTGTGACTGCATGTCCCTTGCACTTTGTTTTCAGTTTGCAAGCCCAACTGGATTTGCCTTTCATGTACTTCTCCCACATATATAGATAGCCAACATGGGAGAATGATGCATACTTGTAGAGGACTAATAACACAGATGTATATTTTCCCTACAGTTCTGGTGCATCCTGCATTTCCTCTATAACTGTCACCCTCCTTCCTGGTTAGTCATGGAGTTCCGTATTTAGGCAGACATACCCACACCCCCTTGCACGTTATATGGGAAGTCGTGTGCACAAATGTGTATCATGATCGGTGATTACTTCACTGCTGTTTGTGGATTTACATCGATAAATTGGGCTTCTACAATCAGTCAGCAGTCATTTCATTGAATTCAGGAAGGCTGGCATGTCCATGCTTCGTATTTATTGACCTTCAGGTAAGCACACCATTTCCGTCATTCATGTATCTTCTGTGACATCAAAGGCTAAAGCAGTGATGGAATCCCATCACTTGACACTCACCCTTTTACTGCTATAGCTTTTCTTTTTTTTTTCTTCATTTATTTTGTAGCTGTGAAAAATACTATCTCAAAATGTTCCACAACAATAAAATGTCCTTTTCTGGATTTATTAAGTGCAAAATTGCCAGTAATTGTTTCAGCTTTTAGTTGCATTTCACAAGAATATGGATATATGCTTACTTTCCAGTCTACCTTTATTTTATAAACCAGAAACTGCTTGTGTTTTAAGTGATAATTTAATAAAGATATACATTTATATTTATATCACAAACCATATCGACATAATTCTAGTTGCAAATATTATACATCACTTATCTGCCCAATCATGGTCAGTCAGACATTACATAACTTGTTCAAATCCTGCCTTCTTTTAAACCTCATTCCTCCAGTTTGTATTGTTCCCACAGTTCCCATTTTTCCCATGTAATTTGCTGCTACTCTTTTCTAAAGGTCCCAATTCCAGTTGTTTGATCTCTTTTATATTCACTACTTGTAGTACGTTTGGTTTGGACTTTGATTTCCATTTTCTAATAACTGCTTTTTTGGCAGCCACCATAATCAGCAAGGCCTTATGTCTATGCAATTCCAATTCTGTATCGTAGCTCAGAAGAATTATTTCTGTAGTTACACCAATTTTGCTCACCCAGCTTCTCTGGTAGGGTAGTCTGCATGGAATCTTTTAGTCTGCCAACTCGTTATACTTCCAGAAAATGTTCCCAGTTACCTCATTCTTCCCTGTCACACCTCCAGCATTTGCTGTCTAACTGAGGAAAAATTCTCTGGAGTCTACTTGGGTATATTTATTTATTTATTTGCTTTTGTTAACCAGGAAAGCCACTGGGCTGATGTGAGCCAATTTTCAGTGGAAGCCTGGGGAGAAAAGCTCCAAAAACAAGGTACATAATAAAGAATTTGTGTAGAAAGTTAATAACAGCATTTACCATTATACAAGAGTAATACTTGTGTAAACATTTCCAAACAAAAATCCTAAATCTCATAAATTTTATTTCATATTGGTCTACCTTTGTTTTTTTGTACCTTAGAGAATAATATTGAAGTTGTGTCTGAGCTGCTACTGCTGTTGCTAGTAAATTCACATTTTCTATTCTAAATATTCTCAGAAGTTTCTTTAGAACTCTGCCCTCTGTTGCATGTTCTCTCAAGTCCGTCAAGTGCACTCTCACTATTGCCATTTTATCTGTGCAGTTAGTGGTTTTGGTGTAGAATATAAATACATGCTAGTGTCATCATCCTTCCCTGCCAGTAACCCTTGATTACCACAAACTTCACTATTGTCTATCACCATTGGAGCCTCTCTCACAATCTGTATTGTTACCCCACTTTGTGTTTGTCCATTTTATAGTCCACTGAATATCCATTCTGAAATCATTTCTGTGCCAGATGTGCATACTCATTTCTATCCGTAGGTCTCCTACAACATTGCTGTTCACACCTTACACTCTATATAATTCAGAACTCTCTGCTTTGTGTCTATACCTATAGTGCCCTTGACATTCCATGGTAAAAATTGATAAGGTAAGCATTCTGGTAAGAAGCTATTGCTTTCACATATTCTGCAGGACTGTTCTTTTTCATGTATGTTTCCATCTTGCACACACTAATGCTTGGCAGGCTAATTTTTAATGCAGTTTCTGCTTTTCATCTTTGATTGAAGCAAATATTCAAGGAAAATGTGACATGGATTCAGTGAACATACTCAAGAAACAAGAAAGTTAATGCATTTTGAAACACCCTTTTTAACTTGCATGTAACACACAAAACTATGCCTGGTTTTCAAAAAGGAAAGTTACCTTCATATAGAGGCAGTTGTCCCACCCAAATAGATAGCTGCACTTATAAGCTTTACCTACCCTAAAGTTAGGTTTAATAATGCTGGAAGTGCATGCTAGCACCCGTGTTCCTCCTTGTACAGATACCATTTGTCCTTATCCTATCCATATTGCATGCTCTCGTGGGCTCAGGGGGTAAGTAATAGGTTAGTTGCCCTGGCGGGCTAGTTTAAGCCTAGCCAAGTTCCCTTTTTGTGCTCAAAATAACTTAATCCTGTTTGGTTGTAGATTGGCATTACCCATCCCATAGTTGATGGTTATACATTACACCTAATAACTGGGATCATACCACAGATAATTTGAGGGGACTTGCGCATGGGATAAAGCAATTAGATGCTACCTCTGCCCATTAGTAGTATAGGGGACTGCCCTGGGTAAATTCTGTGTTTCCCATCCATAGATCTTAGTTGAGCTTGAAAATGGACAGGGGTGAACGTTTTTTTATATGGATGGGGAGTCTGTTCTACAGCAGTGGTGTCCTCTGCAAAATATACCTGCCCTTCCAAACTGTTCTGTTGGTATAGCAGAAGAGGTTTAGATCTCTTATTTAGATTTTTTATATGGATGGGGAGTCTGTTCTACAGCAGTGGTGTCCTCTGCAAAATATACCTGCCCTTCCAAACTGTTCTGTTGGTATAGCAGAAGAGGTTTAGATCCCTAGACTGAGTATTTTGATGAGATTTGACTTACTAATGTGCAATTAATCCAAGAGTAATGGTTCAGAGCATGTCCTGTATGCCAAACAAAAGCCACCTCTTGGCAGTCTGTAGAACTTTGAGTTGGTTCATGTAGGACATGTTGCTTAGGCCTTTTATTCTTTTAATAAATTATTTCTGTGGTTGTTCCAGTTGTTTCATGTGTCTGGACAAATACATGCCAAAGGGGGGCATGGGAGACATTATATAAAATGACAGGACTAATGTAGGCCGAGTAAAGTGGGACAGTGATGCCCCTAGATCTAGATAATCCCTTTGTTTATAAGTTGTGTATTATAGAAGGACTTTTTTACAACAATAGGCACATGTTACTCAAAAGTTTGGGATTTGAGAACTTGTGTGGACAGTTATGGTGCCTTGGGGAAGATGACCTACCAAAGGATGCAATAATGCCTCTTTTTTTTTTTTTTTGTTTCTGGCCATGATTTTGACATCAATTATTTGAGACAAAACTTCTTGCATGATGGCCAGCTCATTTTGGGATTTGGGGACTGCTCCTAGCTTACTGTCATATGCAAACTTAGTCGGCCAGAGCCCTTTGGTGTTAGCTTTTACTTCAGAAAAGTAAATGCCAAATAGAGGTCCCAGCACAGAACCCTGAGGGTCTCCACTGGTGATTGGTCTCTTTGTGGAGGTAACTTCCCCTATTTTGATTATCTGTGTCCTGTCTGTGAGCCATTTGGGTTATTTCCAGTTTATTTAGATTTTCTACAATGCCTGACTGGGAAATTGTCAAAAGCTTTACCAGATTCAGGTATGCAATGTGTACTGTTTTGCCATTATCTATTGCTCTGTGATCTTTTCAGAAAATCCACCAGGTTGAGTAATCAGGAACTGCTTTTGACAATCCAGACCAAGATGGGTCCATTTTCCTGTGTCCTGCTTGATTAGTTCCATGATAAGTCTTTCCATGGTTTTGCTCTCAGAACTATATTTGAGCCTTAAGAAAAATTACACTGGCTACCCTTCATTGAATAAACTAAATTGTGCACTGTTGTATTATGGCTGAAAGGGATGCAACTAGCTGCAAAAGCATTTACTTCTGTTTGTATCTAACTTTATAGTTTATTTTCACTGTACTGCTTGCCTGTTCCTCTTTATAAACAAATCATGATGCTTCTTGCACAGGTGCCTCGGTGAACACTAAGTCACTTTCTGATTAACTGTTTGCAATTGTAGACTGTCTTCTAGGCTCTGGGGGAAGGGGCAGCTAATGGCTTTATTGATTCAGAAATCAACTCCTCTTTAAATACTGAAGCAGTATAGTTTTTCATTTTCTAGCTGGTTTTCTTAGAAAAAAAGGAAATTATTATATTTTAATACACATACAATATGATCAGAACACGTTAATTCACCTAGCAGGTCAAATAATAATATTATATTGCTTAAAGACAGACTTTTATCTTGTTGCAGTATAAACACTGGGTACATTACAGCCAAGAAAAAGTGCTTTCTAATTTTTATACTTATGCTAGTGGTGATAGTAATTGAGAACCTCCCTCTTGCATTTAAAATATATCTACATATTATTTAGACCTACACTACAACATAGTATGTACAATGAATGCCTTGAAGTAAAGTGCATAACTTTTTTTTCAGTTCATCTGTTGCCCTTCGAAATGTTACAACTGGTGGGTTAGACCTTTCCTTCAGTTTAACAGAGACAGCAAACCTTTTTTGTTAGCCACTACTTGCAGAAGCATAGTCCCATTTCCAAACTGCACCTTATGAAATGACCCTTTACAATTAATCCATTTATTACGGTGGTGGTGCTGCGGTAGCGTTGACGCCTCACAGTAAGACGCTGTCCGGTTCGATTCTCAGCTAGAGCGTCTTCTGCGTGGAGACATGCGTGAATGGGCGTACCTTCATTGAAGGTTGTGTGTTAGGGCTGGTAACTTGGCACGTAAAAACCAACTACCAGTCATTAGTGGACTGGAGTTCCGCTGTGGCAACCCCTAACCGGGAAAAGCCGAAAGGCACAAATTTCCTTTTGTCACATTATTACTGGTCTTCCTCATCATGTCCTCCCATCCAGCTTTGGACTGTGGCTCGAGTCCAAGGCACTGCTGATTTTTCTAGGCAGCTTCTTGGCTTTTTCTTTTCTGTTGCTTATTCATTTTCCTTTGATGCAGTAGAAAAGGTTTCACTGGCAAATTCTCTCTTTGGGCTTTGTTAGTGTCTGTAGAATGAGTAGCAGAGTCCCCTTCAGCATGTAGGAGACCTACAGATAGAAATGAGTATGCACATCTGGCACAGAAATTACTTCAGAATGGATATTCAGTGGACTGTAAAATGGACAAACACAAAGTGGGGTAACAATACAGATTGTGAGGCTGGGCAGATTTTTTTTTTTTTTTTTAAATTTCTTCCTTGGCCTGTCTGCATCTAAAAATGTATTTGATCCTGCAGGAACATATTCTAAAAACGTAAATCATGCACCTTCCTTTCAACATCCCCTTTTCTGCCTGGTGTACGATGAGTAATCATTTCACCAAACGCTGTGCTGGCCCTAATTTTTAATATTTTTACTTCCACAGTTTTGTCAGGCGCAGCTCTTTCTGCTGGTATGATTGCATCTTTCCTAATATAGATCTTGCCTGCTTTCACATGACCGAATTTGGAACATACACACGATGCACCTTTTTAGTTAACGAAAGCCTGCTGTGGAGTGGCAGTCCAGTTTGTTTATAATTTCATAAAATTAATGCAGTGTGATCCTTGCAGTTTGTCTGGTGTCGAAGAAAATTTCAGTTTTTGAGCATGCTGTCTCTCTGTCTTTAACTCTATTTTTTAAATAGTTCTCAAGAAGCTTCATATTCAGCCAGTGTCTTTCATTTCACCCTTTGATGTCTGCAGTTTTATTAGCTCCTCAGAATAACTACTTACCTTCTGTTCTTTCCAGACTCTGTCATTTGACTGTATATTCCTCCAGTGCCTCATTTATTTTAAATGTCCCTTAATGCATTTGAATGTTTTTTTGTAAAAATTACTGGAAGACATCTCTTGTACCAAAGCTGAAACATGAACAATTGCAAGTCAGAGTTTTTTTCCTCCTTTTCTAAACCTACATTACTTCTTCCTCTCTTTCGGCTGTTCCCGTTAGGGGTCACCACAGTGGATCATCTGTTTCCATTTCTTCCTGTCCTCTGCATCTTGCTGTGTCACACCAACCACCTGCATGTCCTGTCTCACCATATCCATAAACCTTCATTACTATTGATAACATATTTTCTGTGTTTTAATATTTGAACTGTTTTTAACAAATTTAAGTTGTGATTTAATGCATATTTACAAAATACAGTTGCTTTTTAACAAATCTATAATTTGATTGGTTAAGTTTCTTCACATGGTTATTCACTGTGTTTTCAAATGGGTTACTAATTGATTGATTATTTGGTTCTAATAAAGTCCTGCTAACAAATGGGAGGAAAGTGCTAAACCTTTACAAGTTATTTAACTGTATCTTTACTTTATAGTAATGGTGATTGCATGTCTTACACTGTGGAAGACTGTGGGTGTTTTTTTCCTGTGGTCTTCTACTTTATTAGTTGATTTTCTCTTACTTTGTCCATATTTTTTCTTTGCTGATATTCAGGCAGTGTAGTCGGTAGCCAGTAACTGAATTTTGCCTGTATTGATACCTTTTACTTGCTATTTTCCAAAGTTTGTTTTCAGTTGGAGAGCTGTAATTAACCCATGGATCAATACAGCCATCTTAGAAGTCCTCTGTTTTTGTAGAAAAACTTTGCTTTCTCTGCGCGTGTTGCCATAATGTGTGCACTGCTGGCCTCCCCCCCCCCCTTTTTGTTAATACTGATTTTGCTTCCAAAGCATCTGTCATTTGAGTTAGGTGCACGCTTTGTGCCACTTTTCTATTATAATTGGTTGAAATGCCAAGTAAACAGTAATGCCCAGCAGGGTGTGTATTGTTGTGTAAGTAATGCACACTGGGAGTGTTCTGAGGCTCAACCTCACAGGTAGAGGGGCCTCTACACCCTTGGAAGTGTGTTACTTACATAGTAATACACACCCTGAAGGGCATTATTGCACTTGGAGTCTGGGCTGCCAGTAAAATTTTGTTTTTCTTATTTTTTTTTATTACTATTTTATTATTTTTGTATATTTTTTATGTAAAATAGTTCCTTCACCTAATGGTTTAAACTTGCTGTGTTATAAGTATTTTACATCCAAAATATTAGATTTTCAAAGACTGTACAGCTTTGTACCTCTTTTGCGCTCATTATTCATAAAATTTGTGGTTTGCTGGCAAATCACTGGGTATTGAAATCAATAAATAATGGTATACATTTGAGTTTCAGACTTCATTTCCTTTAGAAAATGCATGCTACAACAAATTATTTTATTTTAGCAATGTTCTAATTTTATAACAGCAGTGTTTAAAGTATCTTCTTATTTTTGAGCCTTTGTTGCCCCCCTTTACTTTAGGCTTTATCTAAATTTTTTGAGATAATAAGAGATTGGGGCATGCATACCTTTTGCTGCCACCACTGATCAAGCTCTCTCTCTCTCTGGCACGCGGGCACACACACACACACACACACACACACACACACACACACACACACACACACACACACACACACACGTACGTCTCTCTGTGTCTTTTTTTTTCTCTCTCTCTCTTCTCTGCCTGTCTTGCTCACTTTGGCTTTGGTGGTTTATAGGTTCATACTAGGCTATCTGCCCTAGGGCATTTATAAGCCTAGCCAGAATGTGTTTGGCTTTCGCCACTCATTTTAAATTTATTTTGCTATGCCCTTTTTCGAGGTTAGTATACTGTGCCTCTGTCTAACAGTGACACAAGTGATACCCGGGGTAAACCTACTATCTCCCATCCACTCATCAAGATTCCTCTTGAAGAGAGTCAATGAGGGACTCTGCCTAACCTGGACTGGGATTTTATTCCAGAGTGAAGGGAGCCTCTGGGTTATGAATCTGTCCCTCCAGCATGTCCTATTTATTTCAGTGCTGAGGTTCAAGTCTCGAGCGCGTAGTTCGATGGGATTTGGATTTTCTGAGGTGCAGCATGTCCATTAATTCCGGGTTGGACATGGCTTTATACGTCAGGCACAGATCGCCTATGAACAGGCGGTATGCCACTGAGTAGAGCTGGAGTTTCTTTAACCGGGCAGCATATGGCATCTGTTTGAGCCCTTTGATCCTCTTGGTGAGGTACTTTTGGGGTCTTTCCAGTTGCTGCAGGTGTCTGGTAAGGTACATCCCAAAAGGGGCATTGTACTCAATTATGGGCCAGATGAGGGATGAGTAAAGAGGCACGATGACCTCCCCTGATCTAGATGTGAATCCCTTCATGATTAGGTGGGCTATATAAAATGTTTTTCTAACCACTTTGGCCACGTGATTGTCAAATGAGAGATTGCTATCAACTTGGGTCCCCAGGTCCCTAATTACTTCTTCTGTACTTAATGGATTACCACCTATGTGGTAATTTGTGGGCACTTTGTTTTTGCCAAAGGGGATGACTATACACTTTTTGGCATTTAGCTTGAGGCCATGGCTCTGGCACCAGTTGTCTGTTTCTATGAGGCCCTTTTGGAGGCCCTTTTGGAGGATGCTTGTGTCGGCTGGAGAGTCTATTATGGCACCCAGTTTGCAGTCATCTGTGAACTTGGTCAGCCACAGTCCTTCCGTGTTGGCCTGTACTTCCGAGAAATATATACCGAACAAGAGAGGTCCCAGGACTGAGCCTTGTGGGACACCACTTGTAACTGGTTTGGAGTCTGACATGGCTCCAGCAATTCTAACCATGTGGGTTCTGTCCTTGAACCAGTTTGCAATCCATCTAGTGACATAGGGGTTTATATTTAAGCTGGTGAGCTTATCTGTAATGCCCGAGTGGGGTATTGTATCGAAGGCTTTTGCGAGGTCCAGGTAGGCTGTGTGGACCACCTTCCCCTCGTCAATGGCCTTGGTGACCTGTTTCAAAGAAATCAACCAGGTTTAAGAGGCAGGATCTGCACTTAACAAAGCCGAACTGGGTAGGATCCAGTGTCTGTAGGTCCCCAATATCTTTATTTATGAGGTCCATGATAATCCTTTCCATAGCTTTGCAGACCAAGCTAGTCAGGCTTATGGTGCGATAGTTTCCAGGATCCGTTGAGGCACCACCTTTATGGAGAGGGACCACTGTTGCTGTTCGCCACTCTTTGGGCACATATCCTGTAGTAAGGCTGAGATTGAACAGTAGATGTTAAGTTGTCTATCTCGCCTTCATTCTTGCTGGATGGGTTCGGAGCCGACCTCGGCTCCGACTCGGCCACTGTAAAAGCTCGGGAGTTGGTTCCACCGGCTCGAGGCTCCCCTTATATCCCACAATGCTAGGCGTGAGTTACCTCAGATCTCGTTTGCCGCTACAGTGATCGAGGTGTTGGTTTTCTACCGGCTTCTTGGTAAGTAAACTTTCTGTAAAGTTAGGATACTTAAACCCCTTTATTTTTAATTTTAACTACATTTTCCCTTAGTTTAGTGGAATTCTAACCCTTTTTTCACAAAAATCCCGTTTCTTCCCCACAAGAACTTAAAAGTTCTCCCTAAGGCCTTCAGGCCTTTCTTCCATTCCCTAGTGGTGTGTGTGTGTTGCTTCTCTTAATTAAAACATATTGATAGTTGTTTTATTTTTGAGTTTTAAAAAATAAGATAAGGTGTAATCAGTGTGTTTGACTGAGTGTGTGTGGTTACACTTTCTTGTTTTAAGATGTCTAAAGACACAAAGGTCTCAGGCTTCAAGAAGTGTGATGCGTGCTGTCAGAAAATGTCTCTGACAGACTGTCACACTTCTTGTGTCTACTGCCTGGGGCCTTTGCACCTGCAGGACTCCTGTGCTGTATGCCACGGCTTCAGTCCCAGGGTCCTGCAGGAAAGAAAGAACAAATTGATCCTAAGGGGTCTACTTAAGCCTGAGGATTCCCTCTCTGTTTCGGGGAAGCCCTCCAAGGCTTCTAGGTCCTCGGCTCCAGCTACTGAGCCGAGACCTAAGGCTACTAAACCTACGTCTGCATCGGCTCCGGCTGGAGCCGATGAGTCTACAGCTTCTGTGGTTCCCTCGGCTCCGGCTGGAGCCGAGGTATTAGAAATTCCCTTGTCGGCTCCGACCAGACCTTCGGAGCCGGCATCTAGGAAGAGATCTAGGTCACCATCCCTTGGCTCCGTTCATTCGGCTCCAGCATCTCCTCTGCTGTCTGAACGGAGCCATAAATCTCACTCCTCTAGGTCATCGAGGCTGTCGGATCATGACCTTCAGAGGGTAGTGAGTCGACTTCTTAAGTCCGAGGCACTGGCCCAAATGCTTCAGAGCCCGACTCATCAGTCGATGCCTGCCCCTGTCCATCAATATGTTCCTCCTCCGACTCCGTTGAGCTCGGAGCCGGGCGCTGAACCGAGACTGTGGTAGCGTCGGAGCCGATACAGATGTCTCCGGCTCCGCTGCCGGCTCCGATTTCTTCTTCGAAGAATCTCGGCGCCGGACTTCCTCGTCGGCTCGAGGGGTGAGTGGCATCGGACCCTTGTCCGACCCCGCTCTTCCTCTCGGAGCTTCGGCGCTGGTGAGTTCGGCTCCGACATCGGCCTCGGAGCCATCACTGTCGGTGCCGAGGGAGGTTTTCAGCTTCTCGGAGCGGGGACCTCTGGCTCTGCCTGACAGGGGTGCGTTCGAGGTCATGCGGAGTGTGTTAGAACCTGGCTCTACTCCACAGTCGGCTCCGTCTGCCCCTCCCTCTACGGTGCCTCAGGTCAAGTAGACTCACTCCCTCATCCCGGACCGCAGAGAGCCAGCTCCTCAGGAACCCCCTGTGGGGATCTCATCCTCTTCCGAGGCCTCTCCTGATGTGGCAGAAGAGCCCCCTCGGAAGAGAAAGTGTAAGAGGAAACACATTGACTCACCTGAGTCCGTCACCTCTGACACAGATTTAGAGGATTCCGAGGGTTCCCCCGTTCCCCTTCTGAAGATGTCTCTTTTGCAGACATTCTAGAAATCCTCAAACAGAGGGGAAATTGGCCAGCCCTCAACCCTTCGGAGGATGGATCTGTGTACCTTGAGGCGTTTGGCTCTCGTCCTTCCACCTCCTGGGTGTCTCCCCCTTTGACCCCCTCATGCAGGTGGTAGCTAAAAAGGCATGGACGGCTCCTGATTCAGTGGACCCCACTCCCAGGAGACCCTCAAAATTCATAACGGCACCAGCAGACAAACAGTTCTTGACAAAAGGAGTTTCTGTGGATGCTATGGTGGTTGCTGCTGCCACTAAGAAGGAACTAGCTGATCCTTCAGTACCTGTCCATCCACCTAACAAGGAATCTAGGTCCATGGACAGGTACGGGAAGCGGATGTTCTCGTCAGCGACATTTGCTATGCGTTCGCTGAACTACCGATGCCATTTTACTCATCTTCAAAGGGACTTGATCAAAGAAGCGAGTGACATGTTGAAGGATCCTACAGCTGCGGGTTTTCAAGATAAGATGAACACTCAGCTGGCTACCCTGAACTCCATAGCCAACTCCTCCATGCGCCTCCTTTCTTATGCGGCTGATGGAGCGAGCAGGGCCGCAGGGACAGGTGTGGCCTTACGTAGGCATGCCTGGATGCGGCTATGCAATTTTGGACCCTTTAAAACGCGTCTTTCACTAATTCCCCATTCGATGGATCATCTCTTTGGTCCTCAAGTGAAAGAAACCTTGACTAGGTGCGAGACTGATGGCAAGACTCTTTCTGCCGGAGTCCGTTTTTCTACTCCTTCTAGGCCTTACCCCAAAGGCCAGAAGAGTGGGAAAATGTGGTTCCGTAAACAATCTCAAGGGACTTCGCCTGACGACAGAGTCGGTTCCCGCCAGAGGCAGAGGCGGGAATAACAATGGTAGACGCCCTCGAGGCAGGGGGTCCGAGAACCAGGGCAATCGAGAAGCCTTCTCTGATAAGCCCTTTCAGCATCCCTGAGGTGTTGCCCGACTGCCCACCTTCGGAGGCAGTCGGGGGAAGATTGTCACTGTACCCAGAAGCCTGGCTATCCCTAACTCAAGACAAATGGGTACAGTCCATCATTTCCGAAGGCTATTCCATTCCCTTTCTTCGCATTCCAAACCAATCAAAAAAATCCCTTCCAGATGTTCCACCCGCTCAAAGGGATCTAGTGGTTTTGGAAATTTCAAAGCTGCTTGCGAAAAGAGCAATTCAACCAGTTCCAGCAGACCAGCAAGGATCCGGAATCTACTCAAGGTTCTTTTTAGTTCCAAAGAAAACAGGGGACTGGAGACCAATTTTGGATCTCAGTATCTTGAACAGATCAGTCAAGAAAACAAGATTTCGGATGGTCACGCTGCAGTCCATCCTTCCCCTATTGGGAAAAGGAAACTGGATGTGCTCCATAGACCTTCAGGATGCGTACTATCACATAAAAATGAACAGACGCTCCAGAAGATTCCTCCGCTTCAGGCTGGGAACCAGTCATTTTCAATTCAGGGCCCTGCCCTTTGGTCTCACCACTGCCCCCCGGGTGTTTACCAAATGCATGGCAGTGGTAGCTTCTCACCTGAGACGACAAGGATTCCAGGTGTTTTCCATATTTGGACGACTGGCTCCTCACAGCTCCCACCAAGCATCTCCTTCTGATGGCCAGGGATTACACTTTTCGCATTTGTCAAAAGTTAGGCATTTCGATAAATTGCGAAAAGTCTGTTTTGTCGCCTTGTCGTACTATTACCTTCATAGGCGCAAATCTAGACACAGTAGACATGTCTGCGAGACTAACAGATCAGAGAATAACAGACATACACAAACTGGTCTCACTCCTTTTCAACAACAACAGAATCAAAGCCAGGTTAGTTCTGAAAGTGTTGGGAATTATGGCGGCGGCCATACCTCTGCTTCCATTAGCCAGATTCCACATGAGAATCCTTCAATGGATGCTCTTTACACAATGGTCATACCAGCAACTTCCAATGTCCCACACCGTTATGATCAAGCAGGTGTGCAGAAATCATCTCATGTGGTGGATGTCTTCCCCTCAGCTCTTATTGGGAAGACCCTTTGTTCCTCCCCCTCCGGTTGCTACTCTGACAACGGATGCCTCCCTGATCGGGTAGGGGGGGCATTATCAGGGCAGGACGGTCCAGGGCACATGGCAACCAGACGAATGCCACTTGCACATAAATGTTCTGGAGATGAGAGCAGTGCTTTTAGCGTTGCAAGCCCTTCAAGACTCTCTTCCCTTGGGAACGATTGCAATCCAGACAGACAATATGTCTGTAGTGTGGTACATCAACAAACAAGGCGGAACCAGGTCCTACCCCCTGTGTCGAGAAGCACTCAGATTGTGGCAATGGGCGATTTCTTCTCAGCGGTTTCTGATAGCAACGCACATCCCCGTTAAGTCCAATCAAATCGCGGACAAGTTGAGCAGAGCTATCCTCATGCCTCACGAGTGGTCTCTGAAAGACTCTGTTGTGAGAGAAATTTTTCTCAAGTGGGGTCAGCCTTGCTGTGATCTTTTTGCTACTCCCCAAAACAGCAAGTGCAGAGATTTTTTCACTCTATTCCCTTTACCAGGCCAACCCAGCAGAGACGCTCTAGTCCAAGTTTGGCCCCGGGGACTTCTGTATGCATTTCCTCCCTTCCCACTAATCTCTCAAGTGATACAGAAAGCTATCGCTCAGAAGGCCTCGTTGATCCTCATTGCTCCTTACTGGCCTTGACAGGTGTGGTTCCCCTTTCTACATCAATTTCTATTGGAGCGACCTTGGCATCTGGACCTAGTTCCAGATCTTTTGATCCATCAGTCAGGTCAGTTTCATCGCTCCCTCCCCTCTCTGAACCTCACTGCTTGGTTCCTCCAGTTCCAACCTTAGCCAGGCTTCCTCAATTATCTCACTCTGTTCGAGATATTTTGATAGCTTCCCATAAATCTTCCACTCGGAAGATTTATTTGAGTAAGTGGAAACGCTTCACATATCGGGCTCAAGGAAGGGACATAGATCCTTTCACTGCTTCCATCCCAATAGTCCTTGATTTTCTAGCTGAACTCTTCCATGCAGGTTCATCTCCTTCTACTCTTAAAGTTCAATTGGCAGCTATTTCTAACTTTCATGTGGGTATTTCTGAGTCTGCCTTAATGTCCCACAAGCTTTGCAAAGCCTTTTTGAAAGGAGTTTTTCTTCTCAGACCTCCTATAAGAAATCCTCCTTCTCCTTGGGACCTAAATTTAGTTCTTACTTCTTTGATTCTTCCCCCCTTCGAACCTGCAGCCTCCTGTTCTTTAAAATTGCTATCATG
Organism: Protopterus annectens; assembly: GCF_019279795.1. NCBI lineage: Eukaryota > Metazoa > Chordata > Ceratodontiformes > Protopteridae > Protopterus > Protopterus annectens. Next base: position 642,599,840 of record NC_056728.1, read on the forward strand.
GAAGACTCTCTTTCTGGTAGCTATTACTTCAGCTAGAAGAGTTTCAGAACTTCATGCACTCAGCTGTCGACCTCCTTATCTATTGTTCCATAAGGACAGGGTATCCTTACGAACCAACCCGTCCTTTTTGCCTAAGGTAGTCTCGACGTCAAACCTAAATCAAAGCATTGACCTCCCTGTCTTTTTTCCAGAATATTCCAATAGGTCTGAACAAAAATTACACTGGCTAGATGTTCGTCAGTTGAGGTACTATTTGGATAGAACAAAACAATTCAGAAAATCTGACCAGCTGTTTGTCTCCTATGCAGAAGGCAGAAAGGGACTTTCAGTTTCAAAGGTATCATTATCTAGATGGCTAACATCTCTGATTTCCCTTGTTTATGAAATTAGACACCAAAAGCTGCCTAATAAACCTAAGGCCCATTCCACCAGAGCTTTGGCTACTTCTTTAGCCTTCCAAGACAGACTGCCTATTGACACCATTTGTGCAGCGGCTACTTGGGCTACTCCTCACACTTTCATTTCTCATTATAAGTTGGATTTAGCTTCTAGGCATAGAGCTAACTTTGGTTCCACTGTTCTCAGGAGTCTGTTCCGTTAGGCCACCCGGGACAAGGTGCTAGGGACGCGGTCCCATCCAGCAAGAATGAAGGCGAGATAGACAACTTAACATATAGAAGTTATGTTCTTACCATAACGTTCCATGTTAGTTGTCTTCTCGCCTTCTTCTTGGCCCCCTCCTTCCCCCTGGCCTGGACAGACCTAGAGGAGTTGTGATTGTGACCTCTCTTTCTACCACCTCTTTTATTAGGCATATGCTGTTGTGCATATTTCCGGGATGAGGATATAGGTCTCCCTTCTTTCTCTCTGGTTTCAGAGGTGGACTTTGTTTATAGTTATTCTGATACTATTATAAGCTGGGTTTAGCTTACAAACGAGATCTGAGGTAACTCACGCCTAGCATTGTGGGATATAAGGGGAGCCTCGAGCCGGTGGAACCAACTCTCGAGCTTTTACAGTGGCCGAGTCGGAGCCGAGGTCGGCTCCGAACCCATCCAGCAAGAAGGCGGCGAGAAGAAGACAACTAACATGGAACGTTATGGTAAGAACATAACTTCTATTTTTATGTTTGGGTTTAGCTCTTCTTGGAGTTCATGTAGGACGCAGCCCGGGACACCGTCTGGTCCCATTGATGCTGTGTTTTTTGCTTTGGAGAGGGCGGCTCTTACCTGAGCATCTGAGATGACAGGGGGGCAGCACTCTGCTGGGATAGATATTTGCCCGTTTGGTGGTGGGGGGGGGGGAGAAGTTTGCGCTGAACCTGTCAGCTAGGATGTTGGCAATGTCTGTGGGTTCAGTGTATTTTTTGTCATTTTGGACTAATTCTGAGCATATCTGGGAATTACCACCCAGGTTCCTAACGTAACTAAAGAAAGCCTTGTGATTATCCTTAGTGTCCTGTGCAATTTTTCTCTCAAAGCTGGCCTTAGACAATTTTATGAGTGCCCGTAGTTTTTTGCTAATACTGATCAGTGTTGCCTTCCCTTTTTGGGATTTTGCTCTATCATTTAGTAGCTTCCTCCTTCTATTGTATAGTTTGTTTATGGCTGGGGTCCACCAGACAGGACGTCTGCCTTTGGAGGATTGGGTCTTGGTTTTATTTGGGATCGCATGATCCATGCATTCCTGAAGGTGTTCATAGAATGCGTTTATAAAGGATTCTGCGGTCTGGGCCGTATTTTCCAGAGGCCCGGGGGCTTTGAAGGATTCCACCTCGGTTTTGAGGAGTGTGAAATTTGCTTTAGAGAAGTTTTTCACTGTGGTTTTCTGGGCAGGGGGTGGGGTCGGGATGTGAATATCCAGTGAGATTAGTTTATGGTCTGATCTTACCAGTGAGGGATACACTTCTGGTCTGGAGCATAGAGTCCCCATGTTAGTGATGATCAGGTCCAGTATGTTTTCCCCTCTTGTGGAAGTGGTATCAAGTTGTTCCATAGCATTTGAGTTTATAAATTCTAGGAACCTTTGGGCTAGGGTGTTGGAGCTAGAGTAATGCTCCCAGTCTATGTTTGGGTAGTTGAAGTCGCCCAATATAATGGTGTTTGGAGAGACCTTCATATTTTCCAGTGTTCTCACAAAGGCCGAGTGGGGTTCCTGGGTTTGGGAGGGTGGTCTGTAGCAGGCTATAAACTGGAAGGCAGTTTTACCCACTGTTAGTTGCACATGGATAGTCTCTGATGCTTCGTGCTTTGCCACCAACCTGGAGGTGTGGGTATCTTTGATGAATATCAATACTCCCCCTCCTTTTGTGGTTCAGTCCAAGTTTTGGGGCGGAAAAGCATGGTATGAGGTATAACCTGGTAGTGCTGGGGTGCTCTCGGGAGCCCTGAACCAGGTTTCTGTTACTGCACAGATATCGATGTTCTCCATGCTAAGGAGAGTTTCGTGTGCGTGCATCTTGAGGTTTAGACTTCTGGCGTTGAGTAGCATTACTCTTTGTTTCTTATCCCTTGTGATACCTATGGAGGTGGGTTTGTCTTTTGAGCCTTGCCTAAAAAAGGCACTATGGGGGTAGCAAGAGCCTTTGCCAATATCCGAAAGCCCAGGGGTGACAGGTGCAAGCCGTCCCAGCAAGCATCGTGGCTTGTCGAGCATATCATCCCAAGCTGACAGGCATTGGATCCCCTTTGAATGACACCAGTACTTAAGCCAATTGTTGAAATTGATCATCTTCTCTTCATATTGTGGCATCATTGTTAGTGAGGGTAAGATGCTACTCAAGGTCAGGGTCATACCGGCCTGGGCTACATGCTCAGAGAGCTCCTTTATGTCTCTTTTTTCATGTAGTCCAGGGAGGTACATCTCAGGTCATTCACACCAGCATGGAAAATGACTGAGTCATATTTGTACTTGCCTTGGAGTGACCTGAGTGCTTGTGTTATGTGGCGGATCCTAGCGCCCGACAGGCTGCTCACAGTGACCCTCTCCTTGTTCAGCCTGGTGAGTGGGACGTCAGTGTGCCTAACGATAGAGTCCCCTATTACAAGTGTGTCAGGTGTGTTGTTTAGTCTTAAGGGCTGTGACTGTTCGGCACACTGGCTTTGTGAGATATGTGTTGCACGTGTTTTGTTTTGGGGTAGCGGTTGCTTGGGTGTCTGCTTTGGAGGTCTCTGCTGCTTAGGCAGATCTTTATTTAGAGCCTCCGAGTATGTTTTTGTGTGATTATGTGTTTGGTTTGCTGTCATGGTAGGTCTATGTGAAACTGGAATTGTAGTGAGTGTGGTTTCCTTCTCCTCCTGACTGGTTATGCCAGTACTGAGTTGAGAGAGCTTAGCCTCCAGTTTGGCTATATGGTTGCATCTGTCACATGTGTTGGAATTTGTTGGGAGGAGGAGAGGGTTGTCTGTGTACATGAGGCAGTTGTAACATTGCCTCAAGATTCCCAGATTCACCAGCTGGACCGGAGAGGAGATTGACAACTGACCTTTGGACATGCTAGAATAATAATGGGAATTCCTTAATAATTGAAAACAAAGGCCAGTGGGGAGCGAGGGAGTAGTGCTTTTAATTTTTAGTGCTGACTTATATAATTGCTTTAGCGCGCAAGTGCCAGGTAACTTAAGTGCCATGTGTTACAGGTAACTTGAAAGCAAAAACGACCAACAGTAACTTTCTTTCAAGTGAAACAAGGAAATAAGTACAGTAAGCAATGCAGATATCACTAGTGATCCACAGAAGCGCTGAGAAGCACAGATTAGGTGGAATTAGCATTCCAGGGAAATAACAAGCAAACAAACAACAAGCATATAAACAAAGCTAGATTCAGCAGGCCTGGATTTGGTCTATGCTACAGCAAACAAGGTGCACCAATTTCAGTAAGATACAGTTCAAATATTCAGGCACTATAAACCTTAAACCAGAAATTCCCAGCTCAGAAAGGGCAGAGTCCAGCCTCTTCTCCCACAAGAGTGCAGACCACGAACCTTCTTAATGTAAAATAACTGGCCTGAAGCCCAAGTGCCTAAACCAGAACTAATACACTTTAAGAATAACAGACACTGGACTCTCAATCAGCAGTTCCCAACTTAGAAGGATGAAAGCTACCTGTCCTGCCACCACGGTGCATGCCACACACCTTCCTAATGTAAAACAACTGGTCTGAAGCCCAAGTGCTTAATCCAAAAGACTTAGAATGATAGTTACACTTTAATCAAGTTACTACCAAGCAGTAATAAATACAATTGAATACTTTAGAGAATGCCTGGATTAGTGCTCAAGTTACACAAACAAAGCTAGATCCAGCAGGCCCAAATCCAGTCTATGCCACAGCAAACAAGGCGCACCAACTTCAGTAAGAAGCAGTTCAGATATGCATGCACTATAAGCCTTTAACCAGAAATTCCCAGCTCAGAAGGGCAGAGTCCAGCTTCTCCTCCCACAAGAGTGCAGACCACGAACCCTCTTGCATACACTCGCACACCGACGCACACATGCTTTAATTTTTTGTTTGCTTAGCAAGCATAAAGTAATGGCGGCCATTTGCTTCCTTACAATCTGAATACCACAGTAACTTGTACTACCTTGAAGCTGTGGGCCTGTTTTTCAGTAGGCATTACTTGTACAGTAACACTCTGCTGGAGAATGTTTGTTTGCCTGTTAGGGTTTAATGTACAATTTGCCCATTCTCTGAAAGCAGATGGTTCAAGAAAGCTGTGTGCATAGCAGTTGCACAAGGCGGAATCCATATGTTTCATTTGCAGTATGTTTAAAAACTGTGATTAAATGTTTTGGAATATGGATTTTTCTAATAGTTTCTTCAAATGTATGTATGAAATGATTTGAAAGTAAAATTCAGGGTCAACAGACTGTGCTCGATATTCTAAATGCTTTGGAAGAAAATGTTTTTACTGGTCTTGTAGAAAGGTATGTAAATTATAATAATGATATCTTACCTTTACATGTGGAGTACCTGGATGTGTGTTTATAAAAACATTACTTTTGCACCCCTAGCAACTTGTGTTTTTATAGTTTAGTAAACAGTTTGTGTTAAACAGAAGTATTTTAACAATTGGTGATTTTTTTGTATACACCTGACTGTAATTCTGCTATTTTTTCCTGTCCTTTTGTACTGTCTGATACTTTGTGGTTAAAGATGTCTGTTGGTTGTAATTTTTTTTTTTGTTTGAGTAGACTGTATATTGTTGTGCATGCCTCCCCAAAGTCAGGTGCAAAACCTTGGTTGTATTGTCACAGTGATCAGTAGTAAAGCTGTCACACAGACTGATATACTTGGGGGAATTTGTAAAGACTGGCATGTTCAATAAATTGGTATGAGGGGCTTATCTTTTTAGAATTTTGACAAATTACAGTATTCAGAATGCCATCATTGAGATTATTCTACATTAAATTTCATTGTGGTTACTGCAAGACAAGTTTAGCAGATCTGGTCTGTTTTAATGCTAATTACATTTCACTTGACTGTATTAAGCCTCTTCTTACCCGCACCAATACCAGGCCTTCTTTAAAGGTAGTGTAGTCTTACAATCCACTGCCCATCCACATATCTTGTTGCATGTCTGTGCATCTGCTTATGTAAAACAGTACTTTTCAATGTCTAGGTTGGACTTTGTACCCTTAAGGTGGTAGGCATCCTCCTCTGATTCGTCTGTTATGTTGTATGCAGTTGCATCGTCTTTTAACTTTATTGTGTATCCATGTCATGTTTTTACATCCTCTGTTAAAAATTGCTTCTTGTTGCACCACCTTCTCTTACCCCTTCTCTTCTATTCCTTTTTATTAATGAGGTAGTGTTTCTTTGTACCTTCTGATAATTTTGAAATCCTTCTCCTGTATGGGCACTGGAACTGAGCATGCTACTCCAGTTGTGCCCTAATCTGGGGTTGCTGGATTGATGATGTAACCTTCCTTTTCCTGGAGTTTCTTCCAGCAAGGGTACAGCCCAGTATTGCATTGGCATTATCTAGAACTTTTTCAGTTTGTGCCAAATGATTAATTTCTATTGTTACTCCAACACCAAGGCCTTTTTTCAGATCTCTGTACTTGGGGATTTCTACTCCCAGCTAGTAGTCTGTTGTGGGACTATTAAAAGTTTCCATGTTGTAGATGTTCATTGTGTTTCACTGTTGCAGTCATTACACTTGGGTTATCCTGCTGGCAGGCGACCCGCAGTCGGCCCGAGTTCCAAAGTCTTGGTCCGGCGTCGGTTGCTGTCGCCTCTTCCCTGACGTCAGTGCGCCAGGGGTATAAAAGTTGCAACAGACGCCATTTTCTTAAGTCTTTATTGCCGCGTGGTGCCCGAAGCAAAAGCAGTTCGCAAGTGCCGGTCGGCCGACTCCTGAGATTTTCAAAATTGAATTTCAGAACCGAAGTCTTAAATAAAGCTAAGTACCCCGTTGGGGAAACTTTTTCTTGCTCCAGACCGATGTCAGTAAAAGTTAATAATTGTATTTCTTGTGGGAAGCAAATACCTCATAAGGACTTTCACTCTTACTGCATTCCTTCCCAGGCCCTGACCACGACGTTACCATTTGTCTGTTTTGTGCTAGATTCAATAAAAGCACTATTAAACATCGGTTTGATTTTGGACGAAGATTTAATTGTATAATGCCGTCAGAACAACCGACGACCGGAATGTATAAAAAAACACAAAGACAAAGAAAAAGACGGGCATCCGAGGCCCAAAACCGACAATGAAGCCTCTTCTAGGCGAGTCGCCGTTTCTCAGTGAGGCACTTTCGCAGCCCCTGACACCCGCTACCTCAGAGTCACAGGCCGTAACCGAAAGCCACGTGGAGACACTGAGGCCTGTGGAAACTCAAGGTATTGGGCCTACGGAAACTATACCCTCAGATGGGTCCAGAGCTGCTGAGCTGGCACCGGCTTCTGAGGGTGTTTTCAGACCTTCACAGCTTACAATTAAAGCTACTACAGCAGCAAAGGCAAAGTCAAACACACCATTAAAGTCAAGGAAACAAGTGCAGCATTCTCCAGAACAGTCATCCATGCCAAAGAAACAGATGCTTAAAATGGCCGAAGACCTTATTACTTTAATCAGGGGCTCCCATTCCCCTCCTGACAAAAGGCCTAGGCAAGACACTGATTATGATTCCTCTGATCAGGTTTCCATTTCCTCTGATTCTTCTTCTGACCAGGGCTATTCTCTTCCTCCCTATGAGGACTCTGATGCTGAAGAGTCCATTCCTTCAGCCTCACCGCCTGAGGATTACTCTTTTGGGGAAACCCTGCACACCATGAGGGAGCATTTCCATTGGGAGAGCCAGGATTACTCAGAATCCAAGAAAAGGCTCAGAGATTTCCTTTTATTCCCTCAGCACAGGCCCCTGGCTATCCCTCCTGTGCTTGATATTGTAGATGATGTTTTTTCTGAATTCAGTCTGTCTCCATATTCTTTACCCCCTGCACCAGTAAAGCCAGATAGGTACTACAGGGTCCCTGACTCTCATAAATTTCTGTACAAAAACCCCGCTGCAGATCCAGAAACAATTTCTCAGGGTCCTAAGGGGGTTAAAACTTCCACTACCAAAAATCCTGTCCCCTCAGATGGGGATTCCAGAGCTCTCGACAGATGGTGGAAAAAGTTACACCTCTGCTACTTTAGCTGTAAGAGCTTTAAACTGTCAGTTTCACATGCTTAAATATCAACAGTATATCATGTCATTGTTAAAGCAGAAAAAGGTTACAAATATAGAAAGTCCTGACAGCAAAGAAATGCAGGATTTATTGCATGCAGTTGAACAAGTGGGAAAGCATACTCTGCAATGTGGTTTTGATTAATTAGAGGCTTCTTGTAGAGCCTCATTTACAGGCTCAGTTATTCGAAGACATGCTTGGTTGAAAGAACAAAGTTTACCTGGCCATGTTAAAGTAAAATTATTGAGTGCTCCACTACAGCATGATACTTTGTTTGGTGTTAAGGCAGAAGAGATGTTAAAGAAAATGGAGGATAAAGCGAAGTCAATGCAAACTGTGAAAGATTTCTGACAGGTTCAACCACCTAGATTTAGCAGAAACTGGCCTTCAAAAAATTGGTCCTTTCCAGTGTCAGACAGGCCACAAAGAGGCAGATACAGACACTCAAGAGGCAGATCTCAGCCCCAAGGCTCCTATAGACCTAAACAGTGGGGTGCTTCAGCCCCCAAAGGAGGAGAAGACAAATCACATCCTTATAGGAAACAGTCACAATGACTTCCCTCTACAAATGCAAAGCCCTTACCAGTTGACAGCACCCCTAGGGGGAAAGCTAGCACTTTTCTTAAAAAATTGGCACATAATCACCCAAGACCAATGGGTGTTGAATATATTTTCTCAGGGGTACAGGTTCCACTTCCACATGCTTCCAAAACCAAAAGCTATGTCAAACCTGCCACAAAACCAATAAACCAATGGGCAGAGGCACAAAAACAGATTGCTGCTCTTATGGATATGGGAGCCATTCAAAAAGTTCCACAAGAGGAACAGGGCCAAGGATTTTACTCACGCCTTTTCTTAGTACCCAGAAAAGACAAAACCTGGCAACCACTACTGGACCTGTTAATCCTAAATACTTTCGTGGATGTTCCAAAATTCAAAATGTTAACACTACAATAACTTCTGCCCATGCTGGGCAAGGAGGCTTGGCTAGTTACTTTGGATCTCAAGGAGGCATACCTGCATGTCCCAGTCAGACAATTGTGCAGAAGATAACTCAGATTTATAGCAGGCTCAATGCATTACCAATTCTGTGCACTGTCCTTTGGCTTATCTACTGCGCCCAGGGTCTTCACAAAATGCCTGGCACCAGTGATTGCATTTTGCAGACAAAAAGGAATTCAAATATATCTGTTCAAGCAGAGAGCAAGGACATTCTTCTAAAGCACCTGGCATTCGTAAAAAGATTGCTAATTTGCCTAGGGTACACAGTAAACGAAAATAAATCAAAACTAGTGCCCTCTCAAGAGAGAATATTCCTGGGTGCAAGCTTAAAAACAACTGGCCAGATGGCTTATCTCACGCCAGACAAACAAAGGCACCTGACTCATTACTTTCAAATGATGGCAACAAAGACCCAGCTCCCTGCAAGAAAAATTCTGCAGGCCCTGGGTTTCATGGCATCTTGCATTCTACTAATTCCATATGCCAAACTGCATATGAGGAAACTACAGTGGTATCTAAAAAGTGTTTGGACTCAGCATTCTCACAGCCTGGAGACAATCATAACCTTGATTCCCTGCCTACAACAGGAGTTTCGATGGTGGTCCCAGGCCTGAAACCACAACAAGGGATAGCCTTTCACCTTACCAACAGCCAGGCAGATAATAACAACGGATGCATCGGATTATGCCTGGGGGGAGCACATATGGCAGGAAAATGTGTTCAGGGCACATGGCCCAAGGAACAAATGCATCTGCACATCAATCAAAAAGAGATGCTAGCTGTACAGAATGCCCTGACAGCCTTCAAGGACCTAATACATCCAGGACAACTATTAATAAAGATGGACAGTACCACAGTTATGTGGTACATAAACAAGTAAGGGGGCACACATTCCTACCCCCTATGCAGACCATCTATGACTTTGTGGAACACAGCACTGACCTACCAGGTACATCTGCAAGTGCAATTCCTGCCAGGAACAAAAAATACACTGGCAGACTAACTAAGCAGAAATCTCATGGATCCTCACAAATGGAAGCTAAATCCACAAGTGTTCAACATGATAACAAGGGAATGGGGACGCCCAGGCATAGATCTTTTTGCCTCCCTTCACAATTACCAAATACAGAACTTTTGCACAAAGACTTATCACTCTCAAGCATGGAAAGTGGATGCTCTATCATTCAGCTGGAAAAACCTGACAGTCTTTGCCTTCTCTCCGATGCCTCTTCTCACCAAGGTGCTTCGAAAAGTCAGACAAGAGAGGCCAAAGATGATCCTAATTGTACCAGACTGACCATGCCAGCACTGGTACCCAATCCTAAAGACTTTGTCCCAAGGCCCACCTTGGTCTCTACCTCAAATCCCTCATCTTCTGACACAGCAAACCAATCAGATTCTGCACAGTCAACTCAAAACCTTAAACCTGGCAGCATGGCAGATAATGTAGTCACTCAGACTGCACCTCTCTCTAAAGCTGTTATGGATGTAATTTTGGAAGCCAGGAGACTCAGCACTAGGAAATCTTATGCCGAAAAATGGAAGAGATTCTGTGCGGAACCAGGCACAAGGGCTCAACCCACTGGTCCCTAATATTCCTCAGATTTTGCAATACCTAACTGAGATGTTGGACAAAGGCCTATCTTTTTCATCTATTAAAATCCATGCCTCTGCCATTTCAGCTCATTACAATACGGATCCTCCAATTTTTTCACATCCTCTACTACAACAGTACCTCAGAGGGGCAAAGAATATAAGACCCCCTAGGAGAGCACCAGTGCCTACTTGGGATCTCAGTTTTGTTTTAGAAAAACTAACACTACTTCCATTTGAACCAGCCAGTACAACAGATCTAAAATTCTTGTCATGGAAAACTGCTCTGCTCCTAGCAATAACTTCAGCAAGAAGAGTCTGAGTTGCAGGCATTGATGGCTGTGGAACCTTTCCTCATTTTTCACCAGGACAGGGTTTTTCTAAGGACGAACCCAACATTCATGCCGAAAGTGGTCTCCAATGTGGCCTTAAACCAAGCCATTCATTTGCCTACTTTCTACCCAAATCCCCAGAATAAAGGGGAAAGACTTCTGCATGCTTTGGATATACACAGACAGCTACGATTTTACTTGGACAAAACAAAAGCTTTCAGAAAAACTGAGCAACTGTTTGTAGCATATGCTGCAGGATCACAAGGAAAACTTATTACAAAGCAGACGGTCTCCAAATGGATAGGACACTGAATCTGCTTCTGTTACGCACAACATGGCAAATCTGTGCCTAAGGGCATTAGGCCTCATTCTACCCGAGCAGCAGCCACTTCAGCAGCTTTCCTCAGAGGGGTACCAACCAAAGGCATATTAGAAGCTGCAACTTGGAGCTCAGTGCACACTTTTACCAAGCACTATCACCTACCTCTCTACACCAAATCCAGAGCAGGCTTTTCCACTGCAGTTCTGCAGGGCTTGTTAGCCTCGCCAAATCCAGTCTAGACCCAGCCACCCAACCTCAGCTTTGGGATTCTACCCAAGTTTAATGACTGCAACAGTGAAACACGATGAACATAGTATAGTTGTATACGTACCATAAATGTAGATGTTCGAGTGTATTCACTGTTGCAGTCCAGGTTACCCACCCACCGTTCCCCTCTTTGCTGGGACTATTCTATACTTCTTCAACTCTATACAACTTATGTGGTGTATTTGCTTGTAGATGAAGGTATGTTTATAGTAATATATGCATGGTTGTTTGGCATATTTTTATCTTTTCAGCCTTCATATCTGGGGGCACCTGACATCTGGGGCAAGAAAAACTGAAGAAAATGGCGTCTGTTGCAACTTTTATATCCCTGGCGCACTGACGTCAGGGAAGAGGTGACAGCATCCGACGCCGGACCAAGACTTTGGAACTCAGGCCAACTGCAGGTCACCTGCCAGCAGGTTAACCCAAGTGTAATGACTGCAACAGTGAATACACTTGAACATCTACATTTATGGTAGGTACACAACTGTACTTTTTTAAATGCTACTCTGCCAGTCTCCTCCGGTCTCTTTTTTGAAAGCTTGTATCTGCTCCTTTTCTGTTGGGTATTTTCTCATTGTGGCCATTTTTGGTATCTTTGTAACATATATGAAAAGTATCAACTCCCAGTGCTGATCCCTGTAAAAACCCTACTAATCACCTTTTTTAAGAAAAGAAGCCCCTATTTAGTCAATGTCTCTCATGTTCCAACCCCCTTTGGTTAACTTATCATTCCTTTTATAGCAAAGCGAGTTAAAGGCTTTACTGAAGTCTAAGTGTCCATTAAAATTATTCTGTAAGCTAACATTGGTTTTGTGGGAGTCTGTATTCTGCTACTGAATTTAAAAAAACACAAACTGCAAATTATTGAATGGAAAACAGCAAACTGCAAATGTAGTGAACACCGGCAACTTAAAAAAAAAAAAAAAAAAAAAAAAAGACTTCATTAAATGGCCGTATTTGACCAACATCGCACATAACAACCAACCAAGGTGGGGGCTCTGCCCCCACACCCCCCAACTATATATACCAACTCTGAGATCACACTACAGTGGGGGAATTGGGCAGTTATAAAAGGTTTCCCTTCACTTACCGTATGTATTTTTTTTTCAGATTTCAGTCCAAGGTGAAGCTGTTGTAACAAAAAAAAAAAAGGTTGACTATGAAAACCCAGTGCTTATTTGGTAGTGACAAAATAAAAACAATAAAATAAGTATCCAGTTGGCGCTTTCATCTCTAACCTTGAGACTTCTTCAGACTGAATACATTTAGCATCACTAAGCATTTATGTAGTACCTAGTCGTCTGATTAAAATAGTTTAGTGCTTTAACCCTTTGTGCTTCAGGCAAGCAACAAAGTCTTCTCTGTTTAATCTTGGTGGATAACCAGCATTAAGTTTAACTTGCCATAAATATTTATATTTACATCTAAATAATTTATACTGGTGTCACTATATTCTGTGGTATATTCTAGAAAATAATTTAAACCATGGATCTTGTGAAACATTTCAAGTACCAGTCCTCCCTCTGTGCACCAAAAAAGCATAATCAGTAAAGCATTTATACAAGAAAATATTGTTCATATACATGCTGTTGAAAGTGTGTGTCGTTTTCCATCCATGCATAAAACTATTTGCTTAATTTGGAGCCATGGCAGCACCCATGGCCATTCCTTTCTGACAGTACATGTTGTTGTCAAACCCAGTAGTTGTAATTGAGGATTATGTCTATAGCTTTCGTAATTAATTATATAGTTGTTGTCTTTCGGCTTTTCCCGGTTAGGGGTCGCCACAGCGGAACTCCGGTCCGCTAATGATTGGCAGTAGATTTTCACGGTGCCGAGTTACCAGCTCGACGCCCAGCCTTCAACGAAGGCATGCCCATTCACGCATGTCTTTCGGAACGCCACTTGACCCGCGGAGAGGATATGCAGACTCCACACAGAAGGCACTCCCCGCACACTAGCTGAGAATCGAACGGGAGAGCCTCTTGTTGTGAGGCAACAACGCTACCGCTGCACCACCGCGGATTAATATAGTATTAGTAGAAAAAAGCTTTGAATTAACTAGCTCCCCTCTTACTGTGTCCATATCTTCCTCATTGGGAATAACTATGTGTAACGATTTAATATCCAGTTTCACTAGAAAGTCAATTTTAATCACATGATTAGGTGTTATATAAATGCTTAGTGATGCTAAATGTATTCAGTCTGAGAAAGTCTCAAGGTTAGAGATGAAAGCGCTAACTGAATGCTGGTTGTTTTATTGTTTTTATTTTGTGGCTATAAAATAAGTTCAGGGTTTCCGATTCAGCTGTTTTTGGTTTTTCTTTCTTTTTTTTTTTTGAAGTTGTCATTGTTTGCTACATTATCAGTGTTCGTTGTTTTCCATTCGATAATTTGCGGTTTGTGTTTTTTTAAAATTCAGTAGCCAAACATAGACCCATTTTGTAGCTGTATCTGCTACTGGACCGTTGTAGATTTAAGCAGGCAGTACAAAGACTAGTTGCTATATTGGTCAAGATCTTTTTTCTCCAGTGCAGAAGGTGAAAAGTTCAATCTTGACTTCTGGCCAATGTCTGTATGGAGTTTGCATGTTCTTCTTGTGTCTCTGTGGAGTTTCCCTCATTTCCCCCAAAACTTGCTGAATTTTTATTTATTTTTTTATTGGAGGGATGGTATATTGGTTAAAGTGTTTATCTCTCAGAAAAGAGATGGCGTTTGATTCTCACTAAGGGAAATTGAAGTGGTTTATAATGGCAAACAGGGGCAGTTAACCTAGTACTTGCGTATGAACCTTGCCTGTCTGCTGTTGGCGACTGTTTAACGCTGCTGATGCATCTGTACAGGTCTCACTTGCTGGGTTGTTCAGTTTGCTGCTGGCAAGTCAACTCAAAAAAGGATAGAAGAACACTTCTCTTAGCCTTTTAATGATGGGTACCAAGTTATCCCAGCAGTGTGGTAAAAAGACACATTTGTAGATACTGAGATAATGTTGTCTTAAGATATGTGATTTTATATTAAAATTGATAATTTCTTTATGAAACATCTTTAAAAAATATTTCTGTTCAACATTATGACTACAGCAGAGGAATGTATTCGCCAGAGCAAATTGTGCAAGGTTATTTGCCTGCAGATAGAAATGAAAGAACTTGAATCCAGAAGTGAGAAGTCTTGTTTTCGATAGTAGCTCATAGGTTAATAAATGCATACTTGGTTGTTGTTCTTCAAGGATCTTAAGAAGCCTAGCCTTGCATTCCTATGGTATTTCTTAGACCTTACAGTTAGCATAAGGAACCCAGGGAACAAGCTGAACAAGGATATGTAGGGACATGTACATGTTTCTCTTATTCATGAGGGCAGGGTCCAGATTACGTTTGAACAGAGTAAAAGAAGCACTTTCTTTTATGTGAAATGGAAGAATGTTCCATAGAAGCAATATGCTAAGATACAGACCTCTCTCACTCTCCAACTTGTTCTGTTTATTTTACAGAAGAGATGGAGATCCACTTAGTGGATGTTTGATACCACTGGGCTTGCAAATGTGTAACTAGATCCATACCAAGGCAAAGGTTGTCTTTCCAGTAGCCTGAATGCTATTAAGAAGAGGGACAAGGTTTTGAGACTGCGTGCATAGTTTTCACAGTTTAGGCCCTTCCTTGATTTTTAATTGTGAAAATGTTGTGGTAATTCCAGTTGTACCGTGATTGGACAGATGCATATCAAAAGGGGCATTATACTCCATTATAAACTTAATGAGTGGCAAGTAAAGTGGAATGATTCCATCCCAGGATCAGGACTCCATGGATGTTCTTTGTGTACCACTGTTGTAGTCATCACATTTGGGTTATCCCTGCCAGGGTAGCCCTCTGCCAGCCCGAATACCAGAGACTTGGTATTTCTGTGTCGGTTGCTGTCACTTGAAGACTGACATCAGGTCGTCAGTAGTATAAAGTAAGGCAGCCGACGCCATTACATCAGTCGTTATTGCCGTGGAGTCCGAAGCAGAAACAGTTAGCGTAAGTGCTGGTTGGCCGCTACCTGAGCTTTTGTCTCCAAATTGAAGTTGAAGTCTTCTAAAGTGAAGTACCCCGTTGGGGATCCTTTTTTCTTGCACTAACCAATGTCAAAGTTAATAATCGTCTCGCCTGTGGAAAGCAGAGACTTCCACTCTTACTACGTCACTTGTTTAGGCCCAGACCATGATGTCCCCCGTTGTCGCTTCTGTGCTTTGTTCAATGCCAGAACTATCAGTCGTCAGGCCCTTATAGCCAGATATTTTCGTTTACAGTTCTCGAATTCTGATATGGCTTCGGTAACCATCTGACAGCAGATCTTCCGAAAAAACATAAAGATAAAGACAGAGACAGACCGCACAGGTCCAAACCTACCGATGATGCTTTCTTTAAGCTAGTAGTCAGTCCACCAGTACTCAGTGAGGCACTTTTGCAGGCCCTGATGCCTGCTTCAGTTGATTCGTAGGCCGCTACAGAGACCCTTTTGGAGTCCAGTATGCCACAAAATTCTTCTTTGACTAAGGATCCTGTGGTCTTCTCTTCCTTGGATGGGTCCGGAGCCGCTGAGCAGGCACCAGCTTCCAAGGAAGTCCTTCGCACTACCGAATCTCAACACAAACTGATGTCTTCTTTCGTGACTACCGTTCTTTCAAAAACGACAGAGTTTCTTAGGCTCATGGTTCGAACCACACCCAAGAAACCGATGACCCGATCTCAGGCGAATGCTACATTGCCTCAGTCTCAAATGCTTAAAATGGCAGAAGACCTTATGCCGATCAGGGGAAGCCAAGCTACCCCCTCAAAAAGAAAAAGCGCTGTGTCCCATGTAGTTTTGTCTGAACAAGAGTCGGATGAATCTGATGCATCTGACTATGAAGACATACAACCCCTCTCCACTTATGAGGATTCTAATGCAGAAGACTCCATTCCTTTAGCCTCTCCCCCAGAGGATTTTTCCTTTGGGGGAAACCTTGCATACTTTAAGGGAGCATTTCCAACAGGAGAGTCAGGACTACCCTCAGTCTAAAAAGAGACTCAGGGAATTCCTAGATCTTCCGCAACACAGACCCTTAGCCATTTCCCCCAGTCCTAGATGTTTTGGATGATGTTTTCCTTGAGTCCAGCTTGACTCCTGACGCCCTACCTCCTGCTCCCTGGAAACCAGTCAGGTACTATAGAGTCCCTGACTCACACAAATATCTTTTTAAAAATCCAACAGCTGACCCTGAGGTCATTTCTCAAGAGCCATAAGGGATTAAAGCAACCTCTGCTAAGAATCCCACCCCCTCAGACAGGGATTCCCGAGCATTGGACAGATGGGGTGAAAAGTGTGCACCTCAGCTACTCTTGCTAGCAGGGCACTAAATTGTCAGTTCCATATGCCGAAATTTCAGCAACATACCTTGGAACTCCTTAAACAAAAAAATGTCTTCCTTTCCTGCTTGGGTTGTATCTAAAGATTAGCAAGACTTAATGCATTCTGCAAGTCGAGTAACTAAACACACTTAGCGCTGTGGTTTTGACACCCTAGAAGCTTCTTGCAGGGCAGCAGTCACTGGATCTGTCATTAGAAGACATGCATGGATTAAGGAACAACCCCTGCCAGACCATATCAAATCTAAATTGTTGAATGCCCCCTTGCACAAAGATAACTTATTTGGCACCAAGGCGAAAGAGGTCTTAAAAAAAGATGGAAGAAAAAGCAAAATCTTTGCAAGCAGTTAAGGATTTCTTACAGGTTCAGCCCCCTAGGTCTAGCAGGCATTGTCCCTCCAAGCACTGGTCCTTTCCTGCTCCGAGTAAACCGGCCCAGCCTAGGCCTCATGGAAACAGACACCTCAGACAGCAACTCCAGGGAATGCAGAGATGTAAGCAGTGGACTACCTCCACTTAAAAACCCAGTGACTCACCTCCTCCACCCCCCCTCTGCCCACCTTCACTTACCCCTAGGAGGAAAACTCTCCTCTCACTCAAGCACCTGGGCCACCATTACCAAGGACCAATGGGTTCTGAACATTGTGTCTCACTGATACAAATTTTCCTTCCACACCCTTCCAACCCCAAAAGTGTTCCCATATCTCCCACCAAATCAGTGGGCAGAGGCTCAAAAGCAAATCCTTTCCATGCTCTCTATGAGGGCAGTAGAGCATGTTCCTGCAGAATAGATGGGCCAAGGCTTCTATTCCAGACTTTTTCTGGTGCCCAGAAAATGGGCACCTGGCCACCCCATCCTCGATCTATCCATTCTAAACACCTTCCTGGTGATACCAAAATTCAAAATGCTCACCCTCCAGCAGCCTGTTACCCATGCTCTCCAAGGACGCTTGGCTAGCCACCCTAGATCTAAAAAGAGACCTACCTCCAGATTCATATCGGGGAATCATGCAGGAAATCTCTCCGATTCAGGGCAGGATCTCAACACTTTCAGTTCTCTGTGTTTCCCTTTGGCTTATCTACTGCTCCCGGAGTTTTCACAAAATGTCTGGCTCCGGCCATTGCCTTTTTCAGACAAAGAAATATTCAAATTTTCCCATACTTAGACGACTGCCTTATTCAGGCAGGCAGACAGGAAAAGCTGCTCAAGCACCCGGCCTTTGTAAAGACCCTACTAGTCTCCCTAGGGTACACAATCAATGAAAAGAAATCCAAACAGGTGCCCACCCAAAGGATGATCTTCCTAGGAGCAAGTCTGGACACAGCATCTCACATGGCATACCTTACACCAGAGAAACAAATTTTCCTGACAGTCTCTGCTTCTCTCAGCTAGCCACCAGGCCCCAGCTAATCAGCAAGGAAGATCCTGCAAGCTCTGGAGTTTGTGGCATCTTGCATACTACTCATTGCATATGCCAGACTGCATATGAAGAAACTTCAGTGATACCTAAAGAGCCTTTGGTGTCAACACTCTTAAGACCTGGAAACTCTTCTACCTATAATTCCTTGCCTCAGAAAGGAATTTCTTTGGTGGGCAGCAGCATGCTCCCACAACAAGGGACTGCTCTTCTCCCCAGCCCCCACCACCCAGACCCTCACCACAGATGCATCAGACTATGCTTGGGGTGCACACCTAAGGGCCAATGGAGCCCACAGCAAATCCCTCTTCACATCATTCAAAAAGAAATGATGGCTGTGCAGCATGCCTTGATAGCTTTCAAACCTCTTCTCTCTCCAGGGGCTCTCCTGATCAAAACGGACAACACCACTGTGATGTGGTACATCAACAAGCAGGGATGGACTCGCTCCTACCATCTGTGCAGGCTGGCCATGACCCTTTGGCTCGCAGCCTCTTCCACGCAACTACACCTGTTAGCACAATTCCTATCAGGCTCTCTCAACTCTCTGGCAGCCCAATTAAACAGAAATCTTTTGGACCCACACAAGTGGCAACTCAGCAGAAGTGCCTTCACCCTAATAACTCAGAAATGGGGAATCCCGAAGGTCGACCTGTTTGCCTCCCACACCAGCCATCAGCTTAGCAAATTCTGCACCAGGGAGCATCACTGCATGGCTTGGAAAGTGGATGCCCTGTCTTTCCCCTGGGTCAGTCTGTTGGTCTGTGCCTTTCCTCCCCTCCTTCTCATCCCCAGGGTACTGCTCAAAATCAGGGAGGAAAAAAACAAGGACCTTTCTTATAGCTTTAGACTGGCCCCGACAATACAGGTACCCCTTGCTGCACAGCCTGTCCCTGCTGCCTCCATGGCATCTCCCTCAGATTCCAACCCTCTTGACCCAGAGGGAAGGGAAATGCATGCATCCCCAATTGCAGACACTCAATTTGGCAACTTGGCTTATTCCCTAACCCCGAACCAATCTGCCATCCTCGGTGAACAGATTCTGGATGTTATCCGTGAGGCCAGACATCCTAGCACCAAAAAGTCTTATGCAGATAAATGAAAAAGGTTCTGTGCCTGGATCCAGGCTAAGGGAGCCAATACAGCACAGTCCTCCACCCCTCTCATCCTGTATTACTTAGCTGACCTACTACACAGTGGTCTCTTTCTCCTGTATAAAAATTCATGCTTCTGCTATTTCTGCTCATTTTCCCACTGAACAGCCCCTTTTCTCACACCCTTTGATCAAACAGTTCCTTAGATGGGCTAGCAACTTGAGGCCCCCCAGAAGAGCATCAACACCAGCTTGGGACCTTTGTCTTGGAAAAGCTCACTCTGCCGCCTTTCGAACCAGCTTCTTCTGCAGAGATAAAATTTCTCTCCTGGAAGACAGCATTCCTTCTGGCCATCACTTCAGCCAGAAGAGTCTCTAAGCTGCAAGCACTCATGGCTGTGAAACCCTTCATCTTCCATGCAGACAGGGTATCTCTTGGAACTAACCCATCCTTCATGCCCAAGGTGGTGTCCATTGTGGCTCACAACCAATCCATTCATTTGCCCACCTTCTTTCCTAATCCCCAAAACAGGGGAGAAAGGAGTCTTCACTCTTTAGATGTGCACAGACAGCTCAGATTCTATCTGGACAGGACTAAATCCTTCAGAAAATCTAATCAATTGCTGGGTTAGCTTTGTTACAGGGCAGAAGGCAAAGCCATCTCCAAGCAAACCATTTCCAAATGGATAGCACACTGCATCCATTTCTGCTACAAACGGCATGGAAAGCCTCCCCCCTAAGGGGGTCAGGACACACTCCACCAGAGCAGCCTCCACCTCTGCAGCTTTCCTCAAAGGAGTCCCCACCAGGGACATCCTGGAGGCTGCCACCTGGACATCTGTTCACACTTTTTTACCAAGCATAACCACCTCCCTCTCTTCTCCAAATCCAGGGCAGGGTTTGCCTCTGCAGTTTTGCAGGGCATCCTAGTCAGCCCCTAGTTTCCTTGACTGCCTCCACCCATTTCCTCGGCTTTGGGAATCTACCCAAATGAGATGACTGCAACAGTGAAACATGAATTACATAGGACAGTTGTGTACACTTACCATAAATGTAGATGTTAGAGTGTCTTCACTGTTGCAGTCCTGGTTTCCCACCCTCCATCCCCCTTTTTCTGTTTGTTACCTTTCTTCCTTGTTCTCTTTTCCTTACATGGGACATATTGATATTTATTTTCCATTGGTGGGGTTCTTCCACCAGAACCTGACCTCCTACTCTGGGGGCTCCTGACAGGTTAGGGCAAGAAAAACTGATGTAATGGCATTGGCTGCCTTACTTTATACTACTGATGACCTGAGATCGGTCCTCGAGCGACAGCAACCGATGTAGAAATATTTAGTCTCTGGTACTCGGGCAAGCCGAGGGCTACCCTGGCAGGGTTAACCCAAATGTAATGACTGCAAAAGTGAATACACTGTAACATCTACATTTATGGTAAGTGTACACAACAGTACTTTCCATGCCCTGTAAAGCAGAGAGCAAGATTGGTTATATACACTGATCCAACAGTTTGTTGCATTTAGTAACTGCTTACCTCAGTTTTAGCAGACATTTGTGAGAAGATAGCTGAAATGTATGGAGGGAGAGGGAACTTGTGTCTTGCTGCATTCTTGTCAGAGTGATCAGACCAGTTTTTTTTTTTTTTTTTCCGTTACTGTTTGGTTTTATTTGTGATTTTTTTTTTCTTTTGTTAGCAATAGTTTTTTTTTTCTTTTGTAAATCTGCCTTTTTTTAGGGGTTACCAGATTGCAGATGTGAAGTTTTAAAGGTGTTTGCATTTTGAAGGAAAATCAGTACGGCAAGTTTGGGTAAGATTTAAGAGCAAAGATAGTAAAGGTCCATAAGTCAAAGCTGTGGTTTTCCTGGTGCTAAGATGTGGCTGTGACAGCTCCTGAAAACTTTTAAGGGTTCTGTGGACTGTTAAGATTTGAATCAGTCAGTACTCCAGGATGTACATTCAGACTCTTTACTGGAAGTCTTTCGGCTTTTCCTGGTTAGGGGTTGCCACAGCGGAACTCCGGTCCGCTAATGATCGGCAGTTGATTTTTACGGTGCCTAGTTGCCAGCCGGATGCCCAACCTTCAAAGAAGGCACACCTATTCACACACGCACCTACCTGCATGTCTTTAAATGTCACTGGACCGCGGGGAGAACATGCAGACTCCACACAGAAGGCGCTGTAGCCAAGAATCGAACTGAAGAACCTCTTGCTGTGAGGCGACAATGCTAACTGCTGCACCACCGCGGCCTGTTAGACTCTCTAATGGAAGTAAAACTATAAATTGGATACTTTAGTCACATAGTGCAAGGACAGGATTTATTAGAGAAGACCCTGATGCTAGGAAAGATAAAAGGCAAAGTAAAAAGGTGGAAGCAGGGAACAAATACTCATGGAGAGCATTGCAGAATTAATAAACATGAATTTGCTACAGCTGAATAAGCAGTTCTTAATAGACGAGCTGTAGCAAGCTAGTTATTGAGGTCCCCAAAGGTCTATTTCAACTAAACCACCACCACCAGAATGTATAGCATAGACAGTAAAAAAAAAACAAAAAAAAAGTAGTCTTTGAGGTCAGTGACTGTCAGATTCCACTAAGCAACAACCAGATCGTACAGCATAGGTAATAAAAGAAAGCCTGCCCCCTTTTCTTATTGTTGAGGAGGTTTTTGTATCAAATGAAGGGGCAAATGTCTCTCTCTGTATGGCCCCTTGTGTGTTAAACGGAATCTGATTTTCATTTTCCAGGGAAGATGATGCTTCACTTCTATGTTTTGGTGTGGAGATTCTTAGTGTTTCTTTCCCCTTCTTAACACTTCACCTTTGTTACTAGTATGTCTTGTCTTGGCAGACCTCAAAGGCATTTTGTGACTTTTATGGAGTATAGGAACATGCGATTTGAGGCAAAAATAGCATTAGATCCTTGTGACTGCACTTTAGAGGAAAAGCCAAGCCTTCCTCACCCCCCCCCCCCCCCACACACACACACGCACAAAAGTCTCTCTTATTTCTGTAGGCCCTCCACTGTTTGAAGAGGATCTGTCTTGGAAACTCCAACTCATTTGTAACTGTTTATTCGTGGGCACATTTCTTCTGAGGTAGTCCAAGTTTTCATTCTTGTGGGCATTGATCCTTTCGCACAGATGCTGAAATTTCTTAATTTCAGTAGCAATGAAGCTTCCTCACCTACATTCTCCAAACTTTCTAACCCACGCATCTATTTTCTACAGAAAAATGTCTGTCTGCATACCACGGAAGCTCACATCTCTGGACAAGAAACCTGAGTGACAACCGGAGTCTTGTGAAAGCTGCAAGGCGGCCTGCACTGAAGAGTATTAGTGGAATTGCATTATGTTCAGCAGTGGCTGCAACTTAGCAAGAGGCTAACCACTAAATGTATCGCAATGCATTTGTTGAGTTCCTTTGCTGCAGTGGTTGTGTACTGTTAACTGATGGCTTGAGATGAGCTGAAAAAACGAGGAGTGGCTTGGGTGCCAAGCCCTCCAGAGCTTTCCTACTGTTGAGTGTTCCTTTTGCAGGCTTTCAAGGATTGACAGTTGGCTGATGTTTCTCCAGATAAGTTCCCTTTGTGGGGGGGGAAAAATACGTTCACATCTTATTTTCTAAAAGAAAGTGAGCTTCATTATAAAAAATATTATTTCCAGGCAAAGAAAAATGTGTTTTCATAGATTTGTCACTTGTTTAGCCACTTTCCACTTTTGTGGAATAAAGTTGTTAAAGCAAAGTTAGTGTTTTTTCATATTAAAAGATGCTTTAAATTACTTTTGGAGGCGAGGGTAAGTGTTCAAAGAGCTATTCACTGTATTTTATGGTGGAAATATTGACTTGCCTGTTTCACCAACTACTGCTGCCAGGCATCCCTAGAATTTAGGCATCCTTTTTGGCTTCACTATGAAAAAGTCTACTGGTTACTCAGTTCTTCTTTCAACCACAAAAGGAAAAAAAAATTTCCAGGTATCCTGTGCCCCTTTGTGTCAGCACGATAAGAAATTGCACCAACCACAGGTGGGTGAGAATGCTGTGGTCATTTCTAGTTCCACAGACCATTCATCATTTCCTTGGCTCCCCCTAGTATAATCCTTACAGCAACCATGGCACTGGGTTTAGATAAGTCTTGTGCTGCTGTTGAAGTGCCCTTGCTGGGCAAGGGAGAATCACTCTTGTCCGTGTCTGTAGAAGGAGCATGGAATTCCTCTCTGCTTATCCAGTGTGGGATGCCTATTCTAAGGGTGGTTTTGCCTGTCAATAGTAGGTCTGCTTTTTCACAAAATCCTGTCAAAAAAAGCAGAAAGTTGGACATTTATCTCCTTTTCAAGTTACTTTGGACAGGAGTGAGTTATTGGGCTTAGTTCTGGCTCTTAACCCTCATCAGTTCTGGTGCTTCTGGTAAGAGAAAAATAAATTGTTCATTCTGGAGATTTTCAGGGCGTTGGACAGGAAAAAGACTGAAAGGGTCAGCTTGTTTTCTTTCCTCAAGTTTCTGATTCTGACTCTGAGGATAGCATTTCTTCTGTTAGCCATCTAGAAGGATTTTTTTTTTTTTTTGAAACCATCTCAAGAATGGATCCTTTTCAATAAGAACATAATGATCTTCCACTGTCATTAAAGAAATGTGATTTATTACAACTAGAATTTCCTGAATCTACTTCAGTTCCTCCTTTTCCTCCAGCCTTGGAGGATGTTTTTATTACAACCTGTAACTTGCTTGATAGCTAGCCTGCTGCCCCTAGGAAAGCAGATAGATTTTATAAAGTTTTCTCAGTTTTATAAGTTTAATCTATGATTTCTATTTAATAATTTTAATGCAGTCCCAGATCAGACCCAACAGTGATTTTCCTTGATAAATGCTGCAGCTGCTAAACATCTTGTAAATGCATATTACTCCCTTTCTAACAAAGGTGGGAAAGCCTTTGAAAGATTTGGGAAAACAGTGTTTTTCTGCAACGCTTACTTTAAGAATTCTTAACAGCCAAGCCCACAAGTTAAAATTTGATGTGATGTAGTCAGTCTCACCGATGCATTGGATTCGATCCATCGGATCTGTCTTGGTCTCCTTTTACAAAAGTTTGAGGGCATTCTACCTTGCCCATAATGCAGTTCCCTAACTCCCTCAGATCTCGTTTGCCACTCTGCGAAGGAGGCTCTGAACTGTTTTCTTTTTATTGTTAAAAATCACCTTTTCAAACTTAATCTTTTGTATTATTAGCTAGTTTAATCCAGTTGAATACAATGGTCTTTCGGCTTTTCCCTGTTAGGGGTGGCCACAGTGGAAATCCAGTCCACTAATGATTCTCAGTGAGGTTTTACGGTGTCGAGTTGCCAGCCCGGCGCCCAGCCTTCAAAGAAGGCACACCCACACACGCTCGCACTTACCTGCATGTCTTTAAATTCACTTGACTGTGGGGAGGGCATGTAGACTCCGAACAGAAGGCACACCAGCCGAGAATTGAACTGGAGAGTCTCTTGCTGTGAGGCGACAATGCTAACCGCTGCGTCACCGCGGCCTAAAAGTTTAATACAGTTGAATATAGTATGTTATGTTGTCCTATCTCGCCTTCATTCTTACTGGATGGGTCCGGAGCTCCGACTCTGCCACATACTATAGCTCGAAGTCTTTTCCGTGGCTCATGGCCGAACAACTATCCCATCATGCAGTCTGTGATTCCCCAGATCTCGTTCGCCACTCAAGATCGGATGCTCTTCTCCTTGGTCATGGCTAAATTTTTGAAAAACCTATATTTCTTACATTTTTGCTAATTGTTTTTTTGCCTACAAGTAGTGATAGATTCTTTATATAGATAATTTTTCTCTGCTGTCATTCTGTGTGTGCTGTTAAATCTTGCTCTATTGTGTCTGTTGCTTTGGCCGTCAGAATAGTCGCAAGGCCTATTTTCTTTCTATCCCGTCAAGAACTTTAGTGTAGAACCATTGTCTAGTGTGTATTTTCCTTCTCTGTGATTCTTGGTTTGTTTGAGTTAGAGAGCCAAGTACCTGCTTAAGTTAGAGGGTTTAACTGAATTTTGATCCCTTGTTTATAGCTGTGCTAGGTCCGTTTAAGTTAGAGGGCCTAGCACCCGTTTTTATTTGGAGGACAGAGCTGTATTTTTCTTCATATATTTTCTTCAAGTAGATGTGCTGTGTATTATTATTATTACAGTGTAATGTATATATATTCATATATATATATTTATATATAAAAAACATACTGCGTGTGTTAGTTTTTTCTACATTTTGGTATTTTGTGTCGTTAGTGCTTTACATTTATAGTATTGGTAGTTGTGCTTCCTTCTCATGATGTCTAAGGAAAGTAGAGAGAAGGAACCTCAGCCATCGGGCTTTAAAACGTGTCAGAAATGCTCACAAAAAATGTCCCTAACTGATGGGCATAGTGTATGCGTTTTATTGTTCGGGGCCATTCACCTGCAGGAGTCATGTAATTTCTGGCACTTCTTTAGTTGCCGTGTTTTGCAGGAAAAGAAGAACAAGTTGATGGTCAGAGGGCTCCTAAAAACTTCTTTTGCTAAAGCCTTAGAAAGCCAGAGTTCCTCCTCTAAACCTAAGCCCCCTTCTTCAAGGGGTGACAAATCTACAAAAGAGACCATCTTCCTCTTCCCCCAGAGCCACCTCAAAAAAATATTGAAAATTTCGGACAAATCAATCTCTTCGGCTCCACAGGACTCAGAACCAAGAGAGGTCATTGAACTGGACAAGCCAAGTCCCTTCAGCTCCACAGCTTTCAGAGCTGGTCCACTGAGTTAGTACTAGTCTCCCCTACCTTAAGATCTCCCATAGTGGAGAGATCTCACTCATCAACCCTTTCCTCCAGGTTCTCTAGGAGCTTATCTGACAATGATGTGGCTAGGGTGGTGCGCAGACTTTTTTGAAGTCACCGGCGCTGGCTAAATTGTTTTCAGCTCCGACCCAACCGGTTCCGGAGCCAACTAAGACTTCTCTCATCCATGACTATTCCTCTTCCGAGCCAAGCTGGATCTTCGGAGCCAGAGTGCCGAGTACCGTTTGATGTAGAACCTTAGGTCCTGAGACCCGTCCAGGTGATTTTGGAACCGTTGTCTGCTTTGTGCTTCTGAGGTGTCTGGGAGCCGAAGCTCTCTGGTTGGTTCTGGGGGGATGCTCGGACCAGAGTCTCCTCTGTTTAGAGCTTACCTCTCGGGGCTTCGGCACGGGTGAGCTTGGCTCCTACATCGGGCTCAGAGCTGGTCTCGTTGGAGCCGGGGATTCTTTCTATTTCTTCGGAACAGGAGGCATCCTCAGAGCTGAGGGGGACCGCATTCTCTGAGCTGGGGGGGACCTGCTTTCGAGCTAATGTGTACTGTCCCCTCCTACAGCTCTACACAAGGGTACTGGTAGTCTTCCCCCTAAGGCACCGGAGTTTGTCTCGACACCATCCCATCCTCAGGACAGAGGAGATTCGGGGCCTCAGCCCCATTGGGCGAGTCCCACTCTCCCGAGACCTCCCCAGAATGCCCTTCTGAGGAGGTTCCTTAGAAGAGAACATGCAAGAGGAAGCATCTGGACTCGTCCAATGAGTCTATCATCTCGGATACTGACCTCAAGGAGTCAGAGGGGTCCCCACGGTTGCCCTCTGAAGATCTCTTCTTTGCAGATATCTTAGTAATCCTGAAGCAAAGAGGCGGCTGAAAGCCCATTAACCCTTCTGATGAGGAGTTGATATACCTGAAGGCCTTCGGATCCCAACCTTCAGCCTCCTGGGTGTCTCCGCTTTTTGATGGAACTGATGGACTTGGTTAGTCGAAAGGCATGGGAGTCACCAGACACTATGGAACTGGTCCCCGTGAGACTAAATAAATACATAACTCCAGCGGAAAAAGATTTTCTTACAAAAGGTGTCCCTGTAGATGCTATGGTGGTGGCGGCGGCCACCAAGAAGAAACTCTCTGAAACGTCCTCATCTGTCCTTCTGCCAAACAAGGAGTCTCGAACGATGGGTAGATATGGGAAGCATATTTTCTCGTCAGTGACTTTTACCCTTCGATTGCTGAAGTACCTTACGCACTTCACTAGACTACAGAGAGACCTCCTGAAAGAGTTGGGAGATGCTCTACAAGGTTCACTAGCTGAAGGGGTTTCAAAGTGTCTTCTCAGCTATCCACCTTTAAATTCCATAGTTAACTCCTCCATGAGGCTGATTTCCTGTGCAGTGGATGGAGCGAGTAGGGTAGCAGGTTCAGGAGTTTTAACTCATTAACCCCGAGTACCTTCTCATGGCGCCTCTGTGCTTAACACCGAGCGCGCCATGAGAAGATACTAATTGCAAGCTGTTATCCCCGAGTGCCTTCCACAAGCGTGAGAAACTTTATTGTACATTTGTAGATCAGCTTAATGTGAAACACACTGAAATCGTAACTGAACTTGTAATTTATCTTATGCAGCTACGATTCAGTGTGTTTTTACATTAGGCTTACATTTAATTTCATTAGAAAATCTGCTTGCAAAGTAGTTGCTAAAGCAAGTGGTGGCAGCCATTCGGAATCTTGCATTCCAAGCCACCACTTGCATCACACCTCCACCCCCAACGTGAATTTTTTTTGTTTTCCCTCAGATAAATAGAGGGTCCAGCAGCAGGTCTGTCCTTTCCTTCTGCAAATATTTGTAGATTTTACCTGCTACTGGATCCCTCAAAGTTGTTTTGTGGACTCGCGGTTTGCACACATCGCTGGAGCTAGAAGAAGTTTGCCGGTTCAGCTTTCCTGGTTCAGCTTTGCCCAAGGAGTTTATAAGGTAAAATATGTGTATTTCGATATGCCAACCCAAAAAAAAGTTTAATTTTGCTTCATTCTAATGGGGGAGTAGGTGTATTATCATTAACGGCAGTGTGAAATCTGTTTCTCATAAAATGTGAATTGCTTCTTTTATTTCCTGCCAGTAGCACCCCTTCTGTTCTGCTTTTGAAATGTACCTTGCAACACTACACTTTAGAACATAGTGGTATAGCTGAGGAAGCAAGCGCAAAAAATCGCTGCAGTTACATACTGAGTAAAGTGGTGCAAGAAGGAAGGTTTATAGTCATGCTACTAATAAAGGGAGCCGCCGGAACTGTGTGTTGACATTTGGTCCCTTCAAAATGTTGCTAAAAATAATGTCATGGTAGTTTGTGGATGCATCGTTAAAAGCGTTGTTAGCAGCGTTACTTTTAAATGCAAGGGTTCCACATTTGACAGCTGCTTTAACATTATTCACTGGTTTCTGGCCGTTCTTTGAATGCTTTGGTTTTGTTTTGAATTACCTGATTTGAGTACACAATCTGTTGAATGCAGGTTTCTACCCTGCTGTCATATGCATTTGATAACCTAAGGCTGAAGTAGTTCATCGTGCTACTGTGATTTTAATTAACAGCAGTGTCAAATCTGACTGTTTCACATAAATGTAATATGGATGTTGTTCTGGCTCTGTGTGACTTTCAGGGTGTTAGGCCGGTTAATAGATAAAGAAGTTTGTCAGCTTATGAACAGTAAATCTGCTTTACAGAGTGGTCTGTTTCCCATGAGTATAAACATGACAATTTTGTAGATGTTTCAAAGAGGCTTCTCCTGATCTTACAAGGAATTACCCTTCTAACTTCGCTTGTCTAAGCTATCTGAATTTACCAGCTTCTTAGCATTGGTTTTGAGGTTGCCAGCACTGAACCATGCAGCTCTGTCAAAGGTATTCTTAGTGCCCAGTCATGTGATGGGCTTGGCAATGTTAAACGCTTCAGCATAAATATTCTTTTGGTGCTAAGTGTTTTTTGCTGTGCTATTAGCAGTTATTGACCTGTAGATCCCAGTGCAGGTGATTTAGAGGTTTGGTGTCAGAGTTGATGACAACCCTGTCTGTTTTGGTGCAGGCTGCACCTGCTTTCTGCAGTAATCGATACCGGAGTTATTTTCAGTCAGGCAACTTGTTTGATTATATTTAATTCCTTGTCTAAAGCTGTTTATATACAAATGAGGCTGAAACCTGCCTTTATTAATATTTGGGTTTTTGTGACGTATATTTTGTGTTTTATGCCAAACTACTGAAAATTGTTGTCTTTTTTTTTTTTTCCCTCAGTGCAGTATTAAGCATAACTATCCTTGTAGAAATAGGCTTTAGATTAGAGGGAGAATAGTGGGATTTGTCCAGTTTGTATTGGGTTGATCCTGCAACCAGTGTTAGCTATTGATCTGGCTAGTTTTTTGCCCCAAGTTTTGATGGACTCAGACAGCCCCCCCCCCCCCAAAAAAAAAAAAAACAAAAAAAACATTGTTTATGTAACTAAAAAAAAAACATAAAAATAAATAATGAAAATATGCATCGGCCTACAGCTTCTGATCCTACAGTACTCTCAGCCATGGGCAGGTTATCAACCACTTGCGTTTGGTTACCTCCAGGTCCCCTGGTGTGGTGTTTGTGTGTGATATGAGGATCAGACACATCCTCTGAGGCTATACCTATGCTACTGCAAAAAGGTAAGAAAGCTATAGATAGCAAAACAAACATACAGGTGAACACTAGGGTGGTAAAATAGAGCAAAGTTGGTTGTTGAGAGGATTATAAACATACCATGTCTGTCCTTTCAGAAGGATAGACTGGAGAAGGTGGTATGATTTTATTTCACAAAATCACAAAGGAACTGCACAGGAACTGAACTGGAAAAAAATGTTACTTATTAACCAAGACAGGGAGAGGGGAGGCAGAGATGTCAGGAATTGTAGACTAAATAGTCATACTTCAGTTTAGATATGAAATATTATTTTTCCTCTGAGAAGGTGGTCACCCAATGGAATGGACTTTCAAATTGAGTTGTGCATGGCAAAGCAAATTAGTATTTTAAAACTCATGGGATTACTGGAAGACTGGGTGAATAGAAACATCAGATGAAGGCACACCTCTCAATTGTCCAGAATTTTGCAGAAGGTCCAGATTTTTACCTCATATTTTTGGTCTAATACTAATAAAATGTATAGTATTCTGGCAAATCGCCCAGGATTGAAATCAATAATAACAAATGTTTGAGTTTCAGACTTCATATCCTTCAGAAAAATGCATGCCAATGCAAACCTTGTTGTTCTAGCAATTCTCTAGCTTTATAAGAGCAATATATAAACTCTGTCCCCAACTTATGGGTCATTGCTCCTCATTACGTTTGGCCTGGTCCAGAATTCTAGCACTAAGAGGTTGACAGGTACAGATGTAGGGTGTGGGCTGTAACACCCAGGTAGAATAGATATACCCGTACTTCTCTTATTCAACGTAAAATGCATTTCTCTGCATATTAAGTTTGAACAAATGCTTCAGCTAACCCATATGTGACTAGATGGTAAGAAGCTGGTATGAAAATTATTTTGTAGCTTGGACATTTTACATTTCTTTTGTTATCTGTGAATTATTAGTGTAAAAGTTGCACAGAGGTGGAGAGGAGCCATGCATACTTAACTGTCCAAATTTTTGCTAAGATCTCTGCCTCTTATTTTTGGTCTGTTGGTCATTAATTTTTGTGATTTTTCTGGCAAATCATTGAGGATTGAAATCACTAAATAATTGGCAGTAATGATATCAATAATGATTCCCAAAGCTGAGGAAGGGTGGAAGCAATCAAAAAATGTTTGGGCTGGCTAGTAGGCCTTGCAAGACTGATGTAGCAAATCCTGCCCTGGATTTGGAAAAAATAGGCGGGTGGTAATGCTTGGTGAAGGTGTGTACAGAACTCCAGGTAGCAGCTTCCAGTATATCCCTGTCAGAGACTCCCCTGAGAAATCCTGTAGAGGTAGATGTAGCCCTAGTAGAATGTGATCTGACCCCCTGAGGAGTTGTTTTTCCATGGTGCTTGTAGCAGAAATGGATGCAGTGTGAGATCCATTTTGTAATGGTTTGTTTTGAAATGGCCTTGAAATGTTGGCATTGTTTAACTGGATATTTTTGACAGTATTTCTGCCTTTTTAACTTCTGACTGTTATTGTAACCAGTGGGATGGTTAGGTGAGAGAACCTGAATTAATAATTTTAAACGGATCAGCCCGATACGTTTGACATTTCTGCCGGTCTTATTATTATTATTCTGATTGTACTCAGTAGTTGCCAGAGTGAGATGAAGGTTATCATTGGGTGACTACTGACAGCATGGAGCTACCATATTTTTTGTGCATTTCTCCTGGCTTTCAGTCGTGTGGAATTTAGGTGGGAGGAAGGGCTCAGTAATATCTAAGTGTTATACTATTTGACTGACTCAGGTCTTCTCCTTACTGATGATGATACTGAGTCTGTTACATAACAGCTGTACAA
This sequence comes from Protopterus annectens, assembly GCF_019279795.1. Taxonomy (NCBI): domain Eukaryota; kingdom Metazoa; phylum Chordata; order Ceratodontiformes; family Protopteridae; genus Protopterus; species Protopterus annectens. The sequence continues at coordinate 642,631,225 of NC_056728.1, forward strand.
TGTAATATGATGAATGCCTACTCAGGTTATGTGCAGCAATTATCACCTGTGTCTTAGCATGCATACCTTTGCAGTAATGAAAGGAAGGTCATTATCATATTAGCAATACGTGCAGTTACAATATAGCAGTAAGTCATCACTTTTCTGGGAAAAGTCTCCGCTACTGTCACTGTTATTCACATAAGTAGAAGTCGTTATCACCTTGATGAATGTACAAGCCAGGTTGTGTTTTTTTCTCTGGTTGGAGTCATTGCAAACAACACCCCTCATTCATTAACTGCTTGTCCTCCTAAACCCCTGATTTTTTGTTTGTGTGTAAGTAATATATATAATTTGTGCATGTGTATATGGCTATATATGTATGTACATAATGTACTTACACATATATACATTGTTTACACGTGTGTGTATGTATGTGTGTGTGTGTGTGTGTATGTATATATATATATATATATATATATATATATATATATATATATATATATATATATATATAAAGGGGGTCATTTGGGTGAATTTAGGGACATGTGTATAACAGGGGAAGTGCTTCTGCATACATGGTCAGACTGCTGAAGATCATAATACAGATACGGTGTAACAAGTATAGGTTATCTATATAGCACAGGTTTCAGTGATGGTTAATAGAAGTTTTTGTTTATGTATCCAGCTTTCGAGAATAATTTATTATCTGTTAATATGCACATACTCCACACTAACATGTATTAATTATTTGGTTATATGGTTATGGAAATGATGCTTTTTTCATATTTTGGTAGATAACTTTGCAAGGGAGCATCTGAATGTGCCAAGTAATACCTCATTTTGAAGACAGTATTGCTGGTTCTAACATGGTAAAAGAATTGTGCCTGTATGTTGGACACATGTGCAGATATCAAAGTTGGTTTGGAATTAGGTTATGGAAATTATGATTTTTTTCATATTTTGGTAAATAACTTTGCAAGGGAGCATGTCAGTGTGCCAAGTAATACCTAGTTTTGAAGACAGTGTTACTCCTTACAACATGGTAAAAGAACTGTGTCTCTGCACTCTATACATGTACATATATCACAGTTTGTTTAGTCTTGTACGATTATGAAAATTATACATTTACATTACTTTTCATTATTATGCCCATATCTTTGGAAGGGAGCATGGTGATCACACAAATGATGCAACATTTTGAAGCTGACATTCAGCTGCACAACTTCTACACTGATATGTAGGCTCTGTCTGTTACAGGTGATGAGATATTATGCTTTGTTTATTTATCAGTTATGAAAAATAATATATTAATCATATTTCTGTGAATATCTCAAGAAAGGAACATCACACAGTAATGGTTAAGGTATCATTTTAAAGCTGACATTCATACTAACAAATTACATTCAAATTGTATGGGACTGCATGGTACATTGACCAAGATATTATGCTTTGTTTTTCCAAAAAGGTAAAAAATATGCACAATATCAGCATTCCTTGCCATATATTTAATAATGACTTTGATATACACTATCAACATTTACACTGTTGGAAAGGTCAGTGTCTGCTGAACAACTTTCGTGTTTACATTTTTAGTCTAGCTCTTATAGTTAGAGTTATGAACATTTGTTTTCTGTATGGTTTTACAAATGGATTTTCTGAAAATGAGCACAGGCTGCACTGTTCCTATGGTGGAATTAAGCAGGCAGCTTTTCCTGAGCTGCTCCGGAGTGAATGAGTTAAGGAGGCACTCCTGGATGCACTTGTGTAATTTTGTGGAACCTTTTAAGTCTTCCTTTGTCAACACCCCTTTTGATGGTTCTTCACTCTTTGGACCAAAAGTCAAGGACACACTCACCAGATGCGAGCAGGAAGGGAAAATTCTCTCTGCCGTTGGGGTGCGTTTTTCCATCCCTTCAAGACCCTATCCTAAGAGTCGGAGGTGAAAAAATGTGGTTCAAGAAAGCCCAAGGAGTTTTTCAAGATGCACATGGTGAATCCTACCCCAGGGGCAGAGGGGGAGGTGATAATGGTAGATGCCCTCCACGAGGCAGAGGTGGTCTGCAAAATCAGGGTGACCATGATTCCGTTTGCAGCTGACACTTCAGCACCTCCTGAAAGGAGGCCCATCTGTCCTACTCTGTAGACAGTTGCGGGGAGATTATCTTTGTACCCAGAAGCCTGGCGAGATATCACAAAAGACAAGTGGGTGCAAAGTATAATATCCATAGGTTACTCCAGTCCCTTCTCCCTTCCTGTCCCACAGCTCTGAAGGATCCCTGACATTCCACCTAGTCTTTAAGTGAACAGGCAACTGTAGAGATTCAAAAGTTTATAGACAAGAGAGTCATCCAAGAAGTCCCTGCAGACCAAGTAGGATTCGGAACTTACTCAAGATTCTTTTTAGTGCCAAAAAGAACAGGGGACTGGAGACCCATATTGGATCTCAGCAAACTAAATGAATCTGTGAAGAAGTCCAAGTTCCAAATGGTGACACTACAGTCAGTTCTTCCCTTTTTAGGGAAAGATGATCGAATGTGCTCAGTAGACCACCAAGATGCATACTACCACATAAAAATGGACAGAGCATCAAGAAGTCAGTTACGTTTCTGGCTGGGAACCAGGCATTATCAGTTTCAAGCTCTGCACTTTTGTCTCACTGCAGCCCCCAGAGTGCTCATCAAATGTATGGCAGTAGTCACGGCTCACTTGTGCCGTTTGGGAATCCAGGTGTTGCCGTATCTAGACGACTGGATCCTGACTGCCAGCACCGAGCATCTACTACAACAGTCCAAATTTGTTCTCAATTAGGGATAACAATAAACTTAGGGAAATCTGCCTTGTTGCCTTGTCAACATATTACCTTTATAGGAGCAGAGTTGGACACAGTCTCTATGATAGCAAAATTACCTGCAGAAAGAGTTTTGGTCCTCAGACAACAAATTTCTGATCTCCTGCCAAAGACAAAAGTAATAGTGAAAACAATCTTGAAAGTTCTAGCGATGATGGCATCAACAATAACCCTAGTTCTGTTAGCTAGGATGCACATGAGAATTCTTCATTAGCTTCTCTTTTCAGTGGTCCTTACAAGAACTTCCCATGTCTCACCAGATCAGAATTACAGAGTCTTGCAAGAAGGATTCTAAGATGGTGGCTCCTCTCCAGTCATGTCTCAGGTTGACCCTTTACTCTACAACAACCTCTGGCAACAGTGACCACGGATGCCTCCCAGATAGGGTGGGGGGGTGCATAATTTGGGGAGGACGGTCCAAGGCACTTGGCAGGAACACGAGACCTATTTGCATATCAGTGCCTAGGGATGAGAGCAGTGCTGTTGACGTTGCAGGCACTTCAGGACTCTCTTCCACTAGGAACAATTGCAATTCAGTCAGACAGTATGTCGGTGGTTTGGTACATAAACAAGGAAGAACCAATTCTTTACCCCATTTGCTGAGAAGCAGTCCGAGTATGGCAATGGGCAATCTCTTCCCAACATTTTCTGATAGCAATGCACATCCCGGGGAAATCCAGCGTGATAGCAGACAGGCTAAGCAGAGCAATTCTGATGCCTCCCGAGTGGTCTCTAAAGAAAGAGATAGCAGTAAGGATATTCTGGAAATGGGGTCAGCTTTGCTGCAACCTATTTGCCACTCCCACGAATGTCAAATGCAGCAGCTATTTTGCCCCTGATCCCCCCTCTGGGGGGAGTCCCCCAGGGATGGACTTGTTATCAATTGGCCCTCGAGGCTACTGTATGTTTGTCCTCCTTTCCCCCTAATTTCTCAAGTCATTCAGAAAGCCTACTCATTGAGAAGTAGGATGACTCTTATCGCTCCATACTGGCCTCGTCAGATTTGGTTTTCCTTCCTCTGGCCACATCTTCAGGAGGAACTGTGGACTCTGGACCTAGTTCCAGACCTTCTTACTCGTATGTTGGGAACATCCACCCCTCCCTCTAAACCCTCAGTTTGACAGCTTGGCTGCTCCACTTCCCAACTTAGTCGGGCTTCGCAATTTTACACCAGTAATTAAACACATCCTGGTATCCTTGCACAAAGCTACAACTAGGAAGCTATTTTCTAGCAAATGGAAAAGATTCTCACTCTAGGCTCAAGAGTAAAAACATCAATCCCCTTTCTGCTCCGATCTCTTCTGTTCTTGAGTTCCTATCAGAGCTTTTTCAACAAGGTTCAGCGGCAGCTACTATCAAGGTGCAATTGGCTGCAATTTCTAATTTTCATACAGGAGACAATTTCTAACTTGGTCACACAGATTATGTAAAGCCTTTATGAAGGGTACCTGTGCATTAAGACCCCCCCCCCCCATTAAAGAACCACTCTTGCCATGAGACTTGAATTTTGTTCTGACATATCTGACCTTGCCTTTTGAACCCTCATCTTGTGACCACAAATTTCTGTCTTGGAAAACAATTTTCTTAGTTGCTATTACCTCTGAAAGAAGAGTCTCGGAATTGCAGGCTTTATCAGTCAAGCCTCCTTATTTAATCTTCCATAAGGATAGGTTATCTCTCTGGACAAACCCATCATTTTACCTAAGGTGTGTTCACAACGTACCTTAAACCAATCTATTGAGCTGCCAGTGTTTTTCCCTAATCATGGCAACAAGGCAGAATGCAAGCTACATCAGTTAGATGTGTGTAGACAGCTTCACTTTTATTTACATAGAACCAAATATTTCAGGAAGTCTAATCAATTATTTGTTTCATTTTCAGAAGTAAAAAAGGCATACCAGTTTCTAAAGTCTCACTTTCAAACTGGCTCTCAAATTGTATTACCTTTATTTACAATTCTCATAACAGACAACTACCTTTCAAAGGCGAAGGTCACTCTACTAGGGCTATGGCAACGTCATTTGCTTACCTGGCTAAACTATCAATGGATAGTATTTGTGCTGCTGCTACATGGGCAACACCTCGCACATTAATTACTCACCATAACATTCTGTGTTTGTTGTCCATGTCGCCATTCATTCTTAAGATCCCTCTCACCTTCTCCCTGCCTAGGACTCCTAGAGAACCTGGAGGATTTCTTCCTTGGACAGGAGCTCCTTTGGCTTTCTTTCCTTTTGCTATCCTTTATTGTGGGGCTAGTGCTCACATATGACTCAGTAGCAGCAAACAAGATCTGGGGAATCACACACTGCATGATGGGATAGTTGAGCTTCGTGTTTCATTGTTGCAGTCATCCCTTGTGGGTAATCCCTGCTGTGGTAGCCCTCGGTTGGCCTGAATACCAGAGGCAATGTTTTTGTGCACCGGCTGCCGTTGCCTGTAGTCTGACGTCAGGTCGTCAGTTGTATAAAGCAAGGCAGATGACGTCTTTACATCAGTCTTGCCGTGGAGCCCATAGCAGAAGCAGTTCGCACGAGTGACGGTCGGTCACTACCAAAAGTTGAATTTCAGCAGAAAACGTCTAAAGCCAAGTACCCCGTTGGGGACAATTTTTTCTTCCTCTAACCGATGTCTGAAAAAGTTAAGTTGTCTCACCTCTGGAAAGCAGATCCCACACTGAGACTTTCATTCTTACTGCATCACTTGTTTAGGCCCAGACCACGACGTCCCTCGTTGCCGGTTGTGTATCCTCTTTAATGCGAGAACCATTCGCTGTAGAGCCCTTTTTGTAGATAATTGTTTTTGTGTTCTATCTTCAAATTTCGATATGGTGTCAGTCAGCCAACAATCAGTCGACATTCCGAAAAAACCTAGAGATAAAGATAGAGACAGGCCACACAAGGCTAAGCCTTCCGACGACGCTACCACTAAGCAAGTAGTCAGTTCTCTGGAATTCAGTGAGGTGCTTTTGCAGCCCTTGATGCCCGACTCAGTTTCTATGCAGGCCTCTGCCGAGACCCTGTCGGAGTCTGGTATGCTGGAGAAAACCCATTCATCTTCCAAGCCTTTCGGTTGTCTCTGACTTGGTTGGGTCTGGAGCTTCGACTCGGGCACCGGCTTCCGAGGAGGCCTTTCGCACTACCAGTTCTAGACAAAAAACAATGTGTTCGGATCCAACTACCACTTCTCAGAGACCGACTGATTCTCTCAGGTCTAGAAGCCAGGCCACTGTTAGGAAATCTGCTTCTGGCCACCATCTTGCTGCTGCTCCCCCACCCAAAAGCTCAAATGTTTAAAATGGCAGGGGATCTCATCTCCCTTATCTGAGGTACGCAGGCCCCCACTCCGAAAAGGAAAAGGCATCTTCTCCAGAAATTATGACAGACCAAGAGTCTGAGAAATCTGATTTTTCTGCTTTTGAAGAGGAACAACATCCCTTAACTGTTTGAGGATTCAGATGCAGAGGAATCCATCCCTTCTGCCTCCCCTCCAGAGGACCTCTCTTTTGGGTAAACACTTCACTCCCTCAGGGAACATTTTTAATGGGAATCTCAAGACTTCCCACAGTCAAAGAAACGACTTGGAGAGTTTCTGGACCTGCCCCAGCACAGACCCCTGGCCATCCCACCTATTTTGGAAGTGGTGAATGATGTTTCCCATGAATCTAGCTTAGCCCCTGATGCCCTGCCTCCTGCTCCAACTAAACCTGACTGGTACTACAGAGTACCGGAGTCTCATAAATACCTGTACAGGAATCCTGTTGCAGACCCTGATGTCATTACACAGGGACCCAAAGGAGCTAAGACTAGTTCTGCCAAGAATTCTCTTCCTTCTGACAAAGACTCCAGAGCTCTGGACAGATGGGGTAAGGAAGTATACACCTCTGCAACCTTAGCTATCAGAGCTCTCAATTGTTAGTTCCATATGCTGAAATGTCAACAACACACTGTGGAACAATTAAAACAGAAGATTGCTACCACTCCTGACGGTGCCATCTCAAAAGACCTGGCAGAATTACTGCACTCTGCTTGTCAAGTGGCCAAACACTCATTACAATGTGGATATGATGCCCTAGAAGCCTCTAGCAAGGCAGCAGTGACAGTGTCTGTTATTAGAAGACATGCATGGCTGAAGGAACAACCTCTCCCTGATCATGTCAAGTCTAAACTTATTGATGCACCCTTGGATAAGGATCACCTGTTTGGGCAAAAAGCAGAAGAGGTGCTTAAAAATTGATCGAATCGAAGCAAAATCTATGCAAACAGTAAAATATTTTTTTCAAGTTCAACCTCCCAGATTCCGCAGGAACTTTCCCTCTAAGCACTGGGCCTTCCCTGCACCTAGCAGACAGGGCCAAGGTAAGCCCCGCAGGGACAGGCCATCCAGGGCCAGCAAAGAATCAAACAATGGACCACTTCCGTCTCTAAGGCAGGGAGTATTAAGCCAAGCAATCACAATAACTCTCCCTCCCCCCTCTACCCTCCTTTCATTCATCAAGAATTAGGAGGAAGGCTCACCCTCTTCAAGGACAATTGGGGCTCTATAACCAAGGATCAATGGATCTTAAAAATCATTTCTCAGGGATACAGATTCTCCTTCAGCGAACTCCCTACTCCAAGAGGATACCCAGACCTCCTTCCAAACCAGTGGGCAGAGGCATTGAAACAGGTCCAAACTCTTAATATCCCAGGGGACAGTAGAACCTGATCAAACAAGAAAAGGTTTTTACTCCAGACTATTCCTTGTTCCAAGAAAAGAGGACATGTAGTGCCCCATCCTAGATCTATCCAAACTGAACACCTCCTTGATGGTCCCCAGATTCAAAATGCTAACCTTGCAGAAGTCCTGCCTGTGCTCACACAAAATGCCTGGCTTGTGACACTAGACCTAAAAGATGCCTACCTCCTCATCCATGTCAGGTAATCATGCAGAAACTTCCTGGACTTCAGAGCAGGCTATCAACACTTTCAGTTCTCTGCTCTGCCCTGTGGCTTATCTACTACTCCCAGAGTATTCACCAAATGCTTGGCCCTAGCTGTAGCATTCTGCAGATATACAGATTTAACCTTACCTGGACGACTGCCTCATTCAGGCGGACTGCAAAGAAAAGTTTCTCCAGGACCTTCTCTTTGTCAAATCATTCCTAACTTCCCTAGGGTTCACCATCAATGAGAAAAATTCAAAGCAAAACCCCACCAGAAAATTGTTTTCCTGGGAGCTGTGCTAGACACAGCAACCCAAATGGCCTTCCTATCCCCAGAAAAGCAGAGCTTTCTGCCTCTTTACTTCACCCAGCTGGCTTCCAGAAGTCTCCTCTGCGAGGAAGTTCCTGCAAGCCCTGGGATACATGGCATCTTGCATTCTTCTCATCCCTTTCGCCAGGTTTTACATGAGAAAACTTCAGTGGTACTTAAAGAACATTTGTTGTCAGCACTCTGTCCCTAGAGACCACTCTCCCTCTGATCCCTTGTATAAGGGCTATATTTCTCTGGTGGGCAGAGGCCTGTGCCATGAACAAGGGTGTTCCTTTCATTCTCCGCTCTTTTGGCCGGACCATCACCACCGATGCCTCAGACATTGCTTGGGGCGCTCACCTAGCAGCCAGGTGTACCCAAGGCCTTTGGAATGCCCAGCAACTTAACTTGCACATCAACCAGAAAGAAATTATGGCAGTGCAAAAGGATCTGACTTCCTTCCAACCCCATCTCAGGCCAAGGGTCCTCCTTATAAAAATAGACAACACCACAGTGATGTGGTACATCACTAAGCAGGGGGGAACCCAATCTTACCCCTTGTGCAGGTTAGCTATGAGTCTCTGGCTTACAGCCACCTCCATGGGGCTACACCTAATTGCCCAATACTTACCAGGGATCAACAACACACTGGCGGACCACCTAAGCAGAAACTTACTGGACCACCACAAATGGCAGCTCCACAGAGAAATTTTTCCGCAAATCACCCAGGAGTGGGGGACCCCAGAATTGAACCTCTTTGCCTTATACCTCAACCACCAGCTGCACAAGGTCTGTACCAAGGAGTATCACCTCCTAGCATGGAAGGTGGATGCCTTGACCTTCCCCTGGAGCTCCCTCTTTATGTATGCATACCCCCCCTCTGCCCCTTAGTCCCAAGGTTCTGCTCAAAGTAAGAGAGGAGAGACCAAAGGCCATCCTCATTGCTCCAGATTTGCCCAGACAGCATTGGTACCCTGCATTATGCAGTCTGACCTTACAGCCCCCAAAGCTGCTTCCCCTGATGTCAGACCTCTTGACTCAGGAGTGGGGGAAAGTACTGCATTCAGACCTACAGACTCTTAAACTTTCAGCACAGCTTATACACTGAAAACTAACAAGGCATCCCTGTTAAGCAAACAGGTCCTGGACATCACAGAGGCCAGAAGGCCCAGCACAAGAAAATGATATGCAGGAAAATGGAAAAGATTCTGCTCTTGGAAACAATCAAAAGGGGGCAGTACCTCCCAACCTTCCATCCCTCTCATCCTGGATTACCTAGTAGAGTTGTTCAGTAGTGGCCTCTTTCTCCTGTATTAAAATCCATGCATCGGCCATCTCTGCCCGTTATGATTCAGACCCTCCCCTCTTCTCTGATCCTTTGATTAAGCAATTCCTCAGAGGCTTCTAATGTCCGGCCTCCCAGAAGGCCTTCGACGCCACCCTGGGACCTGAGTTGTGTGTTAGAGAAGCTAACCTTACCTCCTTTCAAACCTGCTGCTTCAACAGAATTGAAATAACTGTCTTGGAAGACTGCCTTTCTACTAGCTATCACCTCAGCCAGAAGGGTCTCGGAACTTCAAGCTCTCGTGGCTGTCGATATCTTCATAATTTTCCATGCAGACGGGTCTCCCTGAGGACTAACCCCTCCTTTATGACCAAGGTGGTATATGATGTGACCCTTAACCAGGCCATACACCTTCTCACCTTCTTCCCCAACCCTCAAAACAAGGTGGAAGGAATTCTGCACTCACTAGACTTGCACAGACAATTCTGATACTATCTGGACTGTGCTAAGCAATTCAGAAAAACAGACCACCATCTTGTAAGCTTTGCTCCAGGAGCAGAGGGGAAGCCCATCTCCAAACCAACGATTTCCAAATGGATTTCACACTGTATCCATTTTTGCTGCAGACTATATGGGAAACCCATCCCTAAGTCTATCCATACCCACTCCACTAGTGCAACCTTCACTTCCACTGCCTTCCTCAGAGGAGTACCTACCAGTGACATCTTGGAAACGGCCACCTAGACCTCTGTCCATACCTTTACAAAGCATGATCACCTACCTCTCTCTTCTGAGTCTAAGGCAGGGTTTGCCCCTGCAGTTCCGCAAGGCCTCCTGACCCAAAGCTAGGACTCCACCTTTCCTTCCACCCTTTTCCTCAGCTTTGGGAATCCTCCCACAGGTGATGACTGCAAAAGTGAAACATGAAGAACATAGCACAGTTGTGTACACTTACTATAAATGTAGATGTTCAAGTGTATTCACTGTTGCAGTCTTGGTTTCCCTCCCTCCTTCCCCTATTTAACATTTTCCCCTAGGGGGATGCAAGCTTCCCAAGGTGGCTTTTAGCCACCAGGACCACTTCTCTCTCTCTTTTCCCTTGTGCGTCTGACAGGTTAGGGCAAGAAAAACGGCTTTATTGCACTAACGACCTGACATCAGACTATAGGTGATGGCGGCCGGCTCACAAAAACAATGACTCTGGTGTTGGGCTGACCTAGGGCTATTACAGCAGGGATAACCCACAGGTGATGACTGGAAACAGTGAATACACTCCAACATCTGCATTTATGATAAGTGTACACAACTCTACTTTCAGCCATGAGCCAAGTAAAAGACTTCGAGCTATAGTATGCGGCCGAGTCGGAGCCGAGGATCGGCTTCGGACCCAGCCAGTAAGAATGAATGGCGAGAAGGGCAACAGACTTGGAACATTATGGTGAGTACATAATGCTCCAGGGACCTAAACCTCGTTACCACAATAAATAGAACATGCTGGAGGGACAGGTTCCTAACCCACAGACTTCCCATACTCTGGAACAATCTTTCCATTCATGTCAAGCAGAGCACTTAACTGGCCCTCTTTAAGAGAAATCTTGAGTGGATGGGCAATAGGAAGCTCATCCCGGGAATCGTTTCAGTGGCCTTGCTTGACAGGGGCACTGGGAACTAACTTTGGGCGGCATGATGCCAGGGGAATCTTTTTAGGCTAGGCTTGTATACTCTCCAGGGCCGTTAGCCTAGTACACACCTATGAACTTATTATATATCCTTACCTTTTTACAGCTGTAGGGAGTGAGTGTTGATCTTGTTGCTTTCCCTGTTAGCGTCCGTTTAAATTAGAGGACATTTATCCCTCTAATTCTTTTTCCCTTCCTTTCCTTTATCATCAGTTTGAGTTGGAGGATGATTTCTTCTGCAAAAAAAGTGTTGTTTACTTTCTGAAACTTTTCTGTCGTTTTAGCATAGAAGGCTTTTCTGTTTTTCCTGCGTGTGTGTGTTTGTGTGTTAATTCTCTCTTGTTTCTGTTTTGCTAGCCATTGAGAATGTCTCTAAAACAAGATGGGAAACCTCCTGGTTTCAAGAAATGTGAGCAGTGTGGGAGGAAGATGCCCCTAAGTATTTCACATACTTTGTGTGTGTGTGTATATTCCTTGGGGTCTCTTCATCTCCAGAATTCTTGCTCCATATGCCATGGGTTTAAATAGAAGTCTCTTATGGAGTGCAAAAACAAATTTTTTAAAGGGACTGCTGAAACTCCTTTCTCTGAGGCTATTTCTCTGGAGTCCGCAACCACTTCCAAGTCTGACAAAATCACTGAAACGTTGTTGTTCGGCACTGAAGTCTTCCATGGAGCTGAAACAAAAATCTTCTAGACTGTCTGCTCCAACAGAACCCTCGGAGCAGACAGTCATTTTTGGATCCAAGAGTTCATCGGAGCAGCTGGAACTATTGACTCCGACCTCTTCGGCTCCCACTGAATTTATATATCGGAGCCTCTCACCTTCATTGGAACTGATACCTTCTCGGCTCCCTTCTCCCCTTTTGACAAAATGAAGGTCTCCAACCCTTTCTACTCTGTCTACCAGAAGTTTGTCTGAAAATGATGATTATAGGGGAGTGCAGAGGCTTCTAAAAACCAGCCTTGGACATGCTGTTATTGGATCTGAACCCAAAGGAATCTGAAAAGACGAAGTCCTCCCCATTGGCTTCTGTTCCTTCTCTGCTTTGTCCCCTGGTTTCGGAGCTGGACGATTTGCATGTCCAGCTCATGTGTCTTTTGGATCTAGAACCCTTAGTTTCCTCGGATCCGATGTCAGCCATGAGTGTTTCTGCCCAGTAGGAGCCGGTCCATGGAGCCTGTTCAAATCTCTCCAGATCTGACCCTGCCTCTGGGGGGCTATGGCACTGGTAAGTTGGTCTCCTTCCTCTGCCTCAGAGCTTCTGCTGCACCAGGGATTCCTTCAGCCCCAACAACCCTTTTGTTAGATCTGTGATGTTCTTCGGAGCAGGGACAGACTGCCTTTGAGATTATGAGGAGGGTTTTAAATACATCCCACTCTCAGACACAGTCTATCTCTGATCTTCCTCCCAGTTCTGTGCAGGTATCTTTACCTTTTTGCATGCCCTTTCCACAGGACCGCAAAGACCCCAGGCCTCAAGATGTCCCACAGGGGACCCCCCCCACCAGTTTTGAAGCTTCCCAGACTACTCCACTGAGGAGGTCCTTCAGAAGAGGACTTGCAGGAGGAAGCATCTTTACTCCCGGAGGAGTTGATCACATCCAATACTGACCTCGATGAGGCAGAAGGGTCTCCCATGGTTACCTTCTGAAGATGACTCTTTTGGAGACATCCACTAAATTTTAAAGGAGAGAGGTGACTACCAGTCCACACCCCCTTCAGCTGAGGAGTCAGTATTCCTGAAGGTTTTCGGGTCCCACGCTCAACCTCTTGGGTGACCCTCTCCTTCCAGTCCGATGCACTTATTGATTTAATCTCTCAGAAGGCTTGGGAACCTCCAGATTCTATAGAGCTAACTCCTAGGAGGCCAAATGAGTACATTACTGCCCCTAAGAACAAGCCATTCTTAACTAAAGATGTAGCAGTTGGTGCCATGGTTGTGCCAACGGCCACTAAAAAGGAACCATCTGAGGCCAGTTCCTCTATCCATTCTCCAAATAAGGATTCCGGGACCACGGATAGTTATGGAAAGCGCATCTTTTCATCAGCAAGCTTTGCTTTATGGTCACTGAACTACTTGACCCACTTTACCAGATTACGGAGAGATCTGTTGAAACTTTCAGACTTCCTCCAAGGAACTGTAGCTGATGTGGTGGCAGATAGTCACAGCTCAGCTTGCCACCCTCAATTCAGTTGTAAACTGTTCATGAGACTCTTAACTTATGCAGCAGATAAAAAGAGTAGGGCTGCAGGTTCAGTTATCTCTTAGGAGGCAGGCCTGAATGCGCCTTTGCGATTTCGCAGAGCCTTTCAAGTCTTCCTTTGTTATGCCCCTTTTGATGGCTCTTCTTTTTCTGAGCCTAAAGTAAAAGAAACTCTTACCAGTTGTGAACAGGAAGGCATGACCTTGTCTGCTGTTGGAGTATGTTTTTGCACTCCTACCAGAACCTTTTTCCAGAGGTGAGAGAGAGTGAGTGGGAATGGGAAGATGTGATTCAGAAAATCGTAAAGATCTATCTAGGACACAGGGTGAAAGTTTCCTTAGAGGCAGAGGGGGGAACAGTAATGAAAGATGCTGTTCTTGGGGCAGGGGAGGCCTGCTGAATCAGGGCTCCAGAGAATTTTTCTTTGGTAGGCCCTTCAGAACTCTTGAAGGGGAGGCCGATTGCTTGCCTCTGGATCGGAGGGCGATTGTCTCTGCACCTTGAAACCTGGCAAATGATAAATGACAGATGGGTGCAGAACATAATATCCAGAGGATATATTATTCCCTTCTCCTTTCCTGCTCCTGCAAACAAATCCGTTCCAGGCATTCCGCCCAATCAGAAGGAACAAGCAACCTTAGAAATTCCAACGTTGCTAAGAAAGATTCATCCAAGAAGTCCCCACAAACCAGAGAGGATTTGAAACTTGGTCAAGGTTCTTTTTAGTCCCAAAAAAACAGGGGACTGGAGACCCATCTTGGATCTCAGCAATCTGAACAAATCTGTGAAAAAGACCAAGTTCAGGATGGTGACACTGCAGTCGATACTTCCACTCTTGGAAAAAGACAATTGAATGCGCTGTATAGACCTTCAGGATGCCTATTACCATATACAAATGGAAAGGTGATCCGGAAGGCACTTGCACTTCTGGGTATGAGCCAGTCCCTTCCAGTTTCGGGATCTGCCCCTTAGTCTCACTATAGCCCCAGAGTGTTCACCTAATGCATGGCAGTAGTGGCGGCTGACCTGAGATGCAGTAGATTCCAGATGTTTCTGCATCTGGACAGCTGGCTCATAACCACCCAGACCAGGCATCTTCTGCTACAAGCCATGGACTGTACTCTACAACTCTGTTCCTCCCTAGGTATTACCATAAACTTCGAAAAATATGCTGTAGAGCTATGTCAGAGCTTGGTCTTCATAGATGCAGAGATGGACACTACAATGAGTCTACTATGTCTTGTGGAAGTTTTCCCATCTTCGCTATTATGTAAGACTGTTAATCAAGAAGAAACTAGCGTCTACCAAGCTAGTTCTCCAAGTACTGGGGAAAATGGCTGCTTCAGTTCTCATTCCTCTAGCTCGTCTCCATATGAGAATACTTCAGTGGTTACTTTCGACACAATGGTCAGTCCTACAACTTCTTATGACACACAAAATCAGGATAACCAATTCCAGCAGTTGGTGGATTTACTCTCCTGTAGCATCTCAAGGCAGTCACTTTATCCCCCCTCAATCCCAAGCCACAATGACCAGGGGTGCTTCTCATATAGGGATGGGGCATTATCTCGGGAAGACTGTTCAAGGCATCTGGCAACACCACAAGGCTAATTTGCACATAAACGTCCTGGAGATGAAGGCCTTGCATTTGGTGCTGCAAGCATTTCAAGACTCCCTCCCTCTAGAAATAATAGCAGTCCAGTCAGACAACATGTCTGTGGTCTGATACATAAATGGGGGGAGGTGGTGGACCAGAGCTTACCCCCTTTGTCGAGAAACTCTGAGGGTCTGGCAATGGTCAACAACTTCCAACCGCTTTCTGATAGTAAGGCACATCCTGGAGAAATCGAGCGTAATTGCAGACAAATTTGAGCAGAGCCATTTTATGGCCTCATGAGTGGTCACTCAGAAAGTTGCAGAAGAGTTCTTCCAAAAATGGGGCCAGCCTTGCTGCGACCTCTTTGCTTTGCTCACCAATGCCAAATGCAGCAACTATTTTGCCCTGATCCCTCCTGCTGGAGAGTCACCAAGGGATGCACTTGTTCACGACTGGCCGAGTCTTGTTTATGCTTTTCCTCCAATTCCTCTGATTCCCACATTTTTGCAGAAAGCAAGTTTGTTGGAGGTTTCTGGACCCTGCTCCAGACTTTCTGATTCACCCATCCGGGATGGTTCATCCCAGTTTGAACAATCTCAAACTGACACTTGGCTGCTCCAATTCCACTGATTGCCAGGTTTCCTCTCCTTTCATCTCCAGTAAAACGTGTTTTTATCTTCCCGTAAGTCATCTACACGTAAATTGTGCAGAGGTAAATGGAAGATTTGATGTTCATAGTGTTTCACTGTTGCAGTCATCACTGTAGGGTTCTTCCTGCCAGCAGGCAGCCTGCTGCAGCCACTGTAAGAGTTCAGTTGGCAGCAATTTCAAATTTTCATATAGGGCAAAATGGTTCTGGAATCATGTCAAACAGACTTTGTAAGGCACTCTTGAAAGGAACTACAATGATAAGACCCCCGTACAGAAACTAGACTATCTTTGGATCTGAATTTTGTATTGTCAAATGTTATCTGCTCTCCCTTCTAACTGTCTGCTACCTGTGAATTGATGTATCTCATGGAAAACACTCCTCTTAGTGGGTGTTACTTTAGTATTTTGTAAGGACAGTTTCTTTACACACTAACCCCTCATTCGTACCCAAAGTTGTCGGAAAGTAACTTCAGTCAATCTTTTGAGCTACCGGTTTTCTTCCCAATTCATTGCATCTTTTGAATGTTCATAGACAATTCGGTTTCTACTTGCACAGAACTTCAGAAATCAGAAAATCAGATCAGCTATTTATTTCTTATTCTGATATTAGAAAAGGCCTACCAATGTCCAAAAGGCTTTCACAATGTATATCCTTCATTTACAGTTCTAAGAACAAAACTGTCACTACCCTTGTTAAAGCTCCTTCCACTAGGCCCATAAGCTTTCAAGCTAGGTTATCTTTGGACAGTGTCTGTGCTGCAGTGACATGGGCAAAACCTCATACCTTTGTTACTCGTTACAAAGTGGATTTGGCTTCGGCTTCTAGGAGTAGAGCATCTTTTGGTTCTATGGCTCTGAGGAATATTCTCCCATGAGCCACCCAAGAGTCAGGTAGCTTGGGACATGGTCCCATCAGCGAGAATAAAGACGAGATTGACAACGTCACTAAAGAAGTTATGTATTTACCATAACGTTCCATGTTTGTTCTCCATCTCAACCCACCCTCCATATACCCCTTATACAACCTGGGAGACCGAGTAGCACTGATTGGATATTATAGGATTCTGTAGCCTTAGAAACCACTTTTCTGTTAACTAAAATTAGAGGTAAAGCTATTCATAGCTTATCAGGGGCAAACAAGATCTGAGGGAGTTGGGGAACTGCAGTATGGATGAGGTTGAATGCCTACAAGTTTTGCTGAAGGCCCTGAGCTTTTGTAAAAGACTGAGATGGATCCAGTGGATCAGATCCGACCCATCAGTGAGAGGTAAAGGTTGACATGGGCAATACACATGGAATGTTATGGTAAGTACATAACTTTTTTTTTCTTCATTTGAGAACATCAGGAACATTATAGCTTTCCTCCTTGTTTGAGGAAAAAATCATCTTTGTGTACTCTTACCGTTTCTGGCTCTGTAGTTGCCAAATACTCTAGAGTGAGCTTATTATTTAGCTGATGTTATTAGCAGAGCTTCTGCTACTGGAACTGTTATGAGGTTTGCACGTTGGCTTACACAAAACCTTCCTGAAGATGTAAAAACTGAAATTTTGAATTCTGCCTTGGATAGAGAAGTTGTGTTTGGACCATCTGTTGTAGAGATCATTTACGAAGTGTGGCAAGGGAGGGAAGCTGATTCAGGGAGCTCCTTAGATTTTTCGTCCTTTATAGTCCAAATTTGTCAAGGGTTATATAGCCACCTCTGCATCATTCTACAAAAATGTAAGTATATAGACGCAGCAAGTGGCTGCTAAGTAGACTTTTAAAAAGCAATGGCAAGGGGTCTACAAAAAACAGAACGGAGGAGCCCCCAAGAAACAAGCACGGTCTAATGTTTGAATCACTGTGTTTAGAAATTCACCCTCCCCTCTAAACCTTGAATTCTCACTCATATTTGCTGTTTCTCAGGTGGGTGGGTCCAGGGAGTAATTAATCGGGGATAAAGATGGCATTTGGAGTCTCTCTTTCCTTTGAAGGGATTCCTCCTGATCCAGCAGATCTGACTTCTTTTTTTTTTTCCTCTTGTCATTCAGCATCTACTTGGTGAGTCATAAAAGCTCTCCCCCTCAGAATGGAGAAGGTTTTTTATTTGGGAATGTTTCTGGTACCAAAGAATGAAGCTTCATGGAGACCAACCCTAGATTTTTTATTTATTTATTGACATTTGATTACTGGGAAAGTCTGACTGGGTAGGAGCCCATTTTCAGTGGAGGCGTGGGTAGAAAACTGCAAAGTATTACTAAACGTTTTAGGAACAATAATTTCATAGTCTGTAAAAATATGAAAAAACAAATATGGTTTAAATAATTATACCAAATTAGACATAATATGAAAACATTGATTAAAAATAGATAGAGGTTATATTACAATGATTTAAGTTAGAGAAATTTTAGCCAGTTCGTAGAGAAATTAAATGTAGGTTAGTATAATACAAACAGGGATTGCAGTACAAAGTGAGAGAAAAGCAAGCTTATGGTATATTTAGAGAGAAAACTAGGGAAGAAAAATTGATAGAAGTAAGGAAATGGGTGAAGAAGGGGAGAGTAAGGAGATATAAGGCATGAATAGGTAATATGTTCACATTTAGGAATATAGTTTATCCTGGCGTTGAGCAAGAACAGAGACTGCTTTTGGCTAGAAAGTCTTTCAGAATGGTTCTGAAGGGAGGGAGGGTATTGACCTGATGGATAGAGGTAACGAATTCCAATCCTTAGCAAAATGGTAAAAATACAGTGTCCAGCAAATATGATGGATTTGTGGACAGACGCGAGTTTTTGGTCATTGGATCATAATGACTGACTAGTTGTGTAGAATGTTTAGTGCTAGACAACCAGATGGATTCTGGATAATTTTTGTAGGGTGGTAAGAAGCTGTGTTGATTGGGCAGTTCTAACTAATGTAGGCTTTTTATTGCTATACAGTGGTCAGTTCTGAAAGGGGTATTGGCTGCAAATTTAGCAACCTTGTTTTGTGGCATTGTTTGGGTTTTGATTTGTGTGATGCCTGAAGGTTAGTAAGGATGGGAGCACCATAAAGAAAGGTGGGGAGGAGAAGAGTAGTGGCAAGTGTAGTTTTAGTTTGGTTGGCGAGAGAGTTTGTGGCTCTATACAGCATCCCTAGGGTTTGATGATTTTTTTTCTTATGCAGTTGCGTATATGCATGTGGAATTAAGATTGTCATGCACTGTCCTCAAATTGCTACGAGAAGTGAGTTCAATGGTTATGTTATCGAGAGAGAGGACTTTAAATTTTGTTTTTTCATGGGAGTGAGATTTTGGGGGAAAAGTAAATTTTTTTTTCTTTTCTTTCAAGGTGGAGCATGAGTTATGAGTTGCAAAGCCATGTTTCGGTTGTGTCTAAGCTTCCTGAGTAATTGTTTTGGGATGTGCCACATTTTCAGATGTGCAAATGAGTGAAGTCACTTGTGCATTGTATTAGGGAGGACTGTTGTGTGGATGTGTAGAGGGTGTTGTTGAAAATGTTAGAGGAGGGGACCAAGAATAGAGCCTTTTGGTATGGTACACCAGTGGTGACTGGGAGGTATGGAGAGCGAATAATGTATTTTACTGACTGATGTCTATTGGATAGGTAGCATTTGTACCATAGAAGGGTGGGCTGAGAGAGACCTAATGAGAAATTTGACATGGAAGTTAGTTGTACAAATCGTGTCAAAGGCTTTAGTCAAGTCTAGAAATAAGTGGAGCCTAGTTTGCCATTATTTCTAGCTTTGACAGTATCTATGTAGGTTAGAAGTGCAGTGATAGTACTTTGGGAAGAGCAGAAGGTATGATGTTCTTCGTGTTTAACTGTTGCAGTCATCATCCTTAGGTTATCCTGCCAGGGGTAGCCCTCAGTCGGCCCGAATACCAGAGGCTTAGTATTTTTGCGCCGGTTGCTGTCACTCCAGGACTGATGTCAGGTTGTCAGTGGTATAAAATCAGGCAGCCAACACCATTCCATCAGTCTTTCTTGCCGAGGAGCCCGAAGCAGAAGCAGTTTACATGAGTGCCGTTCGGCTGCTACCTGAGTTTTCGTTTCTGAATTGAAGTTGAAGTCTTCTAAAGCTAAGTACCCTGTTGGGGATCCTTTTTTCTTGCTCTAACCGATGTCAGAAAAAGTTAACAATTGTCTCGCCTGTGGAAAGCAAATACCACACCGAGACTTCCATTCTTACTGCATCGCCTGTTTAGGCCCGGACCACGATGTCCCTCGCTGTCGCTTTTGTGCTTTGTTTAATGCCAGAACTGTACGTCATTGGGCCCTTATTGTAGCTTAATATTTTCGCTCTCATTCCTCGTATTCCAGTATGGCTTCAGTAAGCCATCCAGCTACCGATCTTCCGAAAGAAAAGTAAGGATAAAGACAGAGACAGACCGTACAGGTCCAAAACTGATGACTCTTCTGTTAAGCTAGTCGTCAGTTCTCCTGTCCTGAGTGAGGCACTTTCGCAGCCCCTGATGCCCACTTCTGTGGATTCACAGGCCACCACCAAGACCCGTTCGGAGTCCGGTATGCCGCGAGACTGTTCTTCGACTAAGGATCCTGCAGATGTCTCTACCTTGGATGGGTCCAGAGCTGCTGAGCAGGCACCGGCTTCTGAGGAAGTTCTTCTCACTACCTATACTTGACACAAACCGACTTCTTTCGCGTCTTCAGTTCTTTCTAAAACTGTCGAGTTTCTAAGGCCCAGATTATGAACTACACCTAAAAAACCAACAACCCAAGCTCAGGCACCTGCTTCCATGCCTCAATCTGAAATGCTTAAAATGGACCTTATTATGCTTATTAGGGGAAGCCAGGCTACCCCTTCCAAAAGAAAAAGCGACTTGTCCCCAGTAGTTTTATCTGAACAGGAGTCCGATGACTCTGATGCTTTTGAATATGAAGACATGCTTATAAGGATTCTGATGCAGAGGAGTCCATTCCTTCTGCCTCTCCTCCCGAGGATTTTTCATTTGGTGTAACCTTACATACTTGACGGGAGCATTTCCAATGGGAATGTCAGGACTATCCTCAGTCCAAAAAGAGACTCTGGGAATTCTTAGATTTGCCACAGCACATACATTTAGCCATTCCTCCTATCCTGGATGTTGTGGATGATGTTTTTATGGAATCCAGTTTGACTCCTGACACCCTTCCTCTTGCTCACAGGAAACCTGACCGGTACTACTGAGTCCCTGACTCTCACAAATTCGTTTTCAAAAATCCTACTGCTGTCCCAGAGGTAATCTCCCAAAGACCTAAAGAAATTAAAGCAACCTCAGCTAAGAATCCCACCCCCTCAGACAGGGATTCCCGGGCTTTAGATAGATGGGGTAAAAAAGTATACACCTCTGCAACTGTTGCTATTAGAGCACTAAATTGTCAGTTCCACATGCTGAAATATCAGCAGCATACCATGGTGTCTTCCTTTCCTGCTTGTGCAGAAAATAAAGAATTACAAGAGCTTATGCATTCTGCAAGCCAAATTATTAAGCACACCTTGCAATATGGCGTTGACCCCCTAGAAGCATCTTGCAGGGCAGCAGTCACTGGTTCTGTCCTTAGAAGGCATGCTTGACTTAAGGAACAGACCTTGCCAGACCTCAAAATTATTGGACGCACCATTGAACAAAGACAATTTGTTTGGCACCAAGGCAGAAGAGGTCTTAAAAAAGATGGAAGAAAAAGCTAAATCTATGCAGACAGACTTTTTTACAGGTTCAGCCTCCGAGGTTCAGTAGGCATTGCCTCTCTAAGCACTGGTCCTTTCCGGCCCCCTCCAGGCCAGCTCAGCCAAGACCCATGGGAAGGAGACCCCCCCCCCCCCGAGACAGCATTCCCAGGAAATGTAGAGATCTAAGCCATGGAGTTCCTCCTCCTCAAAAACAGGGAGTGCTAAGCTACCCCCTTATGGTAAGAACTCACAATGACTTTACACCCCTTCCGCCCACCTGCTTGTGCCCCTTGGAGAAAAACTCTCCTTCCATTCAAACAACTGGACCTCTATTACCAATGACCGATGGGTCCTCAACATAGTGTCCCAGGGATACAAATTTTGTTTCCACACTCTGCCAACCCCAAAAGGATTCCCAGATCTTCCTCCAAACCAGTGGGCAGAGGCTAAAACGCAAGTACATTCCCTGCTCTACATGAAGGCAATACAGCATGTTCCTGCAGACCAGATAGGCCAAGGTTTCTATTCCAGAATCTTCCTGATACCAAGAAAAGAGGGCACCAGGCACCCAATCCTCGATCTATCCATTCTAAACACTTTTTCTAGTGATACCAAAATTCAAAATTCTCACCCTCCAGCAGCTTCTTCCTGTGCTTTCCAAGGATGCTTGGTTAGCCACCCTAGACCTATAAGAGGCCTACCTACACATCCCAATCAGGGAATCTTGCAGGAAATATCTACGTTTCAGGGTGGATCAATGCACTTTCAGTTCTCTGCGCTTCCCTTTGACTTATCCACTGCTCCCAGAGTTTTCACAAAATGCCTGGCTCCAGCCACTGCTTTTTGCAGACAAAGAAATATTAAAATTTACCCCTACTTAGATGATTGCCAGATTCAGGCAGACAATCAGGAAAAGCTGGATAGGCAAATGCAGCAACTTTGGGATGATGTGATAGAAAAAACACAGGAAATAGCGTAACCAACTTTTTATTTCCGCTTTCGTCCGTAGACTTCTTCAGAACAAACTCACAAAAAACACTCATGGCTTAAATACATGAATAATTAACACCCCATTATAATTAAAATATATCAATTAAATTAAATTACTTAATTTTAAAGACATACATCTATAAAAAAAGAAGATGGATACTTCATAAAATATGTAAACAAATCAAATCATTGTTTTTGTTTACTTTCAATTTTTGGTTTTTTAAAAAACATTTCATATTAATAGCATCATTAAGGCCAGGCGGATGGTCTGCCTTTAACTTTATCTGCCACTCTGCCTCCCTTTGTAATAACAAATTTTTAAAATCACCTTCCCTTAAATCCTTACTACACACTTCTAGAACTGAAAATAAAAATTTGTTGAAAACTGCACATACCAATGAATGTTTAAAGAGGGCATTATTGACGTCCTTAGTTTTGATTGAATATAAATGTTCTCTGATACGTGTTCTTAATTCCCTGGTTGTCATGCCTACATAAAATGCAGGACATGACAAACATTGTGCAATATAAACAACACCAGTACTACGACAGTTAACATAACCTGGAACTGCAAATACTAACTCAGAAGAACATACTGAAATATATGGACCAACTGCTATGTATCTGCACATATTGCAATCATTGCAACAATGCATGCCCTTCTTAACTGATTTAATTTTGGCATTTTCAACCTTATATTTGCCTAAAATATGTTTTAAACTATTATCATTCCTTTGCACAAATGCTGGATGTTCACCTAAAATGTTGATCATTTCCGCATTTCCTCTAATAACTCTCCAATTTGTTGTGATAATGTTTTTGATTTCCTTGCTATCAGAATTCATACCAAGTGTACATATAATCTTATTATTCTGCAAAGTATTATTAATTTTAATACCACCTGTAATAATATTATCTTCACTTAAATTTAATAATGGCCAAAAATCCTTTTTACGTCTACTGAGGACATTATTAGCTATTTCCTGTAATGTTGTTGAAGGATAACCCCTACATACAAATAAAGATTTGATATACTCAAACTCATGTATAACTTCACACTCTTTTGATGTCATCCTACTGGCTCTAATAAACTGGCCTTTAGGGATATTTGAAATAATATGTGTGGGATGTCCACTTTTATAATGTAAATAACCATTATTGAAAGTGTTTTTCCTATGTATGGAACTATGCAGCCTCATATCTTCTTGATCCCAACTTAAACATACATCCAAAAAATCAACCTTATTGCCCTTCCCACCAATTACAAATTTAATATATGTTGATAAGGAATTAATATACCCAAGAAACACATCAGTGTCAATGTCATTCTGATCTATAATGAAAAACAAATCATCTATAAAACGACAAACAAAAACTATTTTGAATTTGCTTAACAACAATGGTAAAAACTGATGTTCCCACATTGCCATAACCACATTAGCATATGCAGGAGCAGCTGGAGAACCCATTGCTGCTCCTTTGCATTGTCTATAATAGGTTTTGCCAAATAGAAAAAAATTATTTTCTAAAATTAATTCCAGAAATCTACAAATTAATGAAACAGTATTTGTAGAAAAACCTTTATAATGCATAGTTAAAAATTCCTGTACTGCCTCAATACCTTGAATTAACGGTATACAGGTATACAATGACACTACATCTACTGTGAGCATTGTATGTTTGTTCGGATTAAACTTAAATGTGGAAAGAAATACACTTAATTTGGTCAAAAAGTGCCAAGAATCACGTATATAGGAACTTTCATTCGTAATAATTGGTCCCAATAATGCATCTATGACCAAAGCTAAACCTTCTGTAATTGAATGAGATGAAGACACTATCGGTCTAAAAGGTGGATCAAATATGCATTTATGACACTTAGGAATCCCAAAAAATACTCCAATACGGGGATGTTCTATGACACAAAATTCATACAATTCAAGACTGATGTCCCCCTCCATTAAAGCCTCATATAAATATGAATGAATACTGCGCTGCCGTTTGTGAATTTCTGCTAATGAAATATTAACATATTCCTGTTCATTTTTTAAAAGTTTCAATAAACCTTCAGTATATGCTTCATTAGTCATAATTACTATATTATTCCCTTTATCACTTTTCATGAATCTATATACACCATTCAGAGATTTAAGCTTTTGTAAAGCTCTATTTTCTGCAACTGTCAAATTATAATAATGTTTACGACTATTGCTTAACAATACATCGATATCCTGTATACATAATTCTTCAAAGGTAGATAAAGTATGATGCAATTTAGGACAAAACTTAGAAGGTTTACAAAACACTTTGCTATTAATAGTAATATCATGCAATAAAAAATGTAAATTTAACTTTCGCACATATGTGCAAAAAATATGTGCGAAAGTTAAATTTACATTTTTTATTGCATGATATTACTATTAATAGCAAAGTGTTTTGTAAACCTTCTAAGTTTTGTATGGTGTACTGAATGGTGTATATAGATTCATGAAAAGTGATAAAGGGAATAATATAGTAATTATGACTAATGAAGCATATACTGAAGGTTTATTGAAACTTTTAAAAAATGAACAGGAATATGTTAATATTTCATTAGCAGAAATTCACAAACGGCAGCGCAGTATTCATTCATATTTATATGAGGCTTTAATGGAGGGGGACATCAGTCTTGAATTGTATGAATTTTGTGTCATAGAACATCCCCGTATTGGAGTATTTTTTGGGATTCCTAAGTGTCATAAATGCATATTTGATCCACCTTTTAGACCGATAGTGTCTTCATCTCATTCAATTACAGAAGGTTTAGCTTTGGTCATAGATGCATTATTGGGACCAATTATTACGAATGAAAGTTCCTATATACGTGATTCTTGCACTTTTTGACCAAATTAAGTGTATTTCTTTCCACATTTAAGTTTAATCCGAACAAACATACAATGCTCACAGTAGATGTAGTGTCATTGTATACCTGTATACCGTTAATTCAAGGTATTGAGGCAGTACAGGAATTTTTAACTATGCATTATAAAGGTTTTTCTACAAATACTGTTTCATTAATTTGTAGATTTCTGGAATTAATTTTAGAAAATAATTTTTTTCTATTTGGCAAAACCTATTATAGACAATGCAACGGAGAATGGGTTCTCCAGCTGCTCCTGCATATGCTAATGTGGTTATGGCAATGTGGGAACATCAGTTTTTACCATTGTTGTTAAGCAAATTCAAAATAGTTTTTGTTTGTCGTTTTATAGATGATTTGTTTTTCATTATAGATCAGAATGACATTGACACTGATGTGTTTCTTGGGTATATTAATTCCTTATCAACATATATTAAATTTGTAATTGGTGGGAAGGGCAATAAGGTTGATTTTTTGGATGTATGTTTAAGTTGGGATCAAGAAGATATGAGGCTGCATAGTTCCATACATAGGAAAAACACTTTCAATAATGGTTATTTACATTATAAAAGTGGACATCCCACACATATTATTTCAAATATCCCTAAAGGCCAGTTTATTAGAGCCAGTAGGATGACATCAAAAGAGTGTGAAGTTATACATGAGTTTGAGTATATCAAATCTTTATTTGTATGTAGGGGTTATCCTTCAACAAC
Organism: Protopterus annectens; assembly: GCF_019279795.1. NCBI lineage: Eukaryota > Metazoa > Chordata > Ceratodontiformes > Protopteridae > Protopterus > Protopterus annectens. The sequence continues at coordinate 642,656,966 of NC_056728.1, forward strand.
ATTACAGGAAATAGCTAATAATGTCCTCAGTAGACGTAAAAAGGATTTTTGGCCATTATTAAATTTAAGTGAAGATAATATTATTACAGGTGGTATTAAAATTAATAATACTTTGCAGAATAATAAGATTATATGTACACTTGGTATGAATTCTGATAGCAAGGAAATTAAAAACATTATCACAACAAATTGGAGAGTTATTAGAGGAAATGCGGAAATGATCAACATTTTAGGTGAACATCCAGCATTTGTGCAAAGGAATGATAATAGTTTAAAACATATTTTAGGCAAATATAAGGTTGAAAATGCCAAAATTAAATCAGTTAAGAAGGGCATGCATTGTTGCAATGATTGCAATATGTGCAGATACATAGCAGTTGGTCCATATATTTCAGTATGTTCTTCTGAGTTAGTATTTGCAGTTCCAGGTTATGTTAACTGTCGTAGTACTGGTGTTGTTTATATTGCACAATGTTTGTCATGTCCTGCATTTTATGTAGGCATGACAACCAGGGAATTAAGAACACGTATCAGAGAACATTTATATTCAATCAAAACTAAGGACGTCAATAATGCCCTCTTTAAACATTCATTGGTATGTGCAGTTTTCAACAAATTTTTATTTTCAGTTCTAGAAGTGTGTAGTAAGGATTTAAGGGAAGGTGATTTTAAAAATTTGTTATTACAAAGGGAGGCAGAGTGGCAGATAAAGTTAAAGGCAGACCATCCGCCTGGCCTTAATGATGCTATAAATATGAAATGTTTTTTAAAAAACCAAAAATTGAAGGTAAACAAAAACAATGATTTGATTTGTTTACATATTTTATGAAGTATCCATCTTTTTTTATAGATGTATGTCTTTAAAATTAAGTAATTTAATTTAATTGATATATTTTAATTATAATGGGGTGTTAATTATTCATGTATTTAAGCCATGAGTGTTGTTTGTGAGTTTATTCTGAAGAAGTCTACGGACGAAAGCGGAAATAAAAAGTTGGTTACGCTATTTCCTGTGTTTTTTCTATCACATCATCCCAAAGTTGCTGCATTTGCCTATCCTGCTATTTTATTGGTGACTGTTTGGTATTCCTGTTTTTTAATCAGGAAAAGCTGTTACAGCCCCTGACCTTTGTAAAGGAGCTACTGACCTCCCTGGGGTATACTATCAATGAAAAGAAATCAAAACTAGCCCCCACACAAAACATTGTATTCCTGGGAGCAAGCCTGGACACAGCATCCCAGATGGCATTCCTTACTTCAGAAAAACAAGCCTACCTAATAGGCTCCTTCTCTCAGCTAGCCACCAGAATCCAGTTATCTGCAAGGAAAATCCTGCAAGCTCTAGGGTTCATGGCCTTCTGCATTCTGCTCATTCCATATGCCAGACTGCATATGAGGAAACTACAATGGTACCTAAAAAGTCTTTGGTTTCAACACTCAAGACCTGGAAACTGTCATACCTATGATACCTTGTCTAAGGAAAGATTTTCTTTGGTGGGCAGCAGCATGCAACCACAACAAGGGACGTCCCTTCTCACAACCCCACGCCGCCCAGACCCTCACCTTAGAAGCATCAGACTATGCCTGGGGTGCACACCTGGACGGCAGGTGAATTCAGGGCCATTGGAGCCCAAATCAAATACATCTGCACATCAACCAAAAAGAGATGCTTGCTGTTCAGCATGCCTTGACAGCTTTCAGACCACTACTCTCCCCAGGGCCTCTAGTGATCAAAACAAACACCACCACAGTGATGTGGTATATCAACAAGCAGGGAGGAACTCACTCTTATCCTCTCTGCAGACCCGCCATGACCCTTTGGCACACTGCTTCAGCCATGCAAATACACCTGCTAACACAATTCCTGCCAGGCTCCCTAAACTCTCTGGCAGACAACTTAAGCAGAAACCTGCTAGACCCACATGAGTGGCAGCTAGTCCACAGAACCTTCAACCTTGTAACCCGGAAATGGGGCACCCCGAAGGTGGACCTCTGTGCCTCCCACTCCAGTCATCAGTTCAGCAAATTCTGTACCAGGGAACCTCACAGCAAGGCCTGGAAAGTGGATGCTCTATCCTTTCAATGGGTAAATCTCTCGATCTATGCATTTCAACCTCTACCACTCATTTCAAAGGTACTGCTCAAAATAAGGGAGGAAAAACTAAGGGCAATCTTGATTGCCCCAGACTGGTCATGCCAGCACTGGTACTCACTGCTGCGCAGCCTGTCACTCCTGCCACCATGGCTTCTACCTCAGATCCCAACACTCCTGATCCAGAAGAAAGGTGAATTCATGCATCCACAATTGCAGACCCTGAACCTGGCAGCCTGGCTTATTCCCTGACCTCTCCTCCAGCTTCCAGTCTAAGCAAACAAGTCCTGGATGTTATATGCAAGGCCAGATGCCCCAGCACTAGAAAATCGTATGTGAAAAGTGGAAAAGGTTTTGCACCTGGATCCAGGTTAAGGGAGCCGAAACAGCACAGCCCTCCCTACTTCTCATGCTGGATTACCTTTCAGACTTTACTACACATGGGTCTATCCTTCTCTTCTATTAAAATTCATGGTTCTGCCATCTCTGCTCATTACAGCACAGAGCCACCTCTCTTCTCACACTCTCTCATCAAACAGTTCCAAAGAGGGGCTAACATCTTAAGGCCACCCAGAAAAGCTCTTACCCCAGCTTGGGACCTTAACTTTGTATTGGAAAAGCACATCCTACCCCACTTTGAGCCTGCAGCTTCAGCAGAGTTAAAATTCCTCTCTTGGAAAACAGCTTTGCTTCTGGCCATCACTTCAGCTAGAAGAGCTTCAGAGCTACAAGCACTCATGGCTGTAGAGCCCGTCATCATTTTCTATGCTGACAGGGCCTCCCTCAGGACTAACCCATCCTTCATGTCTAAAGTGGTGTCCAGTGTGGCTCTTAACCAATCCATTAATTTGCCCACCTTTTTCTCTAACCCACAAAATGGTCTATATTACAACAGTGAAGAGGCGTTTAATCGAACGCCTCTTCGCCGACACATATAGTGCGAACGCACTATAGCACGAATGCTCAGAATACAGATTTCTTTCCCTGGGAAAGAAATCAGTAGTGCTAACTCACATACACTTTCGAACATTACAGTGTGGGGGACTCCACCCACCACACCCCAACGTGGGGGGCTGTGCCCCCCCCAACTAAATATACCAACTCCCGAGATCGCACTACAGTGGGGAAAGGGGCAAACACACTTGGAAGGCCAAGTTAATTCTTTCCCAGGGAAAGAAATCACTGTTCTGAGCATTCGCGGTTTAGTGCGTTCGCTCTGTATGTGTCGGCGAAGAGGCGTTTGATTAAACACCTCTTCGCTGTTGTAATATAGACCCCACAAAACAAGGGGGAAAGGATTCTGAACTCTCTAGATGTGCACAGACAGCTCAGATTCTATCTGGATAGGACTAAATTTTTTAGAAAAACTGACCAATTGCTAGTCAGCTTCGCAGCAGGGGCAGAGGGCAAAGCCATATCCAAACAAACAGTCTCCAAATGGATAGCACACTGCATCCATTTCTGCTACAAACAGCATGGGAAACTGCCCCTTAAGGGGGTCAGGACGCATTCCACCAGGGCAACCTCCACCTCTGCAGCTTTTCTCAGAGGGGTCCCCACCAGGGACATCCTGGAGGCTGCAACATGGACTTCTGTTCATACCTTCACCAAGCATTACCACCTGCCTGTCTTCTCCAAATCCAGGGCAGGCTTTGCCACTTCAGTCTTGCAGGGCATCCTAGCCATTCCCCAGTCTTCTTGACCGCCTCCACTCTTTTCTTCAGCTTTGGGAATCAACTCAGGTGTGATAACTGCAACAGTGAAACAAAAAGAACACAGTACAGTTGTGTACAGACAATCCGGACCACCAGGCTGATAAAAAAAACAGTAGGTTAGCGCTTTCAGGTTTAAAAAAAAACTTTCTTCAAACAATATAGAAAAGTTAGGAACACCTTTTAAAATACATAACAGCCAACCAAAGACTCAGTAAAAAGCCCTCCTCTTTTTTAAAAAAGGCTTGATAGAGCGCCTGGCCTGAATGGTGTCATTCCTATCAGCACCCAGATTGATTATCCATCTAGTTTCACTGCATTCTGTTAGATTTCTCAAATTACCCCCCCCCCCGCCCCCCCACCCCGGTAGGATGAATAACCTGCAAAACCATAACAGAAAATGCATGCCCAGGGTACTGCTTTACATGCTGATGCAGGGCATTATGTATATTAGCTGTACATATAACTGACATATGTTGCAACACCCTGTCTTTCAATCTACAATTCATTTTACCGACATAAAATGAACAACATTGCATACAGTCATCCAAGTACGTAATATTGCTGGTCAAAACGTCAGAATATTATTTCACTGAATAGCTCTTTCCAGACAGTGGATGGATGAATGGGTTGTTATGTCTAATATTTTGACAAGCTTTGCAATGTCTACAGGGGAATGTCCCTTGTCGCCTCATGACAGGCTTCCTAACCCCCTGTTGGGCTGTACAGAGCAAATCCTTTAAATTCTTACTACGTTTGAAACAAATTGCGGGTTCCTGAGTTATTAATGCCTGCACTCTATCATCAGTTAACAAGATTTTCCTGTTTTGGCGAATAATGCCACATATGCCCCCCATATTGTTACTATAATTCAAAGTAACTCAAAGGGGCTGCCTGCTTATATCAATCTCCCTGTCACGCACCTGTACATTTCCAGAAAACCAGAGATGTTCTTCGTGTTTCACTGTTGCAGTCATCACAATTGGGTTATCTGCCTGCAGGTAGCCCTCAGTCAGCCCGAATACCAGAGACTTGGTATTTCTGCGTCAGTTGCTGTCGCTCCAGGACTGACATCATGTCATCAGGGGTATAAAAACAGGCATCCAATGCCATTACATCAGTCTTTCTTGCAGAGGAGCCCGAAGCAGAAGCGGTTCGCACAAGTGCCGGTCACCTGCTACCTGAGTTTAGTTTCTGAATTGAATCATCCTGAAGTCTTCTAAAGTTAAGTACCCAGTTGGGGATCTTTTTTTTCTTGCTTTAACCGATGTCAGAAAAAGTTAACAATTGTCTCGCCTGTGGAAAGCAAATACCACACGGAGATTTCCATTCATACTGTCACCTGTTTACGCCCAGACCACGATGTACCTCACTGTCGGTTTTGTGCTTTGTTCAAAGCCCGAACTCTTCATCGTCACGCCCTTATTGTCGCTAAATACTTTCGCTCTCTATCTCCGTATTCCAAAATGGCTTTGGTAAGCCATCCAACTACTGATCTTCCAAAAAAAGTAAGGATAAAGACAGAGACACAGACCACACAGGTCCAAAACTGCAGATGATGCTTTCTCTAGGCTAGTCGACAGTTCGCCGATACTCAGTGAGGCACTTTAGCAGCCCCTGATGCCCACTTCGAAGGATTCGCAGGCCACTACCGGGACCTGTTCGGCATCAGATATGCCACGAGACTCTTCTTTGACTACAGAACCTGCGGATGTCTCTACCTTGGATGGGTCCTGAGCCACTGTGCAGGCACTGGCTTCCGAGGAAGATGTCCTACAAGGATGCATCTGCAGTCATAACAAATGGGTTGTCCTGTCGTCAGTCAGCCCTTCGGTCGGCCGGATTCCAAAGTCTGGGTCTGGCCTCGGCTGGTGTCGCACTTCACCCGACGTCATCTCTGCTGGTCTTCGGGTATAAAGGCATCAGCCGACGCCATTTTCCTCAGTCTTTCTTGCCGCGTGGCGCCCGAAGCAGAAGCTGTTCGCAAGTGCTGGTCGGTCAGATCCAGAGATTACTACTACCGAATACTACTTCGAAGACTTCTAAAAGCTAAGTACCCCGTTGGGGACTCTTTCTTGCCTCAGCCGATGTCAGAAAAAGTAAATAACTGTTTAACTTGTGGGAAACAAATACCTCATAAAGATTTCCACTCTTACTGCTTACCTTGTTTAGGCCCAGACCACGACGTAGCAGCTTGTTTAGTCTGTGCTTCCTTCAACCGACGAACGCTTAGGCGTCGGTCGGAGTTTGCTGAACAGTTTTTTCGGCTCAGATTTTGCGTACATTATGCCGTCGGATCCTCCGACTTCTCAAATTGTTAAAAAACGCAAAGAAAAAGACCGACACTCGCGGTCCGCGGTTTTGGCCGAAACCGCGAGTGTCTCTGTTTCGGCCGAAACCGAGCAAACGGGTCAATCTTCAGCCGAATCCATCACTACTACCGAGGCTCCTGCTACCCTAGTTGAATTGGCCTCTGAAGTTTTGCCTACTAATGTGGTTCCTATAGAATTATCAGACACTATCCCTTTGGATGTCTCTACCCCAGCACGTGGTGCTGCTAGGCCTCCTGCAGCCATGTCTATTAAGGCCTTTGCCAGGGCTAAAGCAGCCAAAACTGCTAAATCAGTGCCTGTTAAGCCCCCCTCACACAGGCCCAGTTCCAGTTCTCAAATGCTTACTTTGGCAGAGGATCTCATCTCTTTAATAAGGGGATCCCAATCTCACCCAGACAGGGCATCTCAGCCTCCAGAAAAGAGACCTAGAGCAGAGCCCCCAGAGCCAGTGTCCTCAGATGATTCTTCTGATGATTCAGACATTACAGACCATCCAGAGGCTCCTTTTTCTACTTATGAAGATTCCAATGCTGAAGTATCTATTCCATCTGCCTCTCCACCAGAGGAATTTTCCTTTGGCGAAACCTTACATGCCATGAGAGAGCAATTCCAATGGCAGGGACAAGATTTCTCAGATTCAAGAAAAAGGCTTAGGACCTTTCTACACTTACCGCAACATAGGCCCTTAGCTATACCTCCAGTTCTGCCTGTTGTGGATGATGCATTTAATGATGTTTGCACCGCTCCTGATACTTTACCTCCAGCCCCCGCCAAACCAGATAGGTTTTACAGGGTACCGGACACTCATCACCACCTATACAAGGCCCCACTTGCAGATCCTGAGACTATCTCCCAGAGGCCTAAGGCAGTAGCTTCGACCTCCGCAAAAAACCCTCTCCCTTCTGAAAGGGAATCCAGGTCCTTAGAGAGATGGGGTAAAAAAGTTTACACCTCTGCTACTCTTTCAGCTAGAGCTTTGAACTGTCAGTTTCATATGATCCAATACCAAGAGTTTATGCTTGATCAGTTAACTAAGAAACTGTCCTCTGATGACTCCTTAGATAAGAAATATGTTTTAGAAATGGTGAATAACATTCAGCAGGTTAGTAACCATTCTTTAAAATGTGGCTATGATGCACTGGAGGCTTCATTTAGATCAGCCATGACTGGCACAGTTATAAGAAGGCATGCATGGTTGAAAGAACAGGTCTTGCCGGATCATGTTAAAGCAAAGCTGTTAGATGCTCCTATGGATAAGGCCAGTCTATTTGGTTCTCCTGCTCAGCAAGTAATGAAGAAAATGGAAGAGAAGGCAAAATCTGTACAAACAGTTAAAGATTTCTTACAGGTTCAGCCCCCAAGGTTTAGCAGGAACTGGCCTTCCAAAAATTGGTCCTTTCCAGACTCCTCCAAATCTCAGAGAGGCAGGGATAGACGTTCCAGAGGCAGAAATCAATCCAGAGGAGGTGCCTACAGAGGACGCCAGTGGCAAGGCAATAACCAGCGAGGCACAGACACAACCACTGCCACTGCAACAGGACAATCACAGTGACTTGGCTCTGACACCGCCTACCAGGGAACAAATAGCAGCACCCTTAGGCGGAAAGTTAGCCTTATTTTCAAAAAATTGGCACTATATCACAAAAGACAAGTGGATTTTGCAGACCATAGACCAAGGCTACAGGTTTCACTTCCACACCTTACCAGTAAAAAGAGGAATGCCAAACCTACCTCCAAATCAGAAAACAGAAGCTCTAAAACAGATAGCTCAATTAACAAAGATGAGAGCTGTGGAAAGAGTACCACCAACAGAACAGGGCAAAGGATTCTACTCCAGACTCTTCCTAGTACCAAGAAAAGAGAAAAGTTGGAGACCTATTCTCAACCTGTCCGCCTTAAACACATTCATCATTGTCCCAAAATTCAAAATGCTGACCCTACAGCAACTTCTTCCCATGCTGGGCAAGGAGTGTTGGCTGGTAACTCTAGATCTCAAGGAGGCATACCTGCACGTCCCCATACGACCAAATTGCAGAAGATACCTCAGATTTCTTGCAGGATCAGAGCATTATCAATTCTCAGCATTGCCCTTTGGCTTATCTACTGCCCAGAGTATTCACAAAATGCCTGGCATCAGTAATCGCTCATTGCAGGCTACAGGAATCCAAATTTATCCATACCTGGACGACTGCCTGATACAAGCGGACAACAAAAGCAAACTGACAAAAGACTTACAAAGAGTCATTTGCTTACTACAAGCCCTGGGATACACAGTCAATTTAAAACAGTCAAGACTAATACCATCCCAAACAAAAACATTCTTGGGTGCAGAATTGGACACAGTAAAACAAATGGCATTCCTAACTGCAGAAAAACAAGAACAACTCCCTCATTACTTCTTGGCATTAACAAAGCAGAACAAACTAACAGCAAGGAAAGTACTGCAGGCCTTGGGCTTCATGGCATCATGCATAATCCTGGTCCCCATGCCAGATTGCATATGAGAAAACTACAGTGGTACCTAAAGAATTTATGGTCTCAACACAGGCACAGCTTAGAAACCGAAATACCACTAATCCCATGCCTGAAACAAGAGTTCCTATGGTGGGCTCAAGCATGCCAGTCAAACCCAGGCTTGCCCTTCCACAACTTTCAAGCAAGCCAAGCCATCACAACGGACGCCTCAGACCTAGGTTGGGGGGCCCACATGCTGGACAAATGCATACAAGGATTATGGACCCCAGATCAACTGCGCCTGCACATAAATCAAAAAGAAATGCTGGCAGTAAAACTAGCAATCCAAAATTTCAGACCATTCCTCAAAGAAGGCCATTTAATGATAAGGACAGACAACACCACAGTCATGTGGTACATCAACAAACAGGGAGGCACTCATTCATACCCCCTATGCCGAATGACTCTGGACCTATGGAATATGGCTCTGAGCTACAACATTCAGTTACAGGCAATATTTGTACCGGGAAAAGAAAACATCCTAGCAGACATGTTAAGCAGAACTACCTCGGATGCTCACGAATGGATGCTACACCCGGACATCTTCAAGGCCATCACACAGAAATGGGGAATGCCACAAATAGACCTATTCGCATCCCCACTCAATCACCAGCTCAAGAAATTCTGCACAAGGACATACCACCCACTTGCATGGAAGGTGGACTCTCTCTATCCTTCAGTTGGAATGGCCTGACAGCATATGCATTCCCACCTCTTCCTTTGATGCACAAGATACTACTGAAAATCAAAGAGGAGCGTCCAAGGATAATTCTGATAGCTCCAAATTGGCCAAGACAACACTGGTATCCATTGCTGAGGAGCATGTCACGGGGGAGAACGTGGACACTACCCCTGATGCCTTTGATGTTAACTCAGAACGACTACAACATCATGCATCCAAATCTAAAAACTCTGCAACTAACTGCCTGGAACATTACATAACAGCAACTAACCCAGATTTATCCCAAAGGGTTAAAGACATTATCCTGGAGGCCCGCAGACCTTCTACAAGAAGGAACTATGCAGGAAAATGGAAAAGGTTTGTCATTTGGAGCACTGAAAGAGGAAAAGATGTCAAAGATAGATATTGCCAACATCCTGGAGTATTTGGCAGAGCTTCTCCATACAGGCCTGTCCTATTCCTCCATCAAGATACATGCATCAGCCATTTCTGCAGAATACAGCTTCGATCCCCCTGTCTTCTCACATCCTCTACTCAGGCAGTTCCTCAGAGGAATCAAGAATGTAAAACCTCCTAGGAAACCACCATTACCAGCATGGGACTTGAACTTTGTGCTAGAAAAATTGACACTCCCTCCATTCGAACCAGCAGCAACAGCAGATCTTCAACACCTATCCTGGAAAACTGCTTTCCTACTGGCAATTACTTCAGCAAGAAGGGTTTCGGAACTACAGGCCTTAATGGCAGTACAACCCTTCCTAATCTTCCATCCAGACAGAGTATCCATGAGGACTAATCCTACATTTATGCCTAAGGTGGTTTCCAGAGTGTCTCTAAACCAGGCAATCCACCTACCTACCTTCTATCCCAATCCACAGAACAGGGGGGAAAGACTGCTGCATACCTTGGATGTACATAGACAGTTGTGCTACTACCTGGACAGAACCAAGGGCAATAGAAAAACTGACCAGCTTCTAGTGGCCTATGCAACAGGAAGGGAAGGAAAAGCAATTTCCAAACAGACAATTTCCAAGTGGATAGGAAATTGCATCAGATTCTGTTACTCCTACCATGGAAAACCAATTCCACAGAACATAAGACCTCACTCTACAAGGGCTACAGCCACTACCACAGCTTTCTTACGAGGAGTGGCAACCAAGGACATTATTGAGGTGGCTACTTGGACCTCCGTGCATACATTTGCCAAGCATTATAACTTACCTCTATACTCTAGATCCCGAGCAGGGTTTGCCACTGCTGTATTGCAAGGGATCCTAACTACACCATAATTCTTCTTCCTCCTCCCCTAGTTTGTATATGGTATTCTACCCATTTGTTATGACTGCAGATGCATCCTTGAAGGACATAGTACAGTTTTGTACCTACCATAAATGTAGATGTCCGAACAGGATAGCATCTGCAGTCAGGATTACCCACCCTCCTTCCCCTCTGTGGTATTCCTAGGGTATTTACCCTCCTAATAGCTAGCTGGGGGGGATCTCTTATGGTGTATTTGTTTGTATATATGTACATACATGCTTATTTTTTGTGTTTGCCTATTTTTTTTGGAAACATTGGCATTTACCCAAAATTTAGTTTTCCAAGAGGGCAACTGGCATCTGGGGCAAGAAACAGAGGAAAATGGCGTCGGCTGATGCCTTTATACCCGAAGACCAGCAGAGATGACGTCGGGTGAAGTGCGACACCAGCCGAGGCCAAACCCAGACTTTGGAATCCGGCCGACCGAAGGGCTGCCTGACGACAGGACAACCCATTTGTTATGACTGCAGATGCTATCCTGTTCGGACATCTACATTTATGGTAGGTACAAAACTGTACTTTCTTCGCATTACCGATATTCGACACAAACTGACTACTTCTTTCACGACTTCAGTTTTGTCTAAAATCACCGAGTTTCCAAGACTAAGAGTACGAGCTACGCCTAAAAAACGATGACCCAAACTCAGGCACCTGCTTCCTTGCCACAATCTCAAATGATTAAAATGGCAGAATACCTGATCATGCTGATTAGGGGAAGCCAGCCTTCCCCTGCTAAGAGAAAGAGACCTGTCCCCAGCAGCTTTAACTGACCAGGAGTCCGACTCTGAGGGTTCTGAATATGAAGACATGCCTTTATCTGCTTATGAGGATTCAGATGTAGAGGAATCCATTCCCTCTGCTTCCCCACTAGAGAATTTTTCTTTTGGTGAAACTCTACATACTTTGAGAGCATTTCCATCCTCAGTCCAAAAAGAGACTCAGAGAAGTTTTAGATTTGCCACAATATAGACCTTTAGCTATCCCTCCTGTTCTGGGTGTTGTGGATGACGTCTTTATTGGTCTATCCCCTGATACTTAAACCAGACAGGTACAACAGAGTCCCTGACTGTCACAAATTTCTTTTCAAAAATCCTTCTGCTGACCCAGGGTAATTTCCTGTAGGCCTAAAGGAATAAAAGCCCCTACAGCTAAGAATCCCACCCCTTCGGACAGGGATTCCCGAGCTTTAGACATATGGGTAAAAAAGTATACACCTCTGCAACTCTCGCCATTAGGGCATTGAATTGCCAGTTTCACATGCTGAAATACCAGCAACATCTTATGGAACTTGTTAAGCAAAAATTATCTACCTTTACAGACTGTGCAGAAAATAAGGAATTACAGGAACTTATGCGTTCTGCCAGCCAAGTCAGCAAGCAATACCTTGCAATGTGGGTTTGATGCCCTAGAAGCATCTTGCAGGGCAGCAGTCACTGGTTCTGTACTGAGAAGGCATGCTTGGCTTAAGGAGCAGACCTTGCCAGACCATGTCAAATCAAAATTACTAGATGCTCCTTTGAATAAGGACAATCTGTTTGGCACCAAAGCAGAAGAGGTTCTAAAAATTATGGAAGAAAAAGCTAAGTCTATGCAGACAATCAAAAGATTTCTTGCAAGTGCAGCCTTCAAGATTCAGTAGGCATTGCCCCTCGAAACATTGGCCCTTTCCAGCCCCCTCAAGGCCATCTCAAACTAGACCAAGGGGAAACAGACCACCCAGATTACAGTCTCAGGGTATGCAGAGATAAGATCTAAGCAATGGAGTACCTCCACTACTAAAGCAGTGAGTGTAAGCCACCCCCTTACAGAAAGAATTCACAATGACTTCTCAACTCCACTCCTCACCTCTGCCCATTTACTTGTGCCTCTAGGAGGAAATCTTGCCCACCATACAAAAAACTGGACCTCCATCACCAAAGACCGATGGGTCCTCAACATTGTATCCCAGGGGTAAAAATTTTGCTTCCACACACTGCCAACCCCTAAAGGGTTCCCAGACCTTCCTCCTAACCAGTGGGCAGAGGCACAAAACCAAGTTCATTCCCTGCTCTCCATAAGGGCAATTCAACCTGTTTCTGCAGAACAGGTAGGTCAAGGGTTTTATTCCAGACTTTTCCTGGTACCCAGAAAAGAGGGCACTTGGCACCCAATCCTGGATCTTTCCATTGTAAACACCTTCCTGGTGGTACCAAAATTCAGAATGCTCACCCTTCAGCAGCTTCTTCCTATCCTATCCAAGGATGCCTGGTTAGCCACCCTAGACGTAAAAGAAGCCTATCTGCATATCCCTATCAGGGACTCGTGCAGGAAATATCTACGTTTCAGGGCAGGATCTATGCATTGTCAGTTCTCTGCACTTCCCTTTGGCTTATCCACTGCTCCCATAGTCTTCACAAAATGCCTGGCTCCAGCCATTGCCTATTGCAGACAGAGAAAGATTCAAATATACCCTTACTTGGACGATTGCCCGATTCAGGCAGGCAGTCAGGAAAAACTGTTGCAGCACCTGACATTTGTAAAGAACCTTCTAACCTCCCTGGGGTACACTATCAACGAAAAGAAGTCAAAACTAGTCTCCAGTCAAAAGATTGTATTCCTGGGAGCAAGCTTGGACACAGCATCCCAGATAGGCTTGTTTTTCTGGAGTAAGGAATGCTATCTAACCGGCTACTTCACTCAAATGGCCACCAGAATCCAGCTATCTGTAAGGAAAATCTTGCAAGCTCTAGGGTTCATGGCCTCTTGCATTCTACTCATTCCATATGCCAGACTGCATATGAGGAAACGTCATTGGTATTTAAAAAGCCTTTGGTGCCAACATTCTCAGGACCTGGAAACTATCATCCCTTGTCTAAGGACAGAGTTTCTTTGGTGGACAGCAGCATGCAACCACAACAAAGATCTTCCCTTTACACAACCCCACGCTGCCCAGACCCTAACCACAGACGCATCAGACTATGCCTGTGGGGGCACATCTGGATGACAAGGCATTCAGGGCCATTGGAGCTCAAGTCAAATTCATTTGCACATCAACCAAAAAGAGATAGCTGTTCAGCATGCTCTGACAGCTTTCAAATCCCTACTCTCACCAGGACCCCTGCTAATAAAAACAGACAACACCACAGTTATGTGGTACATCAACAAGCAGGGGGGAACCCACTCTGCAGGCTAGCCATGACCCTGTAGAACACGGCCTTGGACATGCATATCCATCTGCAAGCTCAATTCCTGCCGGGCAAGCAAAACTGCCAGACGACTTAAGCAGAAATCTCTTAGACCCACACGAGTGGCAATTAGACCCCAGCACTTTCAGCCTTCTAACCCAGAAATGGGGGACCCTGGAGGTGGACTTTTTTGCCTCCCCCTGCAATCACCAGCTCAGCAAATTCTGCACCAGGACACCTCACTGTAGGGCCTGGAAAGTGGATGCTCTATCCTTCCAGTGGTTAAACCTCTCAATCTATGCATTTCCCCCTCTGCCTCTTCTTACAAGAATATTACTGAAGATATACAGGACAGACCAAGGGCAATCCTGAGTGCCCCATACTGGCCACGCCAGCACTGGTACCCACTACTACGCAGCCTGTCACCGGTGCCACCATGGCACCTACCCCAGACCCCAACCCTTCTCACTCAGCAGGAGGGACAGATCTTGCATCCACAACTGCAAACCCTGAGCCTTGCAGCCTGGCTTATCCCTTGAATTCTTCCCCAGTGACCAGCCTAAGCAAACAGGTGCTGGATGTCATTCTCAAAGCCAGAAGACCCAGTACAAGGAAATCCTATGCTGATAGGTGGAAAAGGTATTGTTCCTGGATTCAGTCTAAAGGAGTGGACACAGCACTGCCCTCCTTACCTCTAATCCTGGATTACCTTGCAGATCTGCAGAGATGGCAGAGGCCTATCCTTCTCTTCCATTAAGATCCATGCCTCTGCCATCTCGGCTCATTACAACACTGTGACACCTCTCTTCTCTCACCCTCTCATCAAACAGCTCCTGAGAGAGGCCAACAACTTAAGGCCACCAAGGAGAGCCCCCACCCCTGCTTGGGACCTTAACTTTGTACTGGAAAAGCTCTCCCTACCCCCTTTTGAGCCTGCAGCATCAGCAGTGTTAAAATTCCTGTCTTGGAAAACAGCCTTGTTTCTGGCCATGACCTCAGCAAGAAGAGTGTCTGAGATGCAAGCACTTATGGCGGTGGAACCCTTCATTATTTTTAATGCTGACAGGGTCTCCCTCAGGACTAACCCTACTTTTATGCCTAAAGTGGTATCCAGTGTAGCTTTCAACCAATCTATCCATTTTCCAACCTTCTTCCCTAATCCTCAAAATAAAGGGGAAAGGATCCTGCACTCTTTAGACATGCACAGGCAGCTCGGATTCTTCCTTGATAGGACAAAGCCCTTCAGGAAATCTGACCAGTTACTAGTTAGTTTTGCACCAGGGGCAGAGGGCAAGGCCATATTAAAACAAACAATTTCCAAATGGGTAGCACACTGTATCCATTTCTGTTACAAACACCATGGGAAACCAACCCCTCAGGGGGTCAGAACGCACTCCACCAGGGCAACTTCTACCTCTACAGCATTCCTCAGGGGGGTAAGCTGCTACCAGGAGTTCTCTTCACACCTTCACAAAGCATTACCACCTGCCTATCTTTTCCAAATCCTGGACGGATATTGCAACAGCAGTACTGCAGGGCATATTTGACAGCCCCAATTCTTCTTGACTGCCTCCACCCTTTCTTCAGCTTTGGGAATCAACCCAAGTGTGATGACTGCAACAGTGAAACACGAAGAACATAGTACAGTTGTGTACACTTACCATAAATGTAGATGTTAGATTGTATTCACTGTTGCAGTCCTTGTTTCCCGCCCTCCAGCCCCCTTGTCTCTCTCTCGCTCTCGCCTTCACTATTACTCCATCCTTTCAGGGCTATTGGTATTTACTTTTTACTGGTGGTGTTTTTTCCACCATAACTTAACTCCCTATTTGGGGGGCTCCTGCCATTTGGGGTAAGAAAAACTGATTGTAATGGCATCGGATGGCTGTTTTTATACCCCTGACGACATGACGTCACCCCTGGAGCAACAGCAACTGGCACAGAAATACTACATCTCTGGTATTCAGGCCGACTGAGGGCGACCTGCAGGCAGTTAACCCAAGTGTGATGACTGCCACAGTGAATACACTCTGGCATCTACATTTATGGTAAGTGTACACAACTGTACTTTTTGCTTTGTTCAACCTTTTTTTTTTTTTTTTTTTTTTTTTTTTTTAAGTGCCCACTGTATTATGTTCTGTTATATCCCCTTGCTTTTAAATTCACCATCACTTCTACAGACTTCTCTCTCTCTGTCTCATCATTAGTACATAACCTAGATGTTCATAAAAATTGTCCCTGAGCAATCTTGTTAAATGTATATCTGGGGTACATACCTTCATAGGCTAAGGTAGTATTCGTCCAGCATTCCATCCTATATGTTGTTCTTTCGGCTTTTCCCGGATAGGGGTCGCCTCAGTGGAACTCCGATCCACTAATGATTGGCAGTAGATGTTTACGGTGCCGAGGTGCCAGCGTCGAGCTAACAGTCTCAATCCGTTGCTCTGTGTTTTTCATCACTCAGGCATCTAAGAAATCTATACTTGTATCCGAGAGTCGAAATACTAAACCTCAAAAAATCAGTGGTGCTTTCCAGGTATGTAACAAGCTCATAAAGCTGTTCCTGTGTCCCTCTCCAAAGCAGGAAGACATTGTCCACAAAACAGACATAGTAACTCTGGTACCCCCTCCATAAATGGTTTGCCTTAAATATCGCTTGATCCTCCCAATATGCCAACACTATGTTGGCATATGAGTTTGCGCAGGGGGTGCCCATGGCCACCCCCCTGCTCTGACGGTAGAAGGAATTATGATGCATAAAAATATTGTTGCTCAACACACAGTCTAACAGTAAACACACACTGTCGATATCAGTTTGATTCAAGATTTGTACTTGTTGCAAAAAGGCCTCAATGGCCATCAAGCCATATTCTTTTGTAATTACTGTGAACAAACTGTTTATATCCAGGGTTACTAACAAGTAACCCATACAGTCAGCATTGGGACCTAAATGACTGTGTAAAGATTGCAGAAAATGAGCTGTATCCTTTAAAATTCTAGGTACAGAAACCAAACACTTTCTTAGGTGAGCCTCTACCCATGTAGAAGCTTGCTGAGTAGCCCACCCCCTTCCAGATGAGCTACTGAACATGCTTCTATATGGGTAGAGGTTCATCTAAGAAAGCGATATTTAATGCAAACCATTTATGGAGGGGGTACCCGGGTTACTATGTTTTGTGGACGATGCCTTCCTGTTTTGGACAGGGACACAGGAACAGCTTTGAGTTTACCTAACTGGAAAGCACCACTGATTTTTTAAGGTTTAATATTTCACTGTCTGATACAACTATAGATTTCTTAGATGTCCGAGTGATGAAAAACACAGAACAATGGATTGAGACTGTGTTATATAGGAAGGAATGCTGGAGGAATACTCTCCTAGCCTGTGATGGTATGCACCCCAGATATACATTTAACAATATTGCTCAGGGACAATTTTTTCGAACATCTAGGTTATGTACTAATGGTAGGACATATAGAGGGAAGTCTGCAGAATTGATGGTGAATTTAAAAGCAAGGGGATATAATCAGAACATAATATTGCGGGCATTTAATAAAAGTAAAGAAGAGAGGTTGAACAAAGCAAAACCTTGGATCTGAAGTAGGATATTCATTTGTCTGCAACCTGTGGGTTATGGATCCGATATCGGATCCGAACCGGCATGGTTTTCCAGCTATGGATCCAAGCTCTCAGCTCCTCCCCTCACCCATAATGCCCTGCTCTACCCTCATGACCTCAGATCTCGTTTGCCGCGCTGGTGACTGGATTTGGGTACATAGCTCTCAGCTAAGTGGTATTTTATTACTTGTAAAATCAAAAAATCTTTGGTTTTTTGAGTGAATCTGTGTGAAAGTTTAGGTTTCCCTTTCTGAAAAGTTTATTTTGAGTTTATTTTGAGTTAAATTAAGTAGTTTTTATTCCCTCCCCTCGCTGTTGCGTAGAGTGTGTGTGAGGCCTGTGTGTCTTTTTGTTTTAAGTTACTTTTAGTAGCTTTGAGTGGTTTATAGATTATGGCTGATCAGCCTAAATCTATTTTTTCAAAATGCTCCGAGTGTGGCCATAAGCTCTCACCGGCTGATGGCCACACTCGGTGTGTTAAGTGTCTCGGGGTTGAACACCTCACATCTGGTTGTTCCATTTGTGCAGGGTTCAACCCCAGGGCACTGAGGGAGCGGAGGTCCAAGCTGGTCTTGGCGGGTCTTTTACCGCCGGACTCGGCTCCGCCTCCGCTCCTTCGGGACTACTGTGGCTACAGTTGTTCCCCTGTGGCACCCTCCTGCTCCTGGGACTCAACCTCCCGCTTCTGGAGAGGAGAGGGATGCTACCAAGGACCGGAGGGAGAAGCACCAGCGGCGGGCCGAGACCTCTGTTTCGGCCCGCCAGCCAGCTTCTCCCGGCTCCGTGTCGGTTCGGTCTCCTCCTTCTCGGCTCCGGTCCCCTGTGTGCTTTTCACGGGTCCTGAGGAGGAGGAGACCCGATCTCCGTCGAGGCTATCGAGGAGGCACTCCAGGCCTACCTCGGTAGCCTCGTCGAGATCTACCCATAGCCTTTCTGATGCTGATCTGGACCGGATGATGAGAAGGTTCATCCAGGCCCAGATGCAGATGGGAGTGCTCTTGCCTCCCCTCCGGGAGCTCAACACCCTTTTTAAGCCTATTGCTCCTTCTCCGACCCGCTATCCGGGTTCGAGCAGCTGGAGCCGGGCAGCTTCGAAGCGGGGGGTGGGTCGGCGCCGATAGTACTTGGTACTTCGGATCCGACCCTGCCCTCGAGTGCGTCGGACCCGACCTCTCGGAGCCTGGATCCGAGCTTCGGATCCGGGGGGATCAGTGCTCCTTCGGCGCCGTCTGTGTCGGAGCGTACTGTCGCCGGATCCGAGTGCTGGCGCCGGCTCCGTCCACTCGGATCCGAGGGGAGCCGATTGTCGGATCCTTTGGTCGAGGTCGGCTCCCCTTCGGCTTTTGATGTAGTGGAGAGGGCTCTGTTGAGGGTCTCCGGACCCCCGGCACTTGTTTCGGCTCCGTCCCGCGCTCCCTCTGCACTGGGCCAGGCTTCCACCATCCGGCCCCTGGGACAGCCCGTTTCTGTGCCCCAAGTTGCTCCTATGGAGCAAATTGCTGCGAGGACTCCTCTGACAGCCCCCAGAGGAGGTCCCTAGCATACGCGTGCAAAAGGAGGCACATTGACTCCCCGAGTCCCTCCCAGAAGACAGGGACTTGGAGGAAGGGGAAGGCCCCCCACGGTCACCCCCGGAGGATGTCTCCTTTGGAGACATCATGGAAATGCTCCGTATAAGGGGGGGGTGGTCTGCCCCCAAGTCTTCCTCGGACGAGTCCGTGTTCTTGGAGGCATTTGTAACGGGCCCGTCTACCTCTTGGGTGTCCCCTGCCGACCCCTGGTGGACCTTATTACCACCAGGGCGTGGAAGGAACCGGACACCGTGGAGCCAATTCCCAAAAGACCGGATAGGATCCTTAGTCCACCATCCGACCGGGCCCATTGGAGTAAGGGGCCTCCGGTAGATGCCATGTTGACGGCGGCCACAAAGAGGGAACTGGCTCAGGAGAGTCCTCAGTCCACCCACCGAGCAAGGAGTCTCGATGATGGACCGCTTGGGGAAGCGGATGTTCAGTTCGGCGACCTTCTCGGTAAGGGCGCTGAACTATTTGGCACATGTTATTCGGATGCAGCGAGATCTTATTAAGGAATACGCTGCATCCCCCCCTGAGTCCATTTCGGAGGAGGACAGAGTTCTGCACTCCACCCGTATGGCCACTCTTAGGTCAGTTACAAATACTTCTATGCGGCTACTCTCCCATGCACCGGAGGCCGCTAGAGCTGCGGCACAGGACTGGTCACTAGACGTCAGGCCTGGCTCCGTCACTGCGATTTTTCTGAGCCCTTCAAGGCGTCGTTTGCGAACGCCCCCTTTGATGGTTCTGCTCTGTTTGGCAAGACCGTTCGCGAGACGTTGACCCAGAGCGAAAAGGACAGGAAGACGCTGTCTGCCGTCGGAATCCGCTTCTCTGCACCCCAGAGGCCCTATTCTAGGAACCAAAAGGGTCAGAAGAAGATGTGGTTCCGGAAGTCGCAGCAGTCCCAGCCTGCTCCGGACAACCAGTCCTTCCGTGGCAGAGGAGGACAGGGAGGACGCCGCCCTAGAGGCAGAGGGGCTCCCAGAAACTTCGGGTCCAGGGAACCTTTCTCTGAACGGCCCGCGCAGCAACCCTGAGGGGTTGCCCGACTGCTCTACTCTGGAGGCAGTCGGGGACGTTGGGCACCTAGCGGCATGGGAGTCCATAACATCGGACCGCTGGGTTCTCCAAATCATATCCAGGGATATCGCATTCCTTTCCTTCACCTTCCAAAGTTGAAGTCCTCCCAGGCGTCCCACCCGGTCAGCGGGAGGCCGCTTTGGCAGAAATTGGCCATCTGCTAAAGAAAAGAGCCATCCAGCCCGTTCCACCAGACCAGATGGGATCAGAGTTCTACTCCAGATTCTTTTAGTGCCAAAAGACGGGGGTACTAAGACCAATCCTAGACCTCTCTCTCTTGAATCTGGCAGTCCCCAAAGAAAAATTCGAATGGTCACTCTGCAATCTATTCTCCCCCTTCTGGGAGAAAATCACTGGATGTGCTCGATAGATCTCAAGGACGCGTACTACCACATCCTGATGGACAGGCGCTCCAGGAGGTTTCTCCGCTTCCGGCTGGGAGCCAGTCACTACCAGTTCGGGGTCCTTCGCTTTGGTCTCACCACAGCCCCCAGGGTGTTCACCAAAGTATAAGGAGTGGTAGCGGCCCACCTGAGGCTTCAGGGGGTGCAGGTCTTTCCCTACCTGGACGACTGGCTTCTTACCGCCCCAACAAGGCATCTACTTCTATTGGCGCGAGACTCCTTTCTCCATCTTGCTCCCTTTCTGGGCATCACAATAAATACAAAAGTCCAACCTGGCCCACACAGCTCTTAGATTTTATAGGGGCCAGGCTAGACACAAGGAGTTTACGAGCCTTCCTCACTGCGGACAGAGTTCTAAATCTGCAGCTCCAGGTGCGGGCCATTCTCCATTCAAGTTCTGTTCCAGCGGAGTTGGTCCTGAGGGCTCTAGGGTCCATGGCATCGGCTATAGCACTTCTTCCTCTTGCCAGGCTCAATATGCATTCTACAGTGGGCGCTCTTAGTACAGTGGTCATACCTTGCTCTCCCATGCATCATCCCATAGCGATCAGCAAGGCTTGCAAGCGGTCCCTCTTGTGGTGGCTCCACTCCCGGATCTCCACAAAGGCCGCCCATTTTGTGCTTCTCCCCTCTCGCCACGGTGGCCACGGACGCCTCCCGCCTCGGGTGGGGGCACTTTGGGCCGGACCGTCCAAGGCACGTGGAGCGATTCAGAGACCTTACTGCATATCAATGTTCTAGAGATGAGAGCAGTGCTCTTAGCGTTGCTAGCACTTCAGGACTTTCTTCCCTTGGGAATAATTGCGATTCAATCGGACAACATGTCTGTTGTCTGGTACATCAACAAGCAAGGGGGAACAAGGTCTTACCCTCTTTGTCGAGAGGCCATGAGAGTTTGGGAATGGGCAATCTCCACCAATCGCTTTCTAATAGCAACGCACATTCCGGGTCGGTCCAACATCCTAGCGGACAAGCTCAGTCTCACCATTCTGACCCCTTACGAGTGGTCTCTCAATTGTCAAGTAGCGGAACGCATATTCGCACGGTGGGGAACCCCTTCATGCGATCTTTTTGCTTCTCCCTCAAACACCAAGTGCGACAGTTTTTCGCTCTAATACCTCCTCCGGAGGTACCCCAAGAGACGCTCTGGTGCATGCTTGGCCACCCGGTCTTCTGTATGCCTATCCACCCTTGCCTCTGATGCTGCAAGTTCTTCAGAAAGCCTCTCAGGTGGGTTGCAGAATGATTCTCATTGCTCCATTCTGGCCTCGACAGATCTGGTTCCCCTTCCTAAGGTCTCACTCGGTGAATCCTCCTTGGATTCTAGATCCCATCCGGATCTGATATCCCATCCATCCTGCATTCCTCCTCCGAACCTGGACAACCTGAAGCTGACCGCTTGGCTGCTCCAGTTCCACTCTTGATAAGGACTCGGTATTTCTTCACCTGTAAAGGCTATTTTGGTGGCGGCTCATAAACCATCCACTAGAAAGGTTTACGAAGCAAATGGAAAGCGTTTCTCTTTGTGGGCGGAGCGGCAAGGCCTGAATCCCTTCACGGTTCCTCTCCCTTTAGTGCTTGACTTTCTAACCACTCTCTTTAACGATGGTGCCAGCAGTTCCACAGTCAAAGTTCAACTGGCGGCAATTTCTCACTATCACATTGGCCATGACTCTAATCCTCTTATGTCAGCCAAATTGTGTAAAATATTTCTTAAAGGTACTTTTCTTCTCAGGCCCCCTATAAAACAAGCAGTTCCTCCTTGGGACCTTTCTTTGGTCCTACAGGCCTTGACCGCTCCTCCTTTCGAGCCAGCGGCTACGGTGGATCTCAAATTCTTGTCCTACAAGACAGCCTTTTGGTAGCCATTACATCAGCCAAGAGAGTTTCTGAACTTCAAGCTTTATCAGCTAAACCTCCTTACTTGGTATTTCATCCGGACCGTGTCTCCCTCAGGACCAACCCGTCCTTTCTTCCTAAAATCGCTTCTGAAGCAAACATCAATCAATCCATTAACCTCCCTGTTTTCTTCCTAAATATGAAAACAAAGGTGAATATAAGCTACATTCACTAGATGTTCACAGGCAACTTAGATTTTATCTAAACAGGACAGCTGGTCATAGGCAATCCGACCAGCTGTTTATTTCCTTTGCAAAATTTAATTTGGGCAAGCCAATCTCTAAAGTTTCTCTGTCCCGCTGGATTTCACAGTGCATTTTATTGGCTTATCAAGCTTCAGGAAGGCCCGCACCGGAGGGTGTTCATGCCCATTCAACCCGGTCAGTATCTACCTCGGCAGCCTTTAAGGCTAGGATTCCTCTAGATGATATTTGTGCAGCAGCCACGTGGGCTTCATCTCATACGTTTATTTCCCACTATAAGTTGGATCTTGCATCTAGGGGTAGAGCATCCTTTGGCTCAGCGGTGCTCGAATATCCTTCCATGATGGGCGCCCAAGATTCAGGTAGCTGGGGACTCTGTCCCACAGGTTGCAGACAAATGAATATCCTACTTCAGATTTAGAAGTTATGTACTCACCATAACGTTCCATCTGAGTAGGTGTATTCATTGTCTGCAACCATCCCGCCCTCCTATCCCCCTGGCCTTTCAGTTTCCTGCATATTCTTTGTTACCCTTTTTAGGGTATTGTTGCTTTGGCAAACTCGATCTGAGGTCATGAGGGTAGAGCAGGGCATTATGGGTGAGGGGAGGAGCTGAGAGCTTGGATCCATAGCTGGAAAACCATGCCGGTTCGGATCCGATATCGGATCCATAACCCACAGGTTGCAGACAAATGAATACACCTACTCAGATGGAACGTTATGGTGAGTACATAACTTCTAATTTTCTGGAAATGTGCAGGTGCATGACAGGGAGATTGATATAAGCAGGCAGCCCCTTCGAGTTACTTTGAATTATAGTAACAATGTGGGGGACGTATGTGACATTATTCGCCAAAACTGGAAAATCCTTTAACTGATATGGTGAAGGCATTAATAACTCAGGAACCCACATTTTGTTTCAAACGTAGTAAGAATTTAAAGGTTTTGCTCTCTACAGGCCAACAGGGGGTTAGGAAACCTGTTATGGGGTGACAAGGGACATTCCCCTCTATACATTGTAAAGCTTGTCAATATATTAGACATAATGAAACATTTATCCATCCACTGTCTGGAAAGAGCTATTCATTGAAACGATATGTTGCCTGTTTGACCAGCAATATTATATACCTGGCTGACTGTATGCAATGTTGTTCATTTTATGTCGGTAAAATGAATTGCAGATTGAAAGACAGGGTGTTACAACATATGTCAGCTATATGTACAGCTAATATACATAATGCCCTGCATCAGCATGTAAAGCAGTACCCTGGGCATGCATTTTCTGTTATGGTTTTGCAGGTTATTTATCCTACCAGGAGGGGGAGTGATTTGAGAAATATAACAGAATGCATTAAAACTAGATGGATAATCAATCTGGGTGCTGATAGAGCACCTGGCCTGAATGGTGTCATTCCTATTAAGCCTTTTTTAAAAAAAAGAGGAGGGCTTTTGACTGAGTCTTGATTGGTTGTTATGTATTTTAAAAGGTGGTCATAATGTTTGTATATTGTCTGAAGACGTTTTTTTAAAACCTGAAAGCGCTAACCTACTGCATTTTATTAAACTACTGTTTTTTTTTTATCAGCCTGGTGGTCGGGATTGTCTGTTTTTGCTGTTGGAATTTGCTGTGAGGCTGGACTTTAAGTGCAAAGTTTACAGTTGTGTTTTTTGGCTTTTTTAGTTGTGTACACTTACCATAAATGTAGATGTTCGAGTGTATTCACTGTTGCAGTCCTGGTTTTCCCACCCGCCATCCCTCTTGACTCCCCCCTCCCCTCTCTCTTCCTCTCTCCTTACAGGAAATTTTTGGTATTTACTTTCTACTGGTGGTGTTCTTCCACCATAACCTAGCTGCCTATTTTGGGGGCTCCTTACAGTTGGAGCAAGAAAAAGTGATGTAATGGCGTCGGCTGCCTGATTTTATACCACTGATGACGTGACGTCAGTCCTGGAACAACAGCAACTGATGCAGAAATACTAAGCCTCTGGTATTCGGGCCGACTGAGGGCTACCCCTGGCAGTATAACCCAAGTGTGATGACTGCAACAGTGAATACACTCGAACATCTACATTTATGGTAAGTGTAAACAACTGAACTTTGTGTGGGGGATAGTTTTTCCTGCAGGAGATAGTTTAGCAGTTGTTTTTGATTACATTTTCAAGTATTTTTTGGGGGGGGGTAAGATTGCGATAGGTCTAAAGCTGGCAATGTCTGTTGAATTTCCTCCTTTGTACAGAGGGATAATGTGTAACTTTTTCCATTGACAGGGAATGTGAGATTCATGAATTGATCTATTTATAAGGATTGAGGCAGAATAAGCAATGCTGTCTGCTGCTATTTTAAGACACTTGCTAGGAAGGTCATCAGCTGAAGTAGAGCATAGTTAGAGTTTAATAGTAGTTTTGTATAGAATGTGAGCACAGGTGAAAGTGGTTGCAGTAATGCATGGCTGCTGGACAGGATTCGGATTTGATATTGGGTTAATCCTTGGTTAGAGATGCTATACGATCTATGAAATAAGACTTAAAATGTATTGCAGTTTCAAGTGATGAATTAGTGGGAGGGGGTTAGGGTTGAATTTATTTATGGTTTGGATGCAAGATTTCTTTAATGGCTGTCATTTTTTTAGGGTTATGTTTGCTGCTATTCTGAAAATTAGTATAGTGTTATTGCCATCATTAATTTGCTTTTTAGTACGATTGCAAAGCATTTTGAAATTTTCAGGGTTATTGTGGTTTATATTTTTGCGATTCTTTCCATGCTTTTTCGCTGTATTGCATTAGCATTTTGCTGTTTGCCAGCCAAATTGCATTATCTGTTTAATGTCTCCCTTGTAGGAGTTGTATGACTGTTTAGGATATTCGTGAAAGTTTGTATTGAGTTCATTTACAGTATCATCTAAGGGAAGGATTTTTAGGAAGTTCAGTAAGTACATGCTAGGTTAGTAATGGACATTTCTGGATTAAACTTGGAAAGGTTGCATATTTTATAAACATGGTGTTTAAGTGGATGAGTGAGATGTCTGGTTGTATAGATTAGTAGGTGGTCACTAAGATGGTGAAACATTGTACCTGATGTATGGTGTATTTGCTAGGGTCTGATACTAGACCAGTTTGTCATCATCATCATCTTCTTTTGGCTGTTCCCATTAGGGGTCACCACAGCGGATCATCTGTTGCCATTTCTTCCTGACCTCTGCATCTTGCTCTGTCACAAACCACCTGCATGTCCTCTCACCACTTCCATAAACCTTATCTTAGGCCTTCCTCTTTTCCTGTTACCTGGTAGCTTCATCCTTAGCATCTTTTTCCCAATATACTCAGCATCCCTCCTCAGCACATGTCCAAACCAATGTAACCTTGCCTCTCTGGCTTTGTCTCCAAACCTTCCAACCTGGGTTGACCCTCTAATATACTTATTCCTAATCCTGTCCACCCTCGTCACACCCAGTGCAAATCTCAAAAAAAAAAAAAAACAATACAAACACCTATCTAAAGAAAACAGACAACAATCTCGTTCTGAGAAAATTATACATATATATATATATATATATGTATGTATACACACACACACAATATATACACAAGAAGTCACTACATCGTCAAGTATGAGAAATCTTATGTTCATTTGGTCTCATAAGGGATAGTTAGAATGAGGATAGTCTATATATATATATATATATATATATATATATAAAGTAAAAATAGAAATTTAACCATTTATTTGTATGTACACCCAGTGCAAATCTTAACATCTTTAACTCTGCCACATCCAGCTCAAACTCCTGCCTTTTTGTCAATGCCACTGTCTCCAACCCATATAACATAGCTGGTCTCACTACCCTCTTGTAGACCTTCCCTTTCACTCTTACTGGTACTAGTCTGTCACAAATCACTCCTGACACTCTTCTCCACCCACTCCATCCTGCCTGTACTCTCTTCTTCACCTCTCTTCCACACTCACTGTTACTCTGAACTATTGATCCCAAGTATTTAAACTCATCCACCTTCACCACTTCTACTCCTTGCATCCTCACCATTCCTCTATCCTCCCTCTCATTCACACACATATATTATGTTTTAGCCCTGCTGACCTTCATTCCTCTTCTCTCTAGAGCATATCTCCATCCCTCCAGGGTCTCCTCCACCTGTTCCCTACTCTCACTACAGATCACAATGTCATCTGCAAACATCATAGTCCACGGGGACACCTGTCTGATCTCATCTGTCAACCTGTCCATCACCATTGCAAATAAGAAAGGGCTCAGAGCTAATCCTTGATGTGACCCCACCTCCACCTTAAATACATCCATCACTCCCACTGCAGACCTCACCGCTGTCACACTACCCTCGTACATAACCTGTACCACTCTTACATACTTCTCTGACACTCCTGACTTCCTCATACAATACCACAACTCCTCTCTAGGCACCCTGTCATCTGCTTTCTCGAAGTCTACAAAAACACAATGCAACTCCTTTTGACCTTCTCTGTACTTCTCCATCAACACTCTCGGAGCAAACATCGCATCTGTAGTGCTCTTTCCCAGCATGAAATCATACTGCTGATCACTAATCATCACGTCCCTTCTTAACCTAGCTTCCACTACTCTTTGCCATAACTTCATGCTGTGACTGATCAGTTTAATCCCTCTTTAGATATTACAGCTCTGCACATCACCCTTATTCTTAAAAAATCGGTACCAAAACACTTTCTCCATTCCTCAGGCATCCTCTAACTTTCCAAGATTTCATTAAACAATCAGGTTAAAAACTCCACTGCCATTTTACCTAAACACCTCCATGCTTCCACAGGTATATCATCTGGACCAACAGCCTTTCCATTCTTCATCCTCTTCATAGCTATCCTTACTTCCTCCTTGCTAATCCATTGCACTTCATGATGCACTTATCCCCACATCATCCAACCTTCTCTCCCTCTCATTCTTTTCATTCATCAACCCCTCAAAGTACTTTTTCCATCTGCTCAACACACTCTCCTCGCTTGTGAGTATGTTTCCCTCATTATCCTTTATCACCTTTACCTGCTGCACATCTTTCCTAGCTCGGTCCCTCTGTCTAGCCAATCGGTACAGGTCCTTTTCTCCCTCCTTAGTGTCCAACCTTTCATATGCCTTATCCTTAGCCTTCACCCACCACTCTTTTTGCCATGCACCTCATCTCCTTATACTCCTGTCTACTTTCTTCATCTCTCTGAAAATCCCACGTCTTCTTTGCCAACCTCTTTCTCTGTATACTCTCCTGTACTTCCTCATTCCACCATCATGTCTCCTTGTCGTCCTTCCTCTGTCCAGATGCCATACCAAGCACCTTTCTAGCCGTCTCCCTTACTAGCTCTGCTGTAGACTAGACCAGTTTGTAATGGTTCCAAAGTTCAGAATATTAACCATTTATGACCTGCTACCTCTCATTCCCCATTTAAGTTCCTTGGTGACCCTAGATCTAAACTCTGCTTTTCACATTCCTGTAGTACCATATTTCAAATGTTTCAAAATGTCAGAAATCTTTTACCTGGGTGAGCCATCTTTTTCACAGATTGGAGTTTCAAGAGAACATGCAAAAGTCTTTAGACCCATTTTTAGAAGATTGGTTTCCTGTAGTGTCTCCTAGATACCTCAGTTCAAAGAAACTTTTCTACAGGAAAAAATAAATCTGTATCAAGATCTACTCTAATTTTTCTGCTTAAATCTAGACCTCAGCAAGAGAATGTCTAAGGATTCTAATATTCATGGCATTGATGATTCACATGATTCCTCTAGCCAGACTCCAAATGAGAGAAAAATAAGTGGTGTCCACAATCAGTATGTTCCTGACCTTCCAAATTCCTGTTTTGGGATTTGTGAAAAGGCAGCTTCTTTGAGGGAGAAATCGGTTTTGTGTGGATCCAAGTCTCCCATTTTCATTTCCAGTAGAGCACAGTCTGTAACTAGAGACAGTTCAGATTTTGCTTATGGAGAGGTGTCTGGGAGCAAAGATACAAGGTCTTTCTAACCAAAAAAGATGGTCCAAAAACACTAACATGAAAGAGATGTTAGCAGTAGTAAATGCTCTCAATCATCTGTGGCCCATGATCTGTTACAAGTGGTTGCAGACAGCACTTCGGTAGTATGGTATATAAACAGGCAGACCAAATCTTGTGTGGTTTGTAGACTATAGCAGAACAAAGCCAGCAAACTATTCCCAAATGCCAAAACTGGATGACACAAGAAACAAACTGGTATAAAAAACCAGTAAGGCAGTTACGACAGAAACACTTTAATAAAATAACAGATGGATGAGTGCTTTTGCTTTATACACTCTTCAGATCCTGACAGAATCTCTGACAACATCACTGTATAAAACAAATCATTCTGTCACAGGCATTTCTTTCAGAGGCCATCTCATCTTACTTGACTTTACGCCCACTCAGAACAGGTGTTATACTCATACTCGCATATGTATCCAGGCATTAATGTTAATGTAACACCTGTTCTGTGTCAGGATATGAAGAAGCATGTATAAAGCGAAAGCGCTCATCCATCTGTTGTATTTTATTTAAAGTGTTTCTATCGTGGCTGCCTTACTGTTTATATATATATATATATAGATATATATAGATATATATATATATATATAGATATATATATATATATATATATATATATATAGATATATAAAATGTGTATATGTGTATATATATATATATATATATATATATATATATGTATACCTGTTGGTTTGTAGACTAGCCATGGAAGCCTGGGATATAGCTTTTCAACAAACTCTCACTCTACGGGCATCTTGCATACTGTCAGAGCTAAATAGGTCCAGGGCAGACTATCCTGAATGGAAACTGAATTAGGGCATCTTCCAGGAATTAATCCAGCTGTGGAGATTATCTCTTACAGATCAGTTTACCTCTGCTCACAACAGTCAGCTGTTAAAATTCTGCTCCAGGACTCTGTGCAAGAAGACCTGGAAAACAGATGCTTTCTTATTTCCTTGGACAGAAATGTCTCTGTATGTTTGTTTTTCCCACCCTTTCCACTGATATCCAGTGTCATTCTGAAGATTCGGAAGGGCTGTTGTGATGCCTTTCTGGCTTAAGCAATAGTGGATCTCCCCATGTTTTGGAAGTGGCCAAGAACAATTGTCACAGGCTACCTTACACACTGGACCTAATCACACAAGTCATGGGGAGTTTGATTAACCTCACCTTGAAACCGCTTCAACTAACTGTTGAGAAGACTTTTAATACCTTTTATGCGCCTATGTTCTAAGTACATGCAGTAGATATTAAAGGAGGCAAGAAAGCTTGCTACTAGGAAGTCTTGTGTCAGTAAACAGAAAAGATTTTCTAGTTGGTGCCAAGACAAGAACCAGGACCCTCTTAAGGCTGGTGTTTCTCTGGTTCTGCAATATTTGTGTGGGTTTATCTTGTGGGTTTTCTTACTCCAACGCAAGGGTCTGCCATCTCAGTATGTTTGCCCATAAATCCTCCCAGTTCAGTGCGTTCCCATTTTAAAATGTTTTTGAAAGGGTGATGCATACCAAGCCACCCAGAAAACAGGTGGCTCTTCCTTGGTATATTAATTTTGTGTTATAAAAACTAACTCTTGCTCCATTTTTGCCAACTCATCAGGCTGATTTGAGGT
Organism: Protopterus annectens; assembly: GCF_019279795.1. Lineage (NCBI taxonomy): Eukaryota > Metazoa > Chordata > Ceratodontiformes > Protopteridae > Protopterus > Protopterus annectens. The sequence continues at coordinate 642,687,220 of NC_056728.1, forward strand.
TCCAACATGGAAAACAGTTTTGTTGATTGATTTGACTTCTACAAGAAGAGTACCTGAGTTGCAGGGCTCTTAAGGTGGGTCAGCCTTTTATCATTTTCAGCAAAGATAGGGTTTCCTTTAACTCATTCACTCTGATGGAGCTCAGGAAAGTTTGCACTGTAACTTCTAATGGGTGGGGCCTAAGCTTTTTGGCAGAATCCAACTGTTTTCACGTTTCAAACAAATGTTCATATCTCTAGAGCCATAGGGATTATGAAAGAAGTATAAATGGCAAACTATTTTTGTAGTGGCAGTATTCATTAGGTTCTAGGTCTTTAAACAAATTTTTGTAAGTCACAGTAAACACAGTAACTGTTACCACTGTAATATTTTGTGAACAACTTACAATATCTTGGCAACCACTCACAGTGCACACGCATTTTATTAATCTAGCTGAGAGTTCTGTCTGTTAATCGGTTGTTAAGATATTTAGAAAAATGTGAAAATTATATAAATTAATATCTTAAAAATGCAATTTGAGGGTCATTGCTGCTCAATGCTAGAAGTCTAAATCTCAAACAAAATGCACTTGCTCGAAGTACTCCTGAAAATGGAGAACATCGACATTTGTGCTGTAACAAAGACCTGGTTCAAGACAGCAGAAAGCACCCCTGTACTACCAGGTTGCAACTCATTCCACACCTTTCGGCCCCAAAACTTGGAGCAAAGCTCCAAAGGCAGTGGTGTTTCCATATTCATAAAAGATGCGCACACCTCCAGACTGGTAGCCCAACATAACGCATCTGAGATACTTCAGGTACAGCTAACATTGGGTAAGACTGTGATTCAGGTCGTAGCCTGCTATAGGTCCCCAACCATGTCCCAAGATTCTCACTCCACATTCCTCAGCATCCTGGAGAATATCGGGGTCCAACCTAACACTCTCATACTGGGCGACTTCAGCTACCCCTTCATTAACTGGGAAAACTACTCCTGTACCAATACACTTGCCCAACACTTTCTGGAATTCATCAATTCCAGTGCCCTGACCCAGCTCGTTCTTACCCCCACTAGAGTTAGCAGCATCCTTGACCTGGTCATTACTAACGTGCGACTGTTGCACTACACCAATAGTCATCTCCTCCCTGTTTGGATCCGATCACAAGCTAATCACCTTGGAAATCCACATCTCTCCTGCTCCCGCCCCCACCCCCAACAAAGGTTACCACCATAGGTTCATAGGTAGGTACTAGGCTATCGACCCTAGGGCCCATACACGCCTATCCAAAAAATGTACCCTGGCTTTCGCCACCTAAGAAAATTATTTTCCTGTGCCCCTGTCGAGCAGAGCCACAGAAGTGATCCCCGGGGTGAATTTCCCATTTCCCATCCAATCATCAAGATTTTTCTTGAGTGCTAATGAGGAGCTCTGTTTGACATAGATAGGTAGTCTGTTCCAGAGTATGGGAAGTCTCTGGGACAGGAATCTATCCCTCCAGCATGTTGTGTTTATTGTGGTGACAAGGTTTAGGTCCCTAGAGCGTGTAGCTGGGAGGGATTGGGATTTCTTTAAGTGGAGCATGTCCAACAGCTCTGAGTTTGACATAGCTTTGTATGTTAGGCAGAGATCGCCCCTGAGTAGGCGATATGCGATGGAGTTAAGCTGTAGTTTTTTGAGACGGTCTGCATAGGGCATCTGTTTGAGGCCAGTAATCCTCTCTGTGAGGTATTTCTGTGGTCTTTCCAGTTGTTGTAGATGTCTTGTGAGGTACATACCAAAAGGGGCGTTGTACTCTATAATGGGTCTAATGAGTGATGAGTAGAGGGGAACAATGACCTCTTTTTTTTCTGGATGAGAATCCTTTTGTGATGAGATGAGCCACGTAGAAGGATTTCCTGACAACTGTGGCGATGCGATTATCAAAGGAAGAGACTACTGTCCACCTGTGTCCCAAGGTCTTTTATCACATTTTCGGCATTAAGTAGACTACCAGCTATGTGGTAGTTCATGGGTGCAGAGTTTTTACCAAAGGGGGTGACAATACACCTTTTGGCATTGAGCTTCAGGCCATGGCTTTGATACCAGGTATCTGTCTCAGTGAGGCCCTTTTGTAGTTTGTCCACATCATTAGGTGTTTCGATTATGGCTCCTAGTTTGCAGTCATCTGCAGTCTCTGTTAGCGAAAGACCTTCTGTGTTGGCCTGCACTTCAGAGAAGTAGATACCAAACAGGAGAGGACCCAGGACTGAACCCTGTGGTACTCCACTTGTCACTGGTCTGATGTCCGATTTGGAATCTGCTACTTTCACAGTGTGGGTTTTGTCCGTGAGCCAGTTGGCTACCCATCTTGTGGTATAGGGATTTATACCTAGTTTAGTGAGCTTATCTATAATTCCAGAGTGGGGGATGGTATCGAAAGCCTTGGCGAGATCTAGATAAGCTGTGTGAACCATTTTACCCTCATCTATGGCTTTGGTGACTGCTTCAAAGAAGTCAATCAGGTTTAGGAGACATGATCTGCCTTTTACAAATTCAAACTGGGTAGGGTCCAGAGTTTGGAGATTACCAATGTCTTTGTTTATGAGTTCCACGATGATACTTTCCATTGCCTTGCAGACCAGGTTCATCAGGCTAATGGGGCGGTAGTTCCCGGGGTCCATCGTGGCTCCCCCTTTGTGGAGTGGGATAACCGTCGCGGTGCGCCATTCAGTGGGTACAAAGCCTGAGGTGAGGCTATGATTGAACATGGTACTTCGGTAGGTTGCCAGTTCATTCTGTAGTTCGTGTAGAACGCAGCCTGGGATATTGTCAGGTCCCATGGATGCTGTGTTCTTGGCTTTGGAGAGTGTGTTTTTTACCTGTGCAGCCGTGATTGTAGGAACTTTGCATTCATCCGGTATAGAGATGGGCTCTCTAGGGGGTGAGAGGGGGGTAAAGTTAGCACTGAACCTATCTGCTAGGATGTTGGCAATATCAGTTGGTTCTGTATATTTAGTGCCATTGTGCTATAACTCAGAGCAGATCTGAGTGTTCCCATTTAGATTCTTGACATAGCTATAGAATGCTTTGTGGTTGTCTTTAGAGTCGGTGGCAATTTTGTTTTTGTAACTAGCTTTGGAGGATTTTATGAGGGATCTCAGCTTCTTACTGAGGTTGACCAGGGAGTTCCTCCAGTCATGGGATTTTACTCTTTTTTGCAACAGTTTCTTTCTTCTGTTGTAGAGTTTGTTTATGGCAGAGGACCACCAGATTGGCTTCCTTTTTTTGGAGGATAACATCTTGGTTCTATTAGGGATAAACATGATCCATGCACTCGTGTAAGTGCTTATAAAGTGCATTTGTGTAGTATTCGGTAGTCATACCTCTATTGTCCGTCTGCATGGGTGTCATTGTCATGAAGTTTGCCGCTTCTGTCTTAAGAAGTGTGAAGCTGGCTTTGAAGAAGTTTTTTGCGATGGTTTCCCTAATTGGGGGTGGGGGTGGGATGTGGATGTCTAGACTGATTAGCTTGTGGTCGGATCTGACCAACGAGGAATTGACCTCTGGTGTGGAACACTGGTTTCCCATGTTGGTAATGACCAGGTGTAGGATATTGCTGCCCCTGGTGGGGGTGTGAATAAGTTGATCCAAGGCGTTGGAATTTATAAATTGTAGAAAACGCTGAGCAAAAGAGTTGGTACAGGAGTAGTTTTCCCAGTTAATGGTGGGGTAGTTGAAATCGCCCATTATTAGGGTGTTGAGTTGTACCCTAATACTTTTCAGTGTATCAAGAAATGAGGAGTGTGAATCCTGGGGCATGGTGGGGGGGGGGGGTCTGTAGCAAGCTACAATTTGGATTGCGGTCTTGCCCAGAGTTAGTTGCACTTGGATAATCTTGGATGCATTATGCTGTGCAACTAGCCTGGAGGTGTGGATATCCTTAATGAATATGGACACGCCTCCGCCTGTAGTGCTTCTTTCTGGGTTAGGTGGCCGAAAGGTGTGGTATGAACTGAAGCCTGGTAATGCAGGGGTGCTCTCTGGAGCTTTGAACCAGGTCACTGTCACTGCACAGATGTCAGTGTTCTCCATTTTAAGGAGTGCCTCGAGTGAGTGCATTTTGAGGTTTAGACTTCTAGCATTGAGTAGCATTACCCTCAGATTTTGCTTGCTTGTACCTGTTACGGTGGTGAATTTGTCATTTGAACCTTGCCTAAAAAAGGCACTATAGGGGTGGCAAGAGCCTTAGCCAGTATCCGGAATCCTAAGGGTGACAGGTGCAGGCCATCTCTGGCAAAGCATCATGGACTGTCAATCATGTCGTCCCAGGCAGACAAATACTGGATCCCCTTAGAATGACACCAGAAGCTTAGCCAATTGTTGAAGTCAATCATTTTGTCCTTGTACTGTAGTATCATTCTGGGTGATGGCAGGATGCTACTCAGGGTTAGGGTCATACCTGCCTGGGATACAAGATCGGAGAACTCCTCCATGTCTCTTTTCATGTAGTCCAGGGAGGTACGTCTCAGGTCATTCACACCAACATGGACAATGACAGTGTCATATTTGTACTTATTGTGGAGTGAGCTGAGTGCATGCATTATGTGGCAGATCCTGGCACCTGACAGGCAGCTGACAGTAACTTTCTCCTTGTTTAGTCTGGTGAGTGGAACATCAGTGTGCCTGACTATAGTCACCAATGACTAGAGTGCTGGGTCCGTTGTTATGCCTTATGGGCTGTGGTTGAGTGACACACTGAGTTTGTGGGCTATGTGTCATTTGGGTTGTGTTGGGGGGTGGAGTTTGCTTGCGTTTATGCTTTGGATGTCCCTGATGCTTGGGCAGGTTTTTATTGAGAGCCTCCGCGAATGTAGGTGTGTGTTTTCTGTTTCTGTGTGTGTGTTTTGGTGGTGTAGGTTTTGAAGGACTATGTGATGTGTGGTGTGGTGCAAGTGTTTACCTTCTCCTCTTGACTGCCTAGTCCAGTCTTGGGTGAAGAGAGCTTTGCTTCCAGTTTGGCTATATAAGTGCATCTCTCACAGGTTGTAGTGTTGGGTGGTAGGAGGAGAGGGTTGTCTGTGTACATGAGGCAATTGCTGCATTGCCCCAAGATGCCCAGATTAATCAGGTAGACAGGAGAAATCACTGGGAGCTGACCCTTAGACATGCCTGGATAAGTGCTTATTTATTAAGTACTAAAAACTGCTTTCCACTAGACAAGTGAGGAAAGTTGAGTGCTGTAGTAATTTGCAGCTTATGTAGTGCTTACACTGAGTTCTGAACAAGTGCTGAGTTCAAAGAAACAGATTTGAGTGCTGAAACTAGAAAACTGGCTAGTTATAAGAAACAAAAGTAAGCTAGAAGGCCTCCCTCCAACACAGAAGGGCTTGGGGGCGCAGAAGCCTACAAACAGTCTAGACCACTTAACAGGACAGGCAGGAAACAAGCTTAAATTTTTTTTTTTTTTTTTTTTTCTTCCCAGATGAAAAACTTCTCCAAAGCTAACTTTAGGCTCCTAAAAACAGAGTTGGCTAACTTCATGGCACCCGTGCAAATGGAGAATAGTTGCATGACTGCCAAATCATACACCAGTGCACTGTACAAACACGTACAAAAATGCATGGATCTCGCCATACCGAATAGAACTAAGATGCTCTCCTCAAAAAAAAAAAGGAAGCCAATCTGGTGGTCCACTGCCATAAACAAACTCTACAACAGAAGGAGGAAACTGATGCAGAATAAAGTGAAGTCCCAAGACTGTATGAACTCCTTTATTAGGTATCAAATCCTCTAAATCTAGCTATGAAAACAGAATTGCAGCAGATAATAAAGACCCGTCACAAGGCCTTCTATAGTTATGTATAGAATCTCCATGGCAATACCCAGACTTGCTCTGAGCTACTGCAGAATGGTACCTCCTACACAGAGTCAACAGATACTTCAAATATACTGGCAGACAGATTCAGTGCTAACTTTACACCCCCCCCCCCCGAATGGACCAATCACAATACCAGTAGATTGCCAGACAGCCAGTATTACTGCTGCACAGGTTAAAACAACACTGTACAAGGCCAATAATACAGCTTCTATGGGACCTGACATTATCCCTGGCTGTGTTCTATATGAACTACAGAGTCAACTGACACCTCACCTGTGTGCCCTGTTCAATCACAGCCTCACCTCAGGCTTTGTCCCTACTGAATGGCGCACTGCTACAGTCATCCCTCACCACAAGGGATGACCGACTGGAGACCCCTGGAACTATCTCCTCATTATCCTGATGAGTCTGATATGCAAAGCATCATCATGGACCTAATAACTAGGGATATAGGGAATCTCCAAACACTGGATCCTACACAGTTTGGTTTTGTGAAGGATAGATCATGCCTGCTCAACTTGGTTGACTTCTTTGAGTCAGTCACCAGAGCTGTGGATGAAGGTAATGTGGTTCATACAGCCTACCTTGATCTGGCCAAGGCCTTTGATACCATTCCCTACTCAGGAATCATAGAAAAACTTACTAAGCTAGGCATCAACCCTTTTATCACAGGTAGAACCCACAGTGTGAAAGTAGCTGACTCCAAGTCAGACTGCCGACCAGTCATGAGTGGAGTCCCACAGGGTCCTTTCCTGTTTGGTATCTTCTACTTTGAAGTCCAGGCCAACACAAAGGTACTCTGGCTGACAAAGTTCGCAGATGATTGCAAGTTGGGAGGTATTATTAACTCCCCAAGTGATGTTGACATCCTACAGAAAGGCCACACTGAGACCAATGACTGGTGTCGGAACCATGGCCTTAAGCTCACTGCCAAAAAATATGCTGTCATCCCCTTGGGGAAAACCCCAGTTCTCTTGAATTACCACATCGATGGTAGTCCACTGAACACAGAAGGCAATCTGGGAACACAGACTGACCACCACATTGCCACTGTGGTCAGAAAGTCCTTCTGTGTGGCACATCTCATTACTAAGGGCTTTGCATCTAGGAAGAAAGAGGTCATTGTCTGCCTCTACTCTTCCCTCATTAGGCCAATCATCGAGTGCAATGCCCCATTTGGCATGTACCTCACTAGACACCTGCAACAACTGGAGAGGCTGCAAAAGTACCTCACAGAGAGGATCCTAGGGCTTAAACACTTGTCCTAATATGGACAGACTCAAAAAACTCCCAACTCTTCTCTGTCTCATATCGCCTACTTGGAGACTATCTCTGCTTGACTTATAAACCCATGTCTGACCCAGCTTTGTTAGAAATTCTACATCTAAAGAAATCACAATCCCTCCTCATCACACGCTCCAGAGACCTCAACCTCATTACCACAATCAACGGAACAAGCATGGAGGGACAGATTCATAACCCAGAAATTGCCCATGCTATGGAATAGACTTCCCATATACGTCAAACAGAGCACCCTGCTGGCCCTCTTCAAGAAAAATTTTGACGAGTGGATGGGAACTAGAAAATTCACCCCAGGGATCACTCCACTGGCTCTACTCGACAGAGGCACTGGGAACTAAGGTCAGCTGGCACGATGCCAGTGTAATCCTATGGGCTAGGCTTGTAAAGGCTTCCGGGCCATTAGCCTAGTACATACCTATTAACCTATGTTATTGTTTTGAGAAGGTCTGCGTGGTTGTTTTCTCAGAACTTCCCAGATGGTAAAAAATTTTAAATTCTCCCTTTGATAGAAATTTGTTTGGCCACTGTGCTGCAGAGGTGATCAAGTTTATTGAAAGGGGCAAGCTGATCCCAATGAATCTCTCAATATTTTTTAGCTCTTCTTTCCAGTTTGTCCAAATGATTGTTTTTTTATCTTCTCATCCAAATTTGGCAAAATAAATGAACTGTCTCAACCAATTTCAGGTAAACAGACATTTTAAGAGATGGCAAGGGGTTGCAAAAAGAAGTTTCAAACCTTCCAAAACCAAGGACAGTCCAACACGTCTGACTGTTCAAGAGACCTTGTGGTCCCCTTTTTCTTTCAGAAAGTCTGAATCTCCATTTTTCTCTATGGCAACAGATTGTTTTAGACATTTGGGTTCTGAAAATCATTCATCAGGATGGCAGTTGGAGAAAATTCCTTCTTTCCGGGGGGGCATTCTCTATCCTCCGTATCGGACTCTCTGTTTTCCACCTGTTCTTTATCGCATGCTGTCCCAAGGAAGGACAGAACCACTTCCTCCTTCTCGGGTGGGGAAGGATTTTTATTGATAGATGCTGCTAGTGCCAAAGAAAGAAAATGATTGGAGACCAGTTCTTGTTTTTTTTTCTTTCCTAAGCATGCTTGTGATAGTGCCCAAATTCAAAATGATGTCACTTCACAACCTGTAACCTCTTTTTCCTCTTTAAAGATTCCTGGTAACAGTAGACTTGAAAGATGCGTATCACGTCCCTATTCATCCAGACTTCAGACTTTTAAGGTTTTTGTTTGTTTGAATCACATCAGTTCTCTGCCTTACCCTTTAGACTATGCGTTGCACCATGTGTTTACAAATTGTTTAGCGCCAGTTGTAACTTACTGCATGCTGCAGGCACACATTTTCCATATTTGGATGACTTTCTTATCTTTGCAGAGTCTTTTACGAAAGTGTCAGGAATCTCTCGGGCGAGAGATGTCTTGCACAAGCTGTGATTTCAAGAACACATTCAAGTCTTTGACTTCTTCACACAGGGTAGTGTTCTAAGACTTCAGCTAGACACTTCAGTCCAGAGAGCTTTTCTTACACAGGAACAAAAAATATATCTTTATTTAGATCCATTTCTTAGGTTTTCCAAATTAGATCTATTTCTTAGGTTTTCCACTCAGCCTTCAATCCCTTTGAGGGAATACCTCAGGATTTTGGGTCTCATAGTCTCTGTGATTTTTATGATACCTCTGGCAAGACTCTGCATGAAAAAGATATATGGTGGTTTCTGTAATCTCTTTGGACCCAGCATCAGCACTCTTACCTTTTAAATAACAGTGTTGGATTTTGTCAGAAGAGAAATCTTGATGGCGACAACAAATATCCCTAAATTCAGGTTTCCTCTTCTCCCTCCCTAGTCCAAAGTCAGTCACCACAGATGCTTTGGACTTCGCTTGGGGAGTAGTTTCAGAAAGGGTAAAAGTGCAGAGGGTGTGGGACAGATGCAAGCACACAAATAGTAAGGAGATGCTTGCTCTGATCAAAGCACTAAACATTTTGAACCGTCTTTGGTCCCAGGACCTGTTTAAGTGGTTACAGACAATACCATAGTAATGTGTACATTAGCAAGCAAGGGGAAACTAGGTCGAACCCCCCTTGCTAACTAGTCAATGTTAGATTGGGCTAGGCTATAGCATAAGCATACTACATTCACTTGGAGCAAAACTGTGTGGCAGACAAACTGAGCAGGACCAGAGCAGGCCCTCGCAAATGGAAACTATATCAGGGGGTATTCCATGATTTTGTCCGTCTGCGAGGAGTTTTCTTCAGAGAGAAAATAGTCAATTGACAAGATTCTGTTTCAGGACTCCCATGTGTGAAGGCCTGGAAGACTTGATGCCTTTTCTTTTCCTTGGATAGAAATGTCCCTGTATGCTTAGCCACCCTTTCCACTAATTTCCATGATACTTCTGAAGATTTTGAATGAATCTCCCAGGATCATTGTGGTGAATCTCTTCCTGTCCGTGCAGCCATGGATGTTCTTCGTATTTCACTGTTGCAGTCATTACATTTGGGTAATCTGCTGGCAGGTTGCCCTCAGTCGGCCTGATTAACAAAGTCTTGGGTCCTGCGTCAGTTGCTGTCCCTTCTTCCATGACGTCAGGTCATCAGGGGTATAAAACATGCAGCTGGCGCCATTACATCAGTCTTTCTTGATGTGCGGTGCCAGAAGCAGTCCGCAAGTGCTGGTCGTCCGACTCCTGAAATTTTCGTTTTCAAGTTTCAGAACCGAAGTCCTCAACTTAAAGCTAAGTACCCCGTTGGGGAAACTTTTTCCTTGCTCCTTACCGATGTCCGTAAAAGTTAATAATTGCATTACTTGTGGAAAGCAAATACCTCATAAAGATTTTCATTCATACTGTATTCCCTGCCCTAGACCCTGACCACGACGTACCTTCGGTTTTGTGCTGTATTTAATCAGCGCACTATCAGTCATCGGTACATTTTTGCCTCTAAATATTTTGGTTCTCGGTTTAATTATCCAGAAATGTCTGTTAGCCATCTAACTACTGGGATTCCAAAACTGCCGACAATGCTTCTCCTAAGCCAGTCGCCAGTTCGCTGGTACTCAGTGAGGCGCTTTCGCAGCCCCTGATACCTGCTGCTTCAGATTCGCAGGCCTCTACTGAGACCTATTCGGAGTCCGGTATGCCACGAGATACTTCAACTATGGAACCTGCGGATGTCTCTACCTTGGATGGGTCCGGAGCCGCTGTGCAGGCACCGGCTTCTGAGGGTGCATTCAGGCCTACAGACTTGCATATTAAGTCTATACCGCCTTCATTACTAAGGCCTAAATCTCGATCCATGTCGAAAATGCCGACACCCAGGCCAAATGCTCATGCCCCTATTCCTAAAAGACAAATTATAAAAATGGCGGAAGATCTAATTACTCTAATAAGGCGTAGTCAAACCCCCCCCTCTAAGAGGCCTAGGGCTGAGCTTGATTATGAATCTTCTGATCAGGATTCTGTTTCTTCTGACTCTTCTGATTACCTGGATTTGTCCATACCTACTTATGAGGATTCTGATGCAGAGGATTCCATTCCCTCTGCTTCCACTCCTGCGGATTTTTCTCTTGGGGAAACTTTGCATACTTTAAGGGAGCATTTCCACTGGGAAAGGCAGGAATTTTCTGATTCAAAAAAGAGGCTTAGGGATTTCCTTCTTCTTCCTCAGCATAGGCCTTTGGCTATACCCCCTGTACAAGACATTGTTGATGATGTGTTCTCGGAATCCAGTTTGGCTCCTGATTCCCTGCCTCCGGCTCCTAGTAAACCTGACCGATACTACAGGGTTCCTGAGTCCCACAAGTTCCTTTTCAAAAATCCTGTTACAGATCCAGAGACCATTTCTCAGGGGCCCAAGGGCATTAAGGCTTCTATTGCTAAAAATCCTACCCCTTCTGATAGAGACTCCAGGGCGCTGGATAGATGGGGTAAAAAGGTTTATACTTCTGCAACATTGGCAATTAGAGCTTTAAACTGCCAATTTCTTATGTTAAAATATCAACAGCATGTTACTGGACTACTTAAACAGAAAATGATAATTCCTGACTGTGTGGAAAATAAAGATTTGCAGGATTTAATGCATTCTGTTGAACAAGTTGGAAAACGTACTTTGCATTGTGGTTTTGATTCTTCAGAGGCCTCTTGCAGGGCTGCTGTTACTGGGTCTATGCTTAGAAGGCATGCTTTGCTTAAGGAGCAACCTTTGCCTGATCATGTTAAAGCTAAACTGGAGGATGCTCCTTTAAATCAGGGCTGACTGTTTGGCAATAAGGCTGAAGAAATTCTTAAAAAGATGGAAGATAAAGCTAAATCTATGCAAACCGTTAAAAGACTTTTTACAAGTGCAACCTTCAAGATTTACTAGGCACTGGCCTACTAAGAATTGGTCCGTTCCAGTGCCTTCCAGGTCATTTCAAGCCAAACCCAGACACAGCAAAAACCCTTGATTTCAGTCCCAGGGGACTCTCAGAACTAAGCAGTGGGGGGCCTCCACTTCCATATCTGGAAACAACAAGGCACCCTCCTATGGCAAACTGTCTCAATGACTTCCTCTTAAAATTCCCAAGCACTTATCTTTTGACTACCCCTTTTGGGGGAAAGATTGCTCCTCATACAAAGAACTGGGAGCTCATAACCCAGGACAAATGGGTTTTAAATATAGTGTCCCACGGATACAGATTTCATTTTCACACGTTGCCAACACCAAACGGGTGGCCAGACCTGCCCCCAAATCAGTGAGCAGAGGCTCAAAAGCAAGTACTTTCCCTCTTAAGCATGGGGGCTATTCAGCTGGTACCAGAAGAGGAAAAGGGACAAGGTTTCTATTCCAGGCTTTTTCTGGTACCCAGAAAAGACAAATCATGTTGTCCGATCCTAGACCTGTTTACTCTAAACACCTTTCTGGAGATTCCAAAATTCAAGATGCTGACTCTACACCAATTACTTCCTATGCTAGGCAAAGATGCCTGGTTGGCAACTCTAGATTTAAAAGAAGCGTACCTGCACATCCCAATCAGGGAATCTTGCAGAAGATACATACGCTTCAAAGCAGGCTACTTGCATTATCAGATGTTCATCGTGCATACAACTGCAGTAATCACAGATGGGTTTTCAGCCGTCAGGCGGTCCCTCGGTCGGCCGAATTCCAAAGTCTTGGTCCGGCGTCGGTTGTCGTCGCTTACTCTTCTGACGTCAGGAAGGCCAGAGTATATAAGACACAGCCGACGCAATGTTCTTCAGTCTTTTTTGCTGCGCGGTGCCCGAAGCAGTTCGCAAGTGCCGGTCGGCCAGCTCCTGAATTATGAAAAAATTGGAACCGAAGTCTTCTTTAAAGCTAAGTACCCCGTTGGGGAAACTTTTCTTGCCTCAGACCGATGTCAGAAAAAGTTAATAATTGTATTTCTTGTGGGAAGCAAATACCGCATAAGGATTTCCATTCCCTTTGCATACCTTGTTTGGGCCCAGACCACGACGTCTCGGGCTGTCGCTTTTGCGCTACCTTCAATAAACGCACTATCAAGCGTCGGGCGGAGTTCGCCCAACATTACTTTGATAAAGCTTTTGATTATAAAATGCCGTCGGACACTCCGACTACCGTTTTGTCCAAAAAACGCAAGGAAAAGGACCGACACGCGAGACCTGCGGTCCCCGCCGACACCACGCCAAAACAGGCTACACGTGGTCCGGTTCTCAGCGAGACGCCTTTGCAGTCCCTGACTACCGACGACACTCCTTTGGCGGTGTCCTCTGTACCCGAGACCGCTGGGTCCTCGGCCCTTTTACAGACTACAACCGAAGCCCCTGCTAATGTCGAGCCTACTAATGTGGACAGGTCCACATCCACCCATGGTGTATTTAGGCCTTCATCTTCTTTTTCAATAAAGGCTTTTACTAAATCCAAAGCAGCCAGGCATACCACGAGGCCTGTTGCACAGGGCCCATCTCCTGGACCCATGCCTAAGAAACAGATGCTTAAAATGGCTGAGGATTTAATTACTCTTATCAGAGGTTCTCAGCCCCCTCCTGACAAGAGACCCAGAGTGGAGGAAGAATCTCCCTCTTCTGATCAGGGATCCATTTTATCAGAACATTCTGATGCAGAGGAACACTCTTACTCCCCTTTTGAGGATTCGGATGCTGAACAGTCCATTCCTTCTGTATCACCTCCTGAGGATTTTTCTTTTGGGGAAACCTTGCACACTTTGAGGGAACACTTCCATTGGGAAGGCCAAGACTTTTCAGTTTCCAAGAAAAGACTTAGGGAATTTCTTTGGTTGCCTCAGCAAAGACCTCTGGCTATACCCCCTGTTTTGGATGTACTGAATGATGTCTATTCGGAGGCTTGCCTTAACCCTGATTCTTTGCCTCCTGCACCAGTAAAACCTGATAGGTATTACAGAGTACCCAGCTCTCACCAATTTCTCTACAAAGGCCATAATGCTGACCCTGAAACCATTTCACAAGGCCCCAAGGGATTAAAGGCCTCCACTGCCAAGAATCCTCTCCCTGCAGAAAGGGAATCCAGATCTCTAGAAAGGTGGGGAAAAAAGGTATATACCTTGGCCACCCTAGCCATGAGGGCCGTTTCATATGATCAAATATCAACAGTACCTGTTATCACAATTAAGGAACAAAATGTCTCCACCTGAACAACCAGATGTAAAAGAGTTACAGGATATGATGCATAGTGCGGAGCAAGTGGGTAAACACACCTTACAATGTGGTTATGATGCCCTAGAGGCTTCCAGTAGAGCAGCTGCTACAGGATCAGTTATTCGCAGACATGCATGGCTTAGGGAACAAAATTTACCTGATCATGTCAAAGCTAAACTTCTTGATGCTCCTTTACAAAAGGATGTACTATTTGGTACTAATGCTGAGGAGATACTACGGAAAATGGAAGAAAAAGCCAAATCTATGCAAACTGTCAAGGCTTTCTTACAGGTCCAACCACCACGTTTTAGCAGAAATTGGCCTTCAAAAAACTGGTCCTTTCCAGCCAATGGCAAGCCCCAAAGAGGTAGATACAGACGCACAAGGGGCAGAGGGCAATCACAAGGATCATATAGAGGCAGACAATGGCAATCTCCAGCACCTAGAGGTGGTGAAGACAGTGCACAACAATACAGGAAGCAAACCCAATGACTCCCTCATTTCCATGCCAAGCAAGTCTCAGCTGGCAGCACCTTTGGGAGGGAAACTAGCATTATTTGCAAGCAATTGGCATATTGTCACAGCAGACAAATGGATACTGGACATTATAAACAGAGGCTACAAATTTCAATTTCACACTCTTCCAAAAATGAGAGACATGCCAAACCTGCCACAAAATCAAAGGGCAGAGGCACAACTGCAAATTTCAAAGCTCCTAAACATGAGAGCTGTACAAAAGGTACCTACACACCAACAAGGTCAAGGTTTTTATTCAAGGCTTTTTCTGGTACCAAGAAAAGGAACCGACTGGAGACCCATTTTGGACTTATCCCTCCTAAACACATTCCTACTCGTACCAAAATTCAAGATGCTCACATTACAGCAACTTCTTCCCATGCTGGGCAAGGAGTTTTGGCTGGTAACGTTGGACCTCAAGGAGGCATACCTGCATGTCCCAATCAGACAAAGCCTCAGATTTCTTGCAGGTTCAATCCACTATCAATTCTCTGCATTGCCCTTTGGCTTATCTACTGCGCCCAGAGTATTCACAAAGTGCCTGGCATCAGTGATTGCCTACTGCAGACTTCAAGGGATACAAATTTACCCTTATCTGGACGACTGCCTGATCCAAGCGGACAGCAAACGCATACTACTGGAACATCTGGCATATGTGGCACGGTTACTGCTTTCTCTGGGATATACCATCAACAAGGAGAAATCAAGGCTAACACCATCTCAGAAAATAACCTTCCTGGGTGCCAACTTGGACACAAACACCCAGATGGCATATCTTACGCCAGAAAAACAAGGGCAACTATCTCAGTACTTCGAAACACTAGCAAAAAGTACCAGGCTTACTGCAAGGAAAATCCTGCAGGCTCTGGGATTCATGGCATCTTGCATTCTTCTAATCCCATGTGCAAAGCTGCATATGAGGAAACTTCAATGGTACCTAAAAAAATCTATGGTCTCAACACAGTCACAGTTTGGAAGCAATTATACCAATAATTCCATGTTTGCAAAAGGAATTTCTATGGTGGGCCCAAGCATGTGAAGTAAACACAGGCCTTCCATTCTGCAAGCCTCAAGCAAAACAAGTCATAACCACAGACTCCTCAGATTACGCCTGGGGGGTGCACATGAAGGACAGGTGCATTCAGGGCAGATGGTCCCAAAAGGAAAAGCACCTTCACATCAATCAAAAAGAAATGCTAGCAGTAATAAATGCAATTACAGCTTTCAAGGACTTCCTGCATCCAGGACAATTACTGATAAGAACAGACAACACCACAGTAATGTGGTACATAAACAAACAAGGAGGAACACATTCATACCCCTTGTGCAGACTCATCCAGGACAATTACTGATAAGAACAGACAACACCACAGTAATGTGGTACATAAACAAACAAGGAGGAACACATTCATACCCCTTGTGCAGACTAGCCATGACTCTTTGGAACTTGGCTCTGGAAAGACAAATCGAACTTCAAGCACAGTACTTGCCAGGACTGGAAAACACACTGGCAGACACTCTAAGCAGAAATATGACAGATCCACATGAATGGAAGTTACATCCTCAGGTGTTTACAGCGATAATCCAAGCGTGGGGGAGACCAGACATAGATCTTTTTGCCTCCCACAGGAACCATCAACTGAAAAAGTTTTGTTCAAGGACCTTTCATCCAAAGGCCTGGAAAGTGGACGCCCTTTCATTCAGTTGGACAGCATGGACAGTTTATGCATTCCCACCTCTGCCTCTTCTGCCCAAAGTGCTTTTGAAAGCAAGAACAGACAAACCGAGGATGATACTGATTGCTCCAGATTGGCCAAGGCAACACTGGTATCCACTCCTGAGGAGCCTAACACATACTCCTCCCTGGTCCCTGCCTCTAATGCCTCTTCTACTGACTCAGAACAGCTACAAAACTCTTCACAGTCAGCTGAAAACACTCAACCTCGCTGCATGGAAAACTCCTTGACACCACAACAGTCCCTACTCTCCAAGGAGGTGCAGGATGTCATTTTGAAGGCCAGAAGACCATCTACTAGAAAAGCTTACTCCGCAAAATGGAAGCGGTTTTGCTGTTGGAATGAGAAAAGAGGCCAGGACCCTAGAAAATTGAACTTGCCTCAGGTTTTACAGTACCTAGCTGAATTGCTGAACAGTGGACTTTCATTTTCTTCCATAAAAATACATGCCTCAGCCATTTCTGCAGAATTCAACACGGATCCTCCTTTATTCTCTCACCCACTCTTACGACAGTTCCTCAGAGGCGCTAAGAATATAAGACCTCCAAGGAAGCAACCAATACCAGCCTGGGACCTTAACTACATACTAGAAAAATTAACATTGCCTCCCTTTGAACCCGCTGCCTCAACAGATCTGCAATATTTGTCCTGGAAAACAGCTTTCCTTCTGGCCATCACTTCAGCTCGTAGGGTTTCTGAACTACAGGCCCTCATGGCGGTGCAGCCCTTCCTCATCTTCCATCAGGATAGGGTTTCCCTTCGTACCAACCCATCTTTTATGCCACAAGTGGTATCCAAGGTAGCCTTAAATCAAGCCATACACCTACCTACCTTTTATTCTAACCCTCAAAACAAAGGGGAGAGGTTGCTTCACTCTTTAGACATCCATAGGCAGCTACGTTGCTATTTGGACAGAACAAAGTCCTTCAGGAAATCAGAACAACTTTTTGTGTCCTATGCCGTAGGGGTGCAAGGAAAACCAGTAACCAAACAGACCATTTTCAAGTGGATTGGCCACTGCATACGGTTTTGTTACTCCTATCATGGGAAATCTGTCCCTACTGGAATCAGATCTCACTCCACCAGGGCCACAGCCACCTCTACAGCCTTCCTCAGAGGTATTCCTACTAAGGATATTTTGGAGGCAGCCACTTGGAGTTCTGTACATACCTTCACAAAACACTACCACCTGCCCTTATATTCCAGAACAAGAGCAGGCTTTGCCACTGCTGTTTTGCAGGGCATTCTGGCTCAACCCAGTTCCTCATAGTACCTACCACCCTATGCATAGCTTTGGGACTCTACCCATCTGTGATTACTGCAGCTGTATGCACGATGAACATAGTACAGTTTTGTACCTACCATAAATGTAGATGTTCGAGTGCTAATACAGCTGTAGTACAGGTTTCCCTCCCTCCTTCCCCACTTGGTAAAGGCACGGGGCCTAACAACCTCTTCATACCACCTGACTGGGTTATCCTGCTATGTTTTATTTGCTTGCTTACACTGATTTTGCATTACATTGCATTGCTTGCTTATGTAGATAAGCCTTTTTTATGTATTGCCTTCCTTTTGGGGGCACCTGACATCTGGGGCAAGAAAGACTGAAGAACATGGCGTCGGCTGTGTCTTATATACTCTGGCCTTCCTGACGTCAGAAGAGTAAGCGACGACAACCGACGCCAGACGAAGACTTTGGAATTCGGCCGACCGAGGGACCGCTTGACGGCTGAAAACCCATCTGTGATTACTGCAGCTGTATTAGCACTCGAACATCTACATTTATGGTAGGTACAAAACTGTACTTTCTCTGCACTGCCCTTTGGCTTGTCTACTGCGCCCAGGGTATTCACAAAGTGCCTGGCTCCAGTTATTGCATTTTGCAGGCAAAGAAACGTTCAAATATATCCATACCTGGACGATTGGCTAATTCAGGCAGAAAACCAGGGCATACTTTTAAATCATCTGGTGGTTGTAAAAAGGGTTTTAACTTGTCTGGGGTACACCATAAACGAAAAGAAATCACAGGTGGTACCCCGTCAACAGATTACATTCCTGGGTGTAAGCTTGAATACAACTGCCCAGATGGCTTTCCTCATGCCAGCGAAGCAAATTCATTTGGTTACTTTGCGGTGGTGGTACTGTGGTAGTGTTGTCGCCTCACAGTAAGACGTCTGGTTCGATTCTCAGCTAGAGCGTCCTCTGTGTGGAAACGTGCATGATTGGGCATACCTTTGTTGAAGGTTGTGAGTCAGGGCTGGCAACTCGGCACGTAAAAATCTATTGCCAATCATTAGCGGACCGGAGTTCCGCTGTGGCAACCCCTAACTGGGAAAAGCCGAAAGACACAACAACAACTTCAAACAAGTGGCCACAAAAACCCTGCTTATCTGCAAGACAAATATTGCAAGCCTTGGAGTTCATGGCCTCCTGCATTCTTCTAATTCCATATGCAAGACTGCATATGAGGAAAATACAGTGGTATCTAAAAAGTTTATGGAGTCAACATCGTCACAGCCTGGAAACAATGATTCCTATCATACTTTGCCTACGCCTGGACTTCCTATGGTGGGCAGAGGCCTGCCACCAATACAAGGGACTACCATTCACACTACCCCCTGACGTCCAAACCTTAACTACAGATGCATCAGACTATGCCTGGGGGGCTCACCTGGCAGGGAAGTGCATTCAGGGCAAATGGAACCCAAATCAAATGCACCTACATATCAATCAGAAAGAAATGTTAGCTGTACAGAATGCTCTAACGGCCTTCAAGGATTACATTCTTCCAGGACAACTAATGGTAAAAATGGACAACACCATGGTTATGTGGTACAGAAACCAGCAGGGGGGGGTACACGTTCCTACCCCCTCTGCAGACTAGCCATGGCATTGTGGAACACAGCCTTGAGCTGCCAAGTGCACCTACAAGCTCAATTCCTGCCAGGAAAATTGAATACACTGGCAGACGGACTAAGCAGAAACCTCATGGACCCACATGAGTGGAAACTGGAACCACGGATTTTCAACATGTTGACAAGCGAATGGGGGAGCCCAGACATAGATCTATTTGTCTCCAGCCAGAACTACCAGTTGGATAAGTTTTGCACAAGGACTCCCCACAAACCAGCCTGGAAAGTGGATGCTCTGTCCTTCAGC
Source organism: Protopterus annectens (assembly GCF_019279795.1). NCBI lineage: Eukaryota > Metazoa > Chordata > Ceratodontiformes > Protopteridae > Protopterus > Protopterus annectens. The sequence goes on from NC_056728.1 coordinate 642,706,440, forward strand.
TGGAAAAAACTTTCAGTCTATGCCTTTTCCCTCTCTGCCTCTGCTCTCCAGAGTTCTACTAAAAGTCAATCAGGACAAACCAAGGATGATTTTGATTGCTCCAGACTGGTCGCGCCAGCATTGGTACCCCCTCCTGCGCAGTGTGTAGCAAACATCTCCATGGCACCTGTCTCAGATCCCTTCCTTGCTGTCTCAGCAGGAGAACCAAATTCTGCACCCTCAGCTTCCAACATTGAAACTTGCAGCCTGGCTACTCACTTAAATTCACCATTATCATCTCCCAGCAAACCTGTGATGGCTGTCATCTTGGAGGCAAGGAGACCTAGTACTAGAAAATCTTATGCTGACTGAAAAGATTCTGTGCCTGGAACCAATCTTTAGGGATGAGCACAGCAACGCCCAATTCACCTCAGATTTTGCAATACTTAACTGAGATGCTTCACAAGGGCCTGTCTTTTTCCTCCATTAAAATCCAAGCCTCAGGTATTTGAGCTCATTATAACACAGAACCTCTCCTCTTCTCTCATCCTCTGCTCAAGCAGTATCTCAGAGGGGCAAAAAACTTGAGACCACCCAGGAGAGCTCCTACCCCTACCCGGGACCTTGACGTTGTTTTGGAGAAACTCTCTCTACCTCCTTTCAAGGCAGCTGCTACTGCAGAGTTAAAATTCCTTTCTTGGAAAACATTAGCAATCACTTCAGCTAGAAGGATATCTGAATTACAGGCCCTTATGGCAGTGGAGCCTTTCATCATCTTTCATGCGGACTGGGTATCTCTCAGGACCAATCTATCCTTCATGCCCAAGGTGGTTTCCAGTGTGGCTCAGTCAGTCTACACATTTGCCAACCTTTTTTCTCCCAATCCACAGAACAGTGGGGAACGGATTCTGCATTCCTTGGATCTGCACAGACAGCTTAGATTCTACTTGGACAGGACTAAATCTCGAAGAAAATCTGAACTGCTGGTAGCATTTTCTGCAAGGGCAGAGGGGAAGGCTATTTCAAAACAAACCATTTCTAAATGGATAAGCCATTGCATTCATTTCTGCTATAAGCACCATGGAAAACGTATCCCCCAGGGGATCAGATCTCACTCCACCAGGGCTGCATCTACTTCTGCAGCCTTTCTCAGAGGTGTTCCTAGAAGCTGCTACCTGCAGCTCTGTACATACTTTCACCAAGCATTATCATTTACCAATTTTCTCTAAATCCAGAGCTGGCTTTGCCACTGCCGTTTTGCAGGGCCTTATAGCTGGCCCTAATGCTGTATAAACTCCTCCTCCCAACCATAGCTTTGGGAATCTACCCAAATGTAATGACTGCAACAGTGAAACACGAAGAACATAGTACAGTTGTGTACACTTACCATAAATGTTGATGTTCGAGTGTATTCACTGTTGCAGTACTGGATGTTCATCGTGCATACAGCTGCAGTCATAACCGATGGGTTATCCTGCAGTCAGGCGGGTCCTCGGTCGGCCGAATTCCAAAGTCTAGGTCCGGCGTCGGTTGTCGTCGCTTCTTCCCTGACATCAGCGCGGCAGGGGTATAAAAGAGGCAGCCAACGCCATTTTCTTCAGTCTTTCTTGCCACGCGGTGCCCGAAGCAGAAGCAGTTCGCAAGTGCCGGTCGGCCAGCTCCTGAGATTTACGAAAGTATTTCAGCCGAAGTCTTCTTGAAAGCCAAGTACCCCGTTGGGGAAACTTTTCTTGCCTCAGACCGATGTCAGACAAAGTTAATAATTGTATTTCATGTGGGAAGCAAATACCGCATAAGGATTTCCACTCTTTCTGTATACCTTGCTTAGGCCCAGACCACGAGGTCTCGGCCTGCCGTTTTTGTGCTAGATTCAACAAGCGCACTATTAAGCGTCAGGCGGAGTTCGCCCTTCACTTTTTTGGCAAAAATTATATTATGTTGTCGGATACTCCGACTCCAGTTTTGAGCAAAAAACGCAAAGATAAGGACCGACATTCGAGGTCCGCACCACCTACTGAAACCACACCAAGGCCGACTGCCATTTCTCAAGGGGTCTTCAGGCCTTTGTCCTTCTCTATTAAAGCCTTCACTAAATCTAAAGCAGCCATGAAAACCAAAAAACAGGTTCCTCAGACCCCCTCTCAAGGCACCATGCCTAAAAAACAGATGCTTAAAATGGCTGAGGATTTGATTACTCTTATCAGGGGTTCTCAACCCCCCTCTGACAAAAGGCCCAGATTAGAGGAAGACTACCCTTCCTCAGATCAAGCTTCTATTACCTCAGAACTATCTGAGGACCAGGAATTATGCCTATTCTCCATTTGAAGCCTCTGATGCTGAGGAGTTTATTCCCTCAGTCTCCCCCCCTGAGGACTTCTCTTTTGGGGAAACCCTGCATACATTGAGGGAACACTTTCACTGGGAAGGCCAAGATTACTCAGATTCCAAGAAAAGGCTCAGGGAATTTCTTCTGCTCCCCCAGCATAGGCCTCTGGCTATCCCTCCTGTTTTAGATATATTGGATGATGTGTACACAGAAGCCAGCCTTAATCCAGATTCTTTGCCTCCAGCACCTGTTAAACCAGACCAGTATTACCGGTTCCTGATTCTCACCAGTGCCTATATAAAAGCCATACTGCTGACCCAGAAACAATTTCACAGGGTCCCAAGGGAATTAAGGCCTCTACTGCTAAAAACCCATTACCTTCAGAGAGAGATTCCAGAGCTTTAGAAAGGTGGGGGGAAAAGGTGCGCACCTCGGCCACTTTAACCATGAGGGCATTAAACTGTCAGTTCCATATGTTAAAGTATCAACAGTTTTTGATATCTCAGCTGAAAAGCAAGATGACACAACCAGAACAACCAGATTTAAAAGAGTTGCAGAATTTGTTGCATGGTGCAGAGCAAGTGGGTAAACATACCTTGCAGTGTGGTTTTGATGCTTTAGAGGCCTCATGTAGAGCTGCTGTTACGGGGTCTGTTATACGTAGGCATGCTTGGCTCAGAGCAAACCTTACCAGATCATGCCAACGCTAAATTATTGGATGCACCTCTTCAAAAAGATGTATTGTTTGGTGTTAAAGCTGAGGAGGTGCTAAAGAAAATGGAGGAAAAAGCGAAATCAATGCAAACAGTGAAAGATTTCCTGCAGGTACAGCCTCCACGATTCAGCAGAAACTGGCCTTCAAAAAATTGGTCCTTTCCAGCCATGGACAGACATCAAAGGGGCAGATACAGGCGTCCAAGGGGTAGAGGGCAACCTCAAGGATCTTTCGGAGCCCGACAGTGGCAAGCACCAACCCCAAGAGGTGGAGAAGATAGATCACAGTCTTTTAGAAAACAGATACAATGACTTCCCCCTACACCTGCCAAGCAAAGCTTTAATGGCAGCACCTCTGGGCGGAAAACTGACATTATTCTCAAAAAATTGGCGTATTGTTATAAAAGACAAATGGATTCTGGACATTATAGACAGAGGCTACAGATTCCACTTTCACACCCTTCCAAAAATGAGAGGCATGCCAAACCTGCCACAAAATCAAAGGGCAGAGGCACAAAAACAAATTTCAGCTCTCATGGACATGAAAGCAGTTCAAGAGGTACCTGCAAAAGAACAAGGTCAAGGGTTTTATTCCAGACTATTCCTGGTACCAAGGAAAGACAAAGATTGGAGACCTATCTTAGACCTATCCATCCTAAACACATATCTACAGGTGCCAAAATTCAAGATGCTCACATTACAGCAGCTTCTTCCCATGCTGGGCAAGGAGTCTTGGCTGGTAACATTGGACCTCAAGGAGGCATACCTGCATGTCCCTATCAGACAAGATTGCAGAAGATGCCTCAGATTTCTTTCACGTTCAACCCATTACCAATTCCCTGCATTGCCCTTTGGCTTATCTACTGCGCCCCGAGTGTTTCCGAAATGCCTGGCATCAGTAATCGCCTTCTGCAGACTACAAGGGATACAAATCTACCCATATCTGGACGACTGCCTGATCCAAGCGGACAGCAAGGACATACTACTGCAGCACCTGGCGTTTGTAATCAAACTGTTGAACTTCCTGGGATACACAGTCAACAAAAAGAAATCAAAACTAATACCCTCTCAACAAATAATTTTCCTGGGTGCCAGCTTGGATACAACCACCCAGATGGCCTACCTCACGCCAGACAAGCAAGGGCAACTGTCTCCATACTTCAGAAAAATGGCAACTTACACCAGGCTAACTGCAAGGAAAGTCCTGCAGGCTCTGGGATTCATGGCATCTTGCATCCTACTAATCCCATGTGCAAAGCTGCATATGAGGAAACTTCAATGGTACCTATAAAACTTATGGTCTCAACACAGCCACAGCTTGGAAGCAATTATACCACTCATTCCATGCCTTCAAAAGGAATTTATGTGGTGGGCTCAAGCTTGCCAAAAAAACACAGGTCTTCCTTTCTGTGTACTTCAAGCAACTCAAATCATCACAACAGACGCCTCAGACTACACCTGGGGAGCACACATGACAGACCAGTGCATTCAGGGAAAATGGACCCGAAAAGAGAAGCACCTTCACATCAACCAAAAGGAAATGCTGGCCGTGCAAAAGGCTATTATGACCTTCAAAGACCTACTGCATCCAGGCCAGCTATTGATAAGGACAGACAACACCGCAGTGATGTGGTACATAAACAAACAGGGAGGAACTCATTCATACCCCCTGTGCAGGCAAGCCATGACCCTATGGGACACCGCACTGGAATTGCAAATTCAACTACAGGCTCAATTCCTGCCACGGAAGGAAAACACACTGGCAGACAACCTAAGCAGAAATATGACAGATCCACACGAATGGAAGTTGCATCCTCAAGTTTTCACAAAGATAACTCGGGCATGGGGACAGCCAGACATAGATCTCTTTGCTACCCACAGAAATTGCCAGTTGAAAAAATTTTGTTCAAGGACCTATCATCCACAGGCCTGGAAAGTGGACGCACTTTCCTTCAATTGGGCAACATTGACAGTCTATGCCTTCCCACCTCTTCCTCTGCTGCCCAAAGTTCTATTAAAAGCCAGAGCAGAGAGGCCGAAAATGATTCTCATTGCGCCAGACTGGCCAAGACAACACTGGTATCCGCTCCTGAAGAGCCTGACACATTCCCCACCATGGATCCTGCTTCTAGTTGCTCTTCTGTTGTCCCAGCACAACTACAAAACTCTTCACAGCCATCTCAAAACTCTAAATCTAGCTGCATGGAGAATTCCTTGATTTCCCAACAATTTCTCTCCTCCAAGGAGGTGCAGGATGTCATCTTGGAGGCCAGAAGACCTTCTACTAGAAAGACCTTCTCCGCCAAATGGAAACGATTTTGTGCCTGGAATCAAGAAAAGGGACAGAATCCTTGGGTGATAAATATACCTCAAATTTTACAGTACCTAGCTGAGATGTTAAACAATGGACTTTCCTTCTCCTCCATCAAGATCCACGCTTCAGCCATTTCTGCACAATACAACACAGATCCTCCTTTATTCTCTCATCCTCTCTTAAGGCAGTTCCTCAGAGGGGCAAAGAATATAAAACCCCCAAGGAAACCACCAGTCCCTGCTTGGGACCTCAACTTCGTATTGGAAAAGCTGACCTTTCCTCCCTTCGAGCCAGCTTCTTCAACAGAGTTTCAGTACTTGTCATGGAAAACAGCCTTTCTTCTGGCTATCACCTCGGCACGCAGGGTTTCGGAGCTACAGGCCCTCATGGCTGTGCAACCATTCATCATTTTCCATCAGGACAGAGTTTCCTTACGAACCAGCCCTACCTTTATGCCAAAGGTAGTATAAGGGGAAAGACTGCTACATTCCTTGGACATTCACAGACAACTTTGTTACTATTTGGACAGGACAAAACCATTCAGGAAATCTGAGCAACTCTTTGTGTCCTATGCTGCAGGTGCTCAAGGAAAGGCTATTTCCAAACAGACTATTTCAAAATGGATAGCCCACTGCATACGCTTTTGTTACTCATTTCATGGAAAAACTGTGCCTGCATGCATCAGATCCCACTCCACCAGAGCCACAGCTACTTCTGCAGCCTTCCTCAGGGGGGTCCCTACCAAGGACATTTTGGAAGCAGCCACCTGGAGTTCAGTGCACACTTTCTCCAAGCACTATCACCTCCCACTATACTCAAAATCTAGAGCGGGCTTTGCCACAGCAGTCCTGCAGGGCATCCTAGCCCCTCCTAGTTCCACTTAGTGCCTACCACCCTTACTTAGCTTTGGGATTCTACCCATCTGTTATGACTGCAGCTGTATGCACGATGAACATTGAACAGTTTTGTACCTACAATAAATGTAGATGTTAGAGTGCTCATACAGCTGCAGTCCAGGTTTCCATCCCCTCTTAGGACAGGCCTTATGACAAACACTTTTCATATAACCTTTTTGGGGTTTTCTTTTATGGTGTATTTGCTTGCAACTACTGTTTTTGATTTATCAACATTGCATCTTTGCATAACATTATGTTTGCCTTCCTTCTGGGGGCACCTGACATCTGGGGCAAGAAAAACGGAAGAAAATGGTGTCGGCTGCCTCTTTTATACCCCTGCCGCGCTGACATCAGGGAAGAAGCGACGACAACCGACGCCGGACCTAGACTTTGGAATTCGGCCGACCGAGGACCCGCCTGACGGCAGGATAAATCATCTGTTATGACTGCAGCTGTATGAGCACTCGAACATCTACTTTTATGGTAGGTACAAAACTGTACTTTACCCTTCCTCCAGCCCCCTAATTTTCTCTGTCTATACCTCTACTTTCCTTTACTATGCTTAAAAGCCTTTTTGGTGTATTTGTTTTTTGTTGGAGGTATACTTTTGTGTTTTTATCTTTATTTGCTCCCCATTAGGGGGGCACCTGACATCTGGAGGAAGAAAAACTGATGTAATGGCATCGGCTGCATGTTTTATACCCCTGATGACCTGACGTCATAGAAGAAGGGACAGCAACCGACGTAGGACCCAAGACTTTGTTAATCAGGCCGACTGAGGGCAACCTGCCAGCAGATTACCCAAATGTAATGACTGCAACAGTGAATACACTCTAACATCTACATTTGTGGTAAGTGTACGCAACTGTACTTTCTCCCTTCTTTTGGGAATGGCTAGGGGCAATTACCACAAGCTTCTTCACATTCTGAATTGACTCGCTTTTGAACAGGGGTGTTTGAGACATCCTGACATAAGTTAACTTCAGTTGACTGCCTGGATGATGAGATCTTTATTCCTTTTAAGCACCTGTTGACTGAGGATGCACAGCACGTTCTAATGGAGACCAGAAAGCCTGCTACTAGAAAATTATATATTAGCAAATGGGCAAAGGTTTTCTAGTTGGTGCCAAGAATATAACCAACCCCCATTCAGGGCTGGTTGTTCTCTGGTTCTGCAATGTGTGAGAGTTACTGTCCTATGGCCTTTCTTATTCTTCTGTCAAGTTTTATTTGTTGGGCATTTCAGCACGTATATCTATGGATCCTCCTCTTCCATTGCAGTCTAATGTCAAAATTTCTTGAAAGAGGTTTTGCATAAGAGACCTCCAAGAAAACAGGGGGCTTCTTCTTGGGATCTTAATTTAGTGATGGAGAAGTTAATACTTGATCTGATGTTGTTAATCTTCATTCATTCATTCCTTACTGATGGGGGTCTGTTCTGTCCTTGGAACCAGGTCAGCCTTAACAAGCTCGTGCCAGCCAAAACACTCTTGAGCTAAGCTTTACCCATAGCACCCCTCTGTTACCTCAAATCTCGTTTGCCGTGTAGTTACCGAGACGTGTCAAGCCAGCTCTCTAAGTGATTAGAAGTTTGTCTATTAAAACATTTTTGATAGTTTTTTACTACTAAATTTATTATATATTGCTTTATTAGTTAGTCGCTAATTTATATATCTGTTTTAGTGCCTGCCTTTCTCTTTTCTTACCATTTTTGGGTATTCTTAGTACCATCGCTGGTACAGGACTTTCCCTCTGAGGTAATTTCTTGATACCATTGCTGGTATTCCCCTCCTCCTTTTTCCCCTCTCTTATCTGTCTAGTTTCCTATTTAAAAAAAAAAAAAAGTTTATACTTTACTTTATTTCTTTGTTGATAATTTTTGTGTGTGTATATTAATCTGTTTGGTGTGTGCTATTTTTGGATTGTCCTTTTCCGCTATGTCAGAAAAGAAAGGAACAACTGGATTTTAAACAGTGTGACCAGTGTGGTCGCAAAATGCCAAATTCGGATGGCCATACCGCTTGTGTTTACTGTCTGGATGTTCTTCACCTATCTATACAACCTCCTTGTGAAATTTGTAAGGTTTTTAGTTCTCACACGATTAATGAGAGGAAAAACAAATTAATACTTAAGGGCCTATTAAAAACTCCTTTTGCAGATGCTATTTCTCGGTCGGAGGGTTCACCCTCTCCCAAGAAAACACAAACGTAAGAGCTAGTCTGTTCAGTCTTCACCCCATGGCACTGACTGTAAGTCTTTGGAACCAACGGCCAAAGTTCCGAAACTAACACCATCAACTTGCACCAGGGTCTCAATCCCACTCCACAATGCCGTCCTCTGTTCCAGAACTACAAGTATCCACCTCGGTACCACTCACTGTACCAATGAAGACTACTGCACCGACCATGTTTATAATTACTACTTTGACTCTAATCTCCCTTTCGGCACCAAAGATAGTTTACCCTGTGCATCTTACTGGTCACGAGACCACAGTGTCGAAAGGAGAAATGGCCCCTCCGACTCTATATTCCCCCACGGCAGACCCCCCCCTTTTGGTCAGCGATGTAGCCCCATCTTGGCGCGACCTGACTCTCCGTCAGGGATATCTACCCACACCTCCAGGAGCCTTTCAGAATTTGACGTGGTGAGACTTGTGGAACAGCTTCTAGCAGCCAGAGGAATCACAACCCCTGTTAAACCCTCCGTCCCACCTGGAGTCGAGGGTTTTTCTGTAAGGACTCCTACGTGCACTCCTCCTTCAACCTCCTTTTAGGTATTGAAGCCCCTGACACAGACCTCTATCCGGTTTCCAGCTTCTTCAGTATCACTGGTAGACCTCACTGTGGTTTTGGAGACCACCCTTTGGCCATTGACACATTCAGAGCCGAACCATCCTCAGAATCGTGACTGGACTACCTGCACCATGACCCCTAGTGCGGCGCCTATTTTTTCTGTGGCGCCATCCGCTAACATTCACGTTGTCTTGGCAGTACCAAGTCCTCTTGGGGTTCCTTCCCTGGGAGTGGGCTCATCTGAGCGGGGTCTGACTTCAGTTCGGAAGTTATCCTGGGCTCCCATCCCTCTTCGGGCAGGCCAGCTTTCCAGGTGATGGAGAGGGCCCTTGCCTCTACAGACACACAGATGATTCCCTCTGCATCAAAGTGCCATACATTTGCACCATCTGGTATGCAGCTGACACAGTCCACCACATCGGGATTTCGAGCAGAGGAGCCACAAGATGCCCTACCGCAGGGCGTCCTCTCTTCGGAGTCCTCTTTGGATGTTCCCGCCAAGGAAGTTCCACACAAGAGGTTGTGCAAGAGGAAGCATATGGAGTCCCCCAAAGAATCCCTCATGGAAGATACGGACTATGATGAGGGGGCGAGGTCCCCACGGTTGCCCCCTGAGGATGTCTCTTTCAGAAATCTTAAAACAGTGGGGCAGCGGGAAGCCCACCAATCCCCTCCTCTGAGGAATCTGTATTCTTGCAAGCTTTTTGTGCTCAACCTTCTACTTCTTGAGTGGCCCTGCCTGCAGACGAACTAGTCCAACTCGTACAGCACACATGGAAGAGTCCTGATACCGTTTAACCAATCCCCCAGAGTCCAGACAAAATTTTGTCCACACCGGAAGAAAGTCCACACTGGTCCAAAATCCTACAGGTAGATGCTATGGTGATAGCGGCGGCCACTAAGAAAGAGCTTGCCAAGGCGAGCCGTACTGTCCACCCCCCAAACAGGGAGTTTCGGGCAATGGACAGGCTAGGGAAGCGAGTATTTGCTTCATTGACCTTTCCCATTCAGTTCTTGAATTACTTGTCACACTTTACCAGGCTCCATAGAGACCTAATATCGGAACTCTCCAGAACCTTAGCAGAAGCAGTTTCTGACTAGATACGCGACAAAGTTGCCTCACAGCTTGCAACTCTGGAGTGTATATCCAACTTGTCCATGCTGTTAATCTGTCACACTACTGAAGAGATGGCTAGAGCTGCGGGTTCAGGTGTTGTCATGAGACGTCACACCTGGTTGCACCTTCGTGACTTTCTGGACCTTCTTTAAGTCTTCCTTTCTTAACGCTCTAGTGGAAGATTCTTTTCTCTTTGACCCAAAAGTGAAAGACGTGTTAGCCAGGTGTGAAAAGGACCCTGTCTGCCGTGGGTGCACGTTTCTCCACCCCCAAAGATCCTACTGTAGGAATCAGAGGAGTAGAAAATGTGGCACAAGAAATCCCAGGGTCCTTTCTGTGACACGTGGCGAGTTTACGCTTCGGGGCAGAGGGGGTAAACTCATCTGGAAGACACCCCTATCGAGGCAGAGGGTGTCCGTGTAACCAGGGTTCCAGAGACACTTTCTCTGGACAGCCCTACCAGTGCTTCTGAAGTGCAGCCCAATTGCTATCCTCTAGAAGCAGTCTGGGGACGTTTCTCTCTGCACCACCATGCCTGGAAAACTATAACCACAGATTTGTGGGTGCAGAATATAATAGCCAGAGGTTACCACATACCCTTCAATATTTGCCCAAAGCCATTAAGGCACATTCTCGATGTTTCACCCAGTCAAAGGAGGAAGCAGCAGCTCAAGAAAAACAAAAGCTGTTTCAAAAAAGTCATCCAAGCAGTCCCAAATGACCAAATAGAATCTGGACTTTACTCAAGGTTCTTTTTAGTGCCAAAAAAGACAGGGGACTAGAGACCAATCTTGGATCTCAGCATTCTGAACCAATTTGTCAGCCAAAGTTCTGGATGGTCACGGTTCAGTCTATCCTACCCTTCCTGGAGAAAGACGATTGGATGTGCTCAATAGATCTTCAGGATGCGTATTGCCAGATAAAAATGGACCAACACTCCAAAAGATTCCTTCGCTTCCATCTGAGAGCCAATCCTTACCAATTCCTGGTGCTGCCCTTGGGAGACACTACTGCCCCTAGAGTGTTTACCAAATGCAAGGCAGTGGTAACACCTCACTTGAGACTGCAAGGATTCGGTGTGTGTGTGTGTTTCTGTACTTAGGCGATTGGCTGCTTACTGCCCCCACCAAGCATCTACTGGTTACAGCCTTACATTACACTCTAAAACTAGCAAAATACCTAGGAATCTCTATAAACAGGGAAAAATGCAAGCTGATTCCTTCTCAAACCCTAGAATTCATAGATGCACCTTCTAAAACTCAAGTCTTGCCTAGTCCCCCTTCCGGTTCACAGATTAGAAAGATTGAGGTCCCAACTCTGTGATACTCTCCCAAGACAAAGTTCCAGTTCGGGCTGTCCTTCAACTTCTAGGATCGATGGCAGCATCTATTACGATAGTTCCTCTGGCGAGACTACACAAGACTTCTTCAGTAGCTCGTACTAACACAGTGGTCCCCTTCAAATCGCCCATGTCTTTTCAGATCTGCATAACAAACCAATGCAAAGAAGATTTAATTTGGTGGATGAAGCCAGAAAAAGACCTACGGAGTCCCCACCTCAGCCCAGGGCCATAGTAACCACGGACACTTCGCTGATAGGGTGGAGGGGCACTTCCAGGGAAAGACTGTCCAAGGCACTTTGGCCTCCAGAGGGAACAATCTGCATGTCCGTGTTCTAGAACTGAGGGTGGTGCTTCTTGCGTTGCAAGCCTTTCGGTTTGCCCTCCCATCAGGTACAATTGCTATCCAGTCTAACAATATGTCGGTGGTCTGGTATATCAACAAACCAGGAGGAACCAAGTCCTACTCGTTATGTCGAGAGGCCATGAGAATTTGGCAATGGGTGACCGCTTCCAACCACTTTGATAGCAACACACATTCCCGGGAATTACAACGTGATTGCAGACAAATTGGGCAGATGCATCCTTCTGTCTCACGAGTGGTCCCTCAATTCAACCAAAGCGGCAAAGATCTTTAGCCGCTGGGCCAGCCTTGTTGCGACCTACTTGCCTGTCCAGCAAATCACAAATTCAACAGCTACTCTGCCCTAATTCCCCCACAGGGGGAGTCCCTGAGGGACGTTGTAATACACGATTCGCCCATGGGACTCCTTTATGCTTTCCATCCTCTTCCCCTGATCCCACATTTTCTAAAGAAGGCCCTTTGGTTGAGAAGCAGAGTAATCCTCATTGCACCTTACTGTCCCCGACAAGTTTGCTTCCCCTTCCTTTGGCCTCGTCTAGTACACAAACCATAGATTCTGGATCCAACTCCGGAATTACTGTCACACCCGCAGGGGTTGATGCATCCAAACATATCCAGTTTCAGGATTACAACTTGTTTTTTTCCACTTCCAGTAATTGCCAGCCAGAATAACTTTACCTCCCTGTATGTAACATTCTTCTGGCTTCTCACAAACCATCCACCAGGAAAAATCTATCTTAGCAAGTGGAAGAGATTCCTTATTTGGTCCTGACAGAAAGAACTAGACCCCTTGCTCAGCCCCTGTTAGTGCAGTATTGGATTATTTGTCAAGCCTTCTTCATTCAGGAGCGACAGCCTCCACCATTCGAGTTCATTTGGCTGCTATCTCAAACTATCACAATGGATTCCAAGACGCATCCTTAATTTCCCATTGTCTCTGTAAAATCTTTTTGAAAGGGGTCTCGTACGTCAGACCACCCGTCAGAGAACCAATCGAACCTTAGAGTTTAACACTAATAGTGCAATCCGTGACACCATCATCTTTCGAACCTGCTGCCACTTGCGATATAAAGTTCTTATCCTGGAAATACCTATTTTTAGTAGCCATCTCCTCAGCAAGACACATATCTGAACTTCAGGCCTTGTGCATAAAACACCCTTACATAGTCTTTCATATCATTCTGGACTAACACTTCCTTCCTGCCCAAAGTTATTTCAGAATGGACTGTTACTCAGACAATTGACCTACCAGTCTTTTTTTCTAACTTTTCAAATAAAGGAGAATACTACCGTCATTTAATGTACAATAGACAGTTACGATTTTACCTAGACAGAACTAAATTAGTATGTAAATCTGATCACTTATTTGTTTCCTTTTCAGGGCCAAAATTGGGAAACTCTGTTTCTAAGGTACCTTTATCTAAGTGGTTGAGAAATTGTGTATGCTTTGTCTACCAACATAATAAAATTCCTTTACCGAGCAAGGTCAAAGCACACTCAACCAGATCAGTGGCGACTTCTGTTGCTTTTCATTCGAAGGCTTCAATGGATGATAACTGTGCAGCTGCAACACGGGCTACCCCTCATACCTTTATGATTCATTACAAGTTGGATTTGGTCTCCAGGGGGCGAGCATCCTTTGGTTCAGTGGTAGTCAGGAACATCCTTCCATAGGGCCTCCCAGGACATAAAGTAGCTAAGGACTCTGTCCCATCAGTAACGAATGAATGAAGATTAACAACATCAGATAAAGAAGTTATGTTCTTACCGTAGCGTTCCATCTATGTTGTTCATCTGCATTCATTCATTACTTCCCACCCTCCTTCCCCCGCCAAGGGGCTCCTGGAGGTTCGGATTTCGTCCAAATCCCACATTAGGGGCCCTGCTCAGAAAAAGCCTCTGCTTTCTTTATCATGGGCAAACTCGATCTGAGGTAACAGGGAGAGGGGCAATATGGGTAAAGCTTAGGTCGAGAGTTTTTTGGCTGGCACGAGTTCTAAGGCAGACTCTGTTCCGAGGACGGAACTGAAACCCATCAGTAAGGAATGAATGAAGATGAACAGAGATGGAACGTTATGGTAAGAACATAACAACTTGTTCCATTTGAACCAACTGATCTGGCTGACTTGAGGATGTTCTTCGTGTTTCACTGTTGCAGTCATTACACTTGGGTTATCCTGCCCAGGGGTAGCCCTCAGTCAGCCCGAAAACCAGATGCTTAGTATTTCTGCTTCGGTTGCTGTTGCTTCAGGGCTCATGTCAGGTAATCAGGGGTATAAAAACAAGCAGCTGACGCCATTACATCCAGTCTTTCTTGCCCAGGAGCCCGAAGCAGTTCGCACGAGTGCTGGTCGGCCGCTACCTGAGTTTTCGTTTCCGAAATTGACTCATCCTGAAGATCCTTTTTTCTTGCTCTAACCGATGTCTAACAATTGTCTAGCCTGTGGAAAGCAAATACCACACCGAGATTTCCACTCTTACTGCATCACCTGTTTAGGCCCAGACCATGATGTACCTCGCTGTCAGTTTTGTCCTTTGTTCAACTCCCAAACTATTCGTCGGGCCCTTATTGTAGCTAAATACTTTCGATGTTCTTCATGTTTCACTGTTGCAGTCATTACATTTGGGTAATCTGCTGGCAGGTTGCCCTCAGTCAGCCTGATTAACAAAGTCTTGGGTCCTGCGTCGGTCGCTGTCCCTTCTTCCACGATGTCGGGTATAAAATATGCATCCGACGCCATTAAATCAGTCTTTCTTGCCATGCGGTGCCCGAAGCAGAAGCAGTTCGCAAGTGCCGGTCGGCAGACTCCTGAAATTTTCGTTTGAGTTTCAGAACCGAAGTCTGCAACTTAAAGCTAAGTACCCCATTGGGGAAGCTTTTTATTGCTCCTTACCGATGTCAGTAAAAGTTAATAATTGCATTACTTGTGGAAAGGAAATACCTCACAAAGATTTTAATTCGTACTGTATTCCTTGCTTAGGCCCTGACCACGACGTACCTTGTTGTTGGTTTTGTGCTTTATTTAATCAGCGCACTATCAGTTGTCGGTACATTTTTGCCTCTAAATATTTCAGTTCTCGGTTTAATTATCCAGAAATGTCATCGATTAGCCATCCGACTACTGGGATTCCAAAAAACGCAAAGATAAAGACAGAGACAGGCCGTCGAGGTCCAAAACTGCCGACGACGCTTCTCCTAAGCCAGTTGCCAGTTCACCGGTACTCTGAGGTGCTTTTGCAGCCCCTGATACCCGCTACTTCTGATTCGCAGGCCTCTACTGAGACCCATTCGGAGTCAGTTATGCCGCGAGAGGCATCACCTATGGAACCCGCAGATGTCTCTACCTTGGATTGGGTCCAGAGCCACTGTGAAGGCATCGGCTACTGAGGGTGTATTCAGGCCTACAGACTTGCATATTAAATCGACTCAACCTTTATTATTAAAGCCTAAATCTCGATCTATGTCTAAAAAACCGATGCCCAGGCCACATGTTCAGGCCCCTGTGCCTAAAAAACAAATGATCAAAATGGCTGAAGATTTAATTACTCTACTCAGGGGTAGTCAACCACCCCCCTCTAAGAGGCCTAGGGCTGAGCTTGATTATGAATCTTCTGATCGGGTTTCTGTTTCTTCTGACTCTACTAATGACCAGGATTTGTCCATACCTACTTATGAGGATTCTGATGCAGAGGATTCCATTCCCTCTGCTTCCTCTCCTGAGGATTTTGCTTTTGGGGAAACTTTACATACCTTAAGAGAGCATTTCCACTGGGAAAGTCTGGAATTTTCTGATTCAAAAAAGAGGCTTGGGGATTTCCTTCTACCTCAGCATAGGCCTTTGGCTATACCCCCTGTACTAGACATTGTTGTTGATGTGTTCTCGGAATCCAGTATGACCCCTGATTCCCTGCCTCCAGCTCCTAGTAAACCTGACCTATACTACAGGGTTCCTGAGTCCCAAAAGTTTCTTTTCAAAAATCCTGTTGCAGATCCAGAAACCATTTCTCAGGGACCCAAGGGCATTAAGACTTCTACTGCTAAAAATCCTACCCCTTCTGACAGAGACTCCAGGGCGCTGGATAGATGGGGTAAGAAGGTTTATACTTCTGCAACCTTGGCAATCAGGGCTTTAAATTGCCAATTTCATATGTTAAAATATCAACAGCATATTATTGGACTGCTTAAACAGAAAATGATGTGGATTCCTGACTGTGTGGAAAATAAAGATTTACAGGATTTATTGCATTCTGCTGAACAAGTTGGAAAACATACTTTGCAATGTGGTTTTGATTCTTTAGAGGCTTCCTGCAGGGCTGCTGTTACTGGGTCTGTGCTTAGAAGGCATGCTTGGCTTAAGGAGCAATAATTGCCTGATCATGTTAGAGCGAAATTGTTGGATGCTACTTTAAATCAGGACCGTTTATTTGGCAATAAGGCTGAAGAAGTTCTAAAAAAGATGGAAGATAAAGCTAAATCAATGCAAACTGTTAAAGATTTGTTACAAGTGCAACCTCCATGATTTAGTAGGCACTGGCCTACTAAGAATTGGTCTTTTCCAGCTCCTTCCAGATCCTCTCAAGCCAAACTCAGACACAGCAAAAGCACCAGGTTTCAGTCCCAGGGGACTCTCAGAACTAAGCAATGGGGGCCTCCACTTCCAAATCTGAAAATAACAAGACACCCCCTATGG
The DNA here is from genome assembly GCF_019279795.1 of Protopterus annectens. Classification (NCBI taxonomy): domain Eukaryota; kingdom Metazoa; phylum Chordata; order Ceratodontiformes; family Protopteridae; genus Protopterus; species Protopterus annectens. The sequence goes on from NC_056728.1 coordinate 642,722,972, forward strand.
TAAACAGTCTCAATGACTTCCTTTTAAAATTACCAAGCACTTACCTTTTAGCCGCCCCTTTGGGGGGGGGGGGGGGAGATTGCACTTCATGCAAAGAACTGGAAACTCAACACAGGACAAATGGGTTTTAAGTATAGCATCCCATGGATACAGATTTCATTTCCACACCTTGCCAACACCAAATGGGTGGCCAGACCTGCCCCCAAATCAGTGGGCAGAGGCTCAAAAACAAGTACTTTCCCTCTTAAACATGGTGGCTATTCAACCAGTACCAGAAGAGGAAAAGAGACAGGGATGTTCTTCGTGTTTCACTGTTGCAGTCATTACATTTGGGTAATCTGCTGGCAGGTTGCACTCAGTCGGCCTGATTAACAAAGTCTTGGGTCTTGCGTCAGTTGCTGTCTCCTCTTCCATGATGTCAGGTCGTCAGAGGTATAAAACATTCAGCTGACACCATTTTATTCAGTCTTTCTTGCCGCGCGGTGCCCAAAGCAGAAGCAGTTCTCAAGTGACGGTTGGCCGATTCCTGAAATTTTCGTATTCGAGTTTCAGAACCGAAGTCTTCAAACTAAAGCTAAGTACCCCGTTGGGGAAACTTTTTCTTGCTCCTTACCGATGTCAGTAAAAGTTAATAATTGCATTACTTGTGGGAGGCAAATACCTCATAAGGATTTTCATTTGTACTGTATTCCTTGCCTAGGCCCAGATCACAACGTGCCTTGCTGTCGGTTTTGTGCTAGATTTAACCAATGCACCATTAAGCGTCTGTATATTTTTGCTTCTAAATATTTTGGCTCAAGATTTAATTATCCTGAAATGTCGCCAGTTAGCAATCCAACTACCGGAGTTCACAAAAAACGCAAAGAAAAAGACAGAGACAGACCGTCGAGGTCCAAAACCGACGACGAAGCTTCTCGTAAGCCGGTTCACCGGTACTCAGTGAGGCACTTTTGCAGCGCCTGATACCTGCTACTTTTGAATTTCAGGCCTCTACCGAGACCCATTCGGAGTCCGGTATGCCGTGAGATTCTCAGAGTATTGAACCCGCAGATCTCTCTCCCTTAGATGGGTCCGGAGCCGCTGAGCAGGCACTGACTTCTGAGGGTGTTTTCAGGCCTCAACATTTTTATATTAAACCGACGCCAGCAACAATAACGAGGTTAAAAACAACTTCCGTGTCTAAAAACCCAACACATGAGCCACGTGCTCAGGCCTATATGCCTAAAAAACAGATGACAAAAATGGCTGTGGATTTAATTACTTTGATCAGGGGTTCCCAACCACCCCCTGCTAAGAGGCCTAGGCAAGGCACTGATTATGAATCTTCAGATCAGGAATTTTCTGTTCCACCCTATGAGGATTCTGATATAGAGGAATCCATCCCATCTGCATCTCCTCCTGAGGATTACTCTTTTGGAGAGACTTTGCATACTTTAAGGGAACATTTTCACTGGGAGAGTCGGGACTTCTCTAAGTCAAAAAAGAGGCTTAGGGATTTCCTTCTTCCTCAGCATAGGCCTTTGGCAATACCGCCTGCATTAGACATTGTTGATAATGTGTTCTCGGACTCAAGCATGGCTCCTGATTCCCTGCCTTCAGCTCCTTGTAAGCCAGACAGTTATTATAGGGTTCCTGACTCCCACAAATTTCTTTTCAAAAATCCTGATCCTGAAACTATTTCTCAGGGCCCCAAGGGTGTTCAGGGCTCTACAGCCAAGAATCCCACCCCTTCTGATAGAGATTCCGGGGCACTGGATAGATGGGGTAAGAAGATTTATACGTCTGCAACCTTGACAATCAGGGCTTTAAACTGCCAGTTTCATTTGTTTAAATATCAACAGCATGTTATGGGCTTACTGAAATAGAAAATGATGTTGATTTCTGATTGTATGGAAAACAGAGAGTTACATGAATTATTGCATTCAGCAGAACAAGTCGGAAAGCATACTTTGCTATGTGGTTTTGATTCCTTGGAGGCCTCTTGTAGGGCCGCAGTTACTGGATCTGTGTTTAGAAGGCATGCCTGGCTCAAGGAGCAAAATCTGCCTGATCATGTTAAAGCTAAATTGTTTGATGCCCCTTTGCAGCATGATACTCTGTTTGGTAATAAGGCAGAAGATGTTTTAAAGAAAACTGAAGACAAAGCTAAATCTATGCAAACTATAAAAGATTTCTTGAAAGTGCAGCCACCCAGGTTCAGTAGACACTGGCCGACTAAAAATTTGTCCTTTCCTGTGTCCAACAGAGCCACTCAGGGCAAATTCAGGCGCTCAAAAGGTTCCAGATACCAATCACAGGGTTCTTGCAGGTCAAAGTAATGGGGTGCCTCCACCTCCAAATCTGGAGGAAACAAAGCACAACCCTACAATAAACAGTCTCAATGACTTTCCTCTACCATCACCAAGCACTTGTCTTTTGGCAGCCCCCTTGGGGGGAAAACTAGCACTTCATGCTCAAAATTGGCAGTTAATTACCTAGGACAAGTGGGTAGTAAACATAGTATCCCAGGGGTACAGATTTAATTTCCATACTTTGCCAATTCCAAACGGATGGCCGGATTTGCCACAAAACCAGTGGGCGGAGGCCCAGAGACAAGTCATGTCCCTCATGGATATGGGGGCTATTCAACCGGTACCAGAAAAGGAAAAAGAATAAGGTTTTTATTCGAGACTTTTCCTGGTACCCAGAAAAGACGATTCATGGCGCCCAGTACTGGACTTATTGATTTTTGAGCACATTCCTGGACATTCCAAAATTCAAAATGCTGACTTTACAACAGCTACTGCCTATGCTAGGCAGGAATGCTTGGTTACTAACTCTAGACTTAAAAGAGGCATACCTGCATATCCCAATAAGGGAATCCTGCAGAAGATACCTCTGCTTCAAAGCAGGTTTTTTGCATTACCAATTCTCTGCACTGCCTTTTGGCTTATCTACTGCGCCCAGGGTCTTTACAAAGTGTCTGGCACCAGTAATTGCATTCTGCAGACAAAGAAGCATTCAAATGTATCCTTATCTGGACGATTGTCTCATTCAAGCAGAGGACAAGGACACTCTTCTTCAACATCTGGTGTTTGTAAAAAGGCCTCTAGCATGCCTAGGGTACACCATAAACGAAAAGAAATCACAACTGGTACCCTTTCAAATAATTACATTCCTGGGTGCAAGCTTGAATACAACTGCCCAGATGGCTTACCTCACGCCAGACAAACAAAGGCAACAGACAACATACTTCAAACAAATGGCAACAAAAATCCAGTTATCTGCAAGACCAATTCTGCAGGCTTTGGGGTTCATGGCATCCTGCATTCTACTAATTCCATATGCAAGACTACATATGAGGAAACTTCAGTGGTACCTAAAAAGTTTATGGAGTCAGCATTGTCACAGTCTGGAAACATTGATTCCTCTCATTCCCTGCCTACAACAGGAGTTTCTTTGGTGGGCAGAGACATGTCACCAAAACAAGGGACTGTCATTCACTCTACCCCCTGCCACCCAAACCCTAACTACAGATGCATCAGACTATGCTTGGGGGGCCCACCTGGCAGGGAGATGCATTCAGGGCAAATGGAGCCCAAACCAAATGCATCTGCATATCAACCAGAAAGAGATGATAGCTGTTCAGAATGCTCTGACAGCCTTCAAGGACTTACTTCATGCAGGACAACTATTGATAAAGACTGAAAACACCACAGTTATGTGGTACATAAGCAAGCAGGGGGTACCCATTCCTACCCCATTTGCAGACTAGCCATGGCCTTGTGGAACACAGCCTTGACTTACCAAATACATCTTCAAGTTCAATTCCTGCCAGGAAAGCAAAGTACTCTGTCAGACGACCTAAGCAGAAATCTTATGGACCCACACAAATGGAAACTGGATCCACAAATCTTCAGCATGTTAACACAGAAATGGGGAGCCCAAACATAGATCTATTTGCCTCTCCCCAAAATCATCAGTTGGACAAATTCTGCACAAGAACCCGTCACAAAAAAGCATGGAAAGTGGATGCTCTATCCTTCAGCTGGAAAAACCTATCAGTTTGTGCCTTTCCACCTCTGCCTCTACTCTCCAAGGTCTTACTAAAAGTCAGACAGGAAAAAACAAAAATGATCCTAGTGGCTGTGGACTGGCCTCGCCAGCACTGGTTCCCACTTCTAAGGAATATGTCTCAGCTTCCTCCAAGGTACTTGCCTTAAATACCTCCTCTATTGTCTCAGCAGAACTATCAGCTTCTGCACACTCTGCTCCAAACTCTGAATCTTACAGCATGGCTGATCAACTAATTATTCAAACAACACCTCTCAGTAAATGTGTGATGGATGTCATTTTGGAAGCCAGAAGGCCTAGTACTAGAAAATCTTATGCTGATAAATGGAAGAGATTCTGTGCTTGGAACCATGCACAAGGAACAGACACAGCAAAGCCCAATATTCCTCAGATTTTACAATATTTGACTGAGATGCTTGACAAGGGCCTATCATTTTCTTCAATAAAAATTCATGCCTCTGCCATCTCGGCTCATTACAACACAGAGCCTCCTCTCTTTTCTCATCCTCTGCTTAAGCAGTATCTTAGAGGGGCCAAAAATTTAAGGCCTCCCAGAAGATCACCAACTGCTGCATGTGACCTCAATTTTGTGCTGGAAAAACTCCACCCTGCCTCCTTTTGAACCAGCAGCTATTGCGAATATAAAATTTCTATCTTGAAAAACAGTTTTTCTCTTGGCAGTCACTTAAGTTAGAAGGGTTTCAGAACTACAGGCTCTCATGGCAGTGGAGCCTTTTATTACATTTTACCCGGACAGGGTGTCCCTCAGGACCAATCCTTCTTTTATTCCTAAGGTGGTATCCAGTGTGGCTCTTCACCAGACCATTCACCTGCCAACATTTTACCCAAATACGCAGAACAAGGGAGTGCGGATTCTGCATTCATTGGATGTACACAAACAACTAAGATTCTACTTAAACAGGACCAAATCTCTAAGAAAGTCGGAGCAACTACTGGTAGCATTTGCTGCAGGGTCAGAGGGGAAGGCTATATCAAAGCAGACTATTTCAAAGTGGATAAGCCGCTGCATTCGATGTCCTTCAAGGTAGCATCTGCAGTCATAACAAATGGGTTGTCCTGTCGTCAGGCAGCCCTTCGGTCGGCCGGATTCCAAAGTCTGGGTCCGGCTGATGTCGCACTTCACCCGACGTCATCTCTGCTGGTCTTCCAGGTATAAAGGCATCAGCCGACGCCATTTTCCCCAGTCTTTCTTGCCACGTGGCGCCCGAAGCAGAAGCTGTTCGCAAGTGCCGGTCGGTCAGATCCAGAGATTACTACTACCGAATACTACTTCGAAGACTTCTAAAAAGCTAAGTACCCCGTTGGGGACTCTTTCTTGCCTCAGCCGATGTCAGAAAAAGTCAATAACTGTTTAACTTGTGGGAAACAAATACCTCATAAAGATTTCCACTCTTACTGTCTGCCTTGCTTAGGCCCAAACCACGACGTAGCAGCCTGTTCGGCCTGTGCTTCCTTCAACCGACGAACGCTTAGGCGTCGGTCGGAGTTTGCTGAACAGATGTTCTTCGTTCCACATTGCTGCAGTCCTTACTATTGGGTAGTCCGCTGTCCAGTCGGCCCGAATACCAGAGTATAAGGCTGACGTCGGTCAGGGCGCATTAGACTGACGTCAGTACGTCAGGGTACTAATGCGCATGACCGACGTCATATCCTCAGTCTTTTTTGCCGCATGGTCCGATGCAGAAGCAGTTTTGCGAGTGCAGGTTGGCGTTCTGAAATTTTCTGAAGTCGGAGTTTCAGACCGAATCAGAGTTGGCTAAGTACCCCGTTGGGGAACATTTTGGTTTTTTCTTGCCTCAGTATTTAACCGGATGTCAGAAAAAGTGAATAACTGTATTTCTTGTGGGAAACAGATACCTCATAGGGATTACCATACTTTGTGTATACCTTGTTTAGGGCCTGAGCACGACGTTGTTGGATGCCGCTCTTGTGCTAGGTTTAACAAACGCACTATTAAGAGAAGGTTAGACTGTGCCAGGTTAGTGTTTGGGAAGCGTTGCAATTATAAAATGCCGTCGGATGCTCCGCTGCCCGCTTCGTCAAGAAGCGCAAGGACAAAACAGCGAAGCCTAGGGTTGATGAACCGGCAGTCCCGGACGTCGGTTCTTTAGAAGGCTCAGTGGAGCCAGAGGTTTTGCCAGGAGTTTCTTTGGAGTCTCAGGCAGAGACTTTACTGTTACAGGATGTGCCTTCTCAGGAGGTAGGCCAGGCTGAGGGGGCTTCTCAGGTAACTGTTCTTCCCTCTCTTCCCAAGGGAGTTAGAGCCTCTCCTTCTGTTTCCAAAACTTCTTTGAGAGGTAGGCCAAGTTTAGCTTCAGTGGGGCTTCTCCTAGCACTTCAGGTTCTGTGCCTAAGAAACATATGCTTAAAATGGCAGAAGATTTGATTACTATGATTAGAGGTTCTTTGCCCCCTCCTGATAAGAGGCCTAGGGTGGAACCTGAGTTTGATAGTTTTGAACAGTGTTCAGAGGCTTCTGACACTTCTGCGGAAGATTTGCAGGAGTATCCTCCTTATTCTGATTCTGATGTGGATGATTCCACTCCTACAGCTTCTCCTCCTGAGGATTTCTCATTTTCAGAGACTCTGCATTCCATGAGGGAGCACTTTAAATGGGAAGGCCAGGATTACTCTGATTCAGGAAAAGGCTTAGGGAATTCTTGTTTTACCCCAGCATAGGCCCTTAGCTATACCTCCTGTGTTGAATGTGGTGGAAGATGTTTTTGCAGAGGCTTCCTGAACCCTGATTCTTTGCCTCCTGCTCCTGTTAAACCTGATAGGTACTATAGGGTGCCTGAAGCTCATAAGTATCTTTTTAAGAGTCCTAGGGCAGACCCAGAAACTGTTTCTCAGGGACCTAAAGGTGTTAAGGCCTCTGTGGTGAAAACCCTGTTCCCACTGATAAAGAGGCAAGGGCTTTGGATAGATGGGGAAAGAAAGTGTATACTTCTTCCACTTTAGCCATGAGGCGTTGAATTGTCAGTTTCACATGCTAAAATATCAAAATTATCTCCTTTCACAACTGAAATCTAAGGTGGATGCTTTGGCGGAAGGTATTGAGTGTAAAGAGTTGCTAGATTTAGTTCATGTGTCTGAACAAGTGGGTAAGCATTCTTTGCAATGTGGTTTTGATGCTGTACAGGCCTCCTCGAGGGTGGCTGCCACTAGTTCTGTTCTTCGCAGGCATGCCTGGTTGAGGGATCAGAATTTAGCTGAGCATGTTAAGACAAGGATTTTGGATGCTCCTTTACAGTCTGATGTGTTGTTTGGTTCGCCTGTGGAAGCAGTTTTAAAGAAAATGGAGGACAAAGCTAAGTCTATGCAAACTGTTAAAGATTTTTGCAGGTGCAGCCACCAAGTTTAGTAGAAATTGGCCTACTAAGGGATGGACATATCCTGCTTATGATTCCCAGTCTAGGGGTAGGTCTAGGCGTGGTAGGGGCAGAGCTCAAGGTTCTTTTAGGCCTAGAACAGGGAGTTCACCTGCTCAGACTTCTGGTGAGGGCAGGGGTCAGTCCTTTCGTAAACAGACCCAATGACCTGCCTTTTCAGCTGCCAGTAGATTCTCGTCTGGCAGCTCCTTTGGGAGGAAGACTGTCTCTTTTCAAAGAAAATTGGGATTTAATCACTCAAGACAGATGGGTGTTGGATATCATTCACCACGGTTACAGGTTTTATTTCCATACATTGCCCCTTTCAAAGGCATGCCAGACGTTCCTCCTCCACAAAGGAAAGAGGCTCACAAGCAAATTTCTCTGTTACTCCAAATAGGGGCCATTCAGCCAGTCCCTGTATCAGAAAGGGGCCTAGGATTTTATTCTCGCCTGTTCCTAGTACCAAAGAAGGGGAACACGTGGAGACCAATTTTGGATTTATCTATCCTCAACACTTATCTGGACATTCCAAAGTTCAAGATGTTGACGTTACAACAGCTTTTACCTCTGCTGGGCAAAGATCACTGGATGGTAACTTTAGATCTCAAGGAAGCTTACCTTCATGTGCCTATAAGACTAAGTTGCAGGAAGTATCTGCGTTTCGAGCTGGAAATTCTCATTATCAGTTCTCTGCATTGCCCTTTGGCTTATCTACTGCGCCCAGAGTATTCACAAAGGTTCTGGCTCCAGTGATAGCTTACTTCAGGCTAAAAGGAATTCAAATCTGTCCTTACTTGGACGACTGCCTGATTCTGGCTCAAGACAAGGAAGACCTTCTACAGCATCTGGAATATGTTATAGCAGTGCTAAGATGCCTAGGGTATTCTGTTAACGAAATAAAGTCCAGTCTAGTACCCTCTCAAGACATGTGCTTTCTGGGTGTGAGACTGAATACAGCAGCCCAGATGGCCTTTTTAACCCCGGACAAACAAAAGAGTCTATCACTTTACTTCCATCAACTATCTCATCAGTCCGTGCTGACTGCAAGGACAGTCCTTCAAGCATTAGGGTTCATGGCATCTTGTATTCTGGTGCTTCCCAATGCCAAACTGCATATGAGGAAGCTACAATGGTATCTCAAAATGTATGGACACAGCACTGCCAGGATTTGGACACTGTCATTCAAATAATACCTTGCCTTCAAAAGGAATTTTTGTGGTGGGCTCAGGAATGTCACCTAAACAAGGGACTCTCTGTGACCCGCCAGAGGCGAGTCAGATTTTAACGACAGATGCCTCGGACATTGCTTGGGGAGCTCATCTGAATGGAAAGTGGATACAAGACAAGTGGCCTGCCAGACTACAGCATCTACATATCAACATGAAGGAGATGTTAGCAGTCCAGTTTGCATTAATGGCTTTCAAGGAGTTACTTCTTCCAGGGCAGGTGTTGATTCTAACAGACAACACAACTGTCATGTGGTACATCAACAAGCAAGGGGGAACACATTCTTATCCTCTATGCAGGCAAGCAATGATTTTATGGGAGACTGCGCTAAGCTTGCAACTAACTCTTCAGGCAAGGTTTCTGCCGGAGCACAGAACTCCTTAGCAGATGTGTTAAGCAGACAAATCATGGATCCCCACGAGTGGAAACTGGATCTTCATGTATTTCAGAAATTGACAGTGTCATGGGGAACTCCAGACATAGATCTGTTCACTTCTCCACTAAACCACCAGCTGCCAAAGTTTTGCACAAAGGGGTTTCATCACACAGCTTGGAAAGTGGATGCTCTGTCTTTCAGTTGGAAAAACCTTCATGTGTATGCCTTTCCACCTCTGCCTCTTCTTCCAAAGGCTATTAAAAGTCAGACAAGACAAGCCAAGGATGATTTTGATAGCTCCAGATTGGCCTCGCAACACTGGTACCCACTACTAAGGAGTCTGGTGAGGAAGCCTCCATGGCCTTTACCTTTGATTCCTCATCTGTTATCTCAGAAGGACGGTCATCTGCTCAATGTCAAGCTTCACTCTCTTCATCTAACAGCCTGGCATATTCTGTGTTGAAACACAGCAGGTCTCAACTTCCTCAACAAGTTTTAAATGTGATTATGGAAGCTAGAAGACCTAGTACAAGGAAAGTGTACGAGAAAAATGGAAGAGATTTTTATTTTGGAGTACAGCAAAGAATTTGGAGATTTCTGAGCCTAATTTGAGTGTGGCTCTTCAATATCTTACTGAATTATTGGACAAAGGTTTGTCCTTCTCTTCCATTAAGATTCATGCTGCAGCAATTTCAGCTCACTATGATTGTAACCCACCATTGTTTTCGCATCCTTTGTTCAAGCAGTTTCTTAGAGGGCAAAGAATATAAGACCCCACGTAGAGCTCCTACTCCTGCTTGGGATCTCAATTTTGTGTTGGAAAAACTTACTCTACAACCTTTTGAGCCTGCGGCTACTGCTGAATTGAAATACTTGTCATGGAAGACTGCTTTTCTGTTGGCTATTACTTCTGCAAGAAGGGTGTCTGAGTTGCAGGCCCTTATGGCAGTAGAGCCCTTTTGATTTTCCATAAGGATAGGGTATCATTACGTACTAATCCTTCCTTTATGCCTAAGGTGGTTTCTAGTGTGGCTTTAAACCAAACTATTCATTTGCCTACTTTTTATGCAGACCCCCAAAATAAAGGGAAAAGATTTTGCACACTTTAGATGTACACAGGCAATTGCGTTATTATTTAAGCAGGACTAAGGATTTTAGGCAGTCTCAGCAGTTGTTTGTTTCTTTTGCTTTGAGTTCGCAGGGCAAGCCTGTGTCAAAACAAACTATTTCTAGGTGGATTGGGTTTTGCATTGCATTCTGTTATTCCCATCATGGCAAGGAGATTCCAGCTGGGATTAGGCCTCATTCCACTAGGGCTACTGCCACTTCAACAGCATTTCTAAGGGGTGGCAACTAAGGATATTTTGGAGGCAGCTACTTGGAGTTCAGTGCATACTTTCTCTAAGCATTATCACCTTCCTATCTACTCTAAGGCTAGGGCTGGTTTTGCCACAGCTGTTTTGCAAGGCATGTTGTCAGCTCCTACTTCTTTATGATTTGCCAGCCTCCCTTACCTCTGCTTTGGGATTCTACCCAATAGTAAGGACTGCAGCAATGTGGAACGAAGAACATAGTACAGTTTTGTACCTACCATAAATGTAGATGTTCGAGGATCCACATTGCTGCAGTCCAATTTACCCTCCCTCCTTCCCCTCTGTGTTTAGGGGTGGTTGTGTAGGTGAGGTTATATGCTTGTATTTTTGTATATATCTTTTTGTATATATTGTACATATGTTTGGTGCAGGTATTTTGGGCCTTGTCTTTTAGGGTCTTCTGACATCTGGGGCAAGAAAAGACTGAGGATATGACGTCGGTCATGCGCATTAGTACCCTGACGTACTGACGTCAGTCTAATGCGCCCTGACCGACGTCAGCCTTATACTCTGGTATTCGGGCCGACTGGACAGCGGACTACCCAATAGTAAGGACTGCAGCAATGTGGATCCTCGAACATCTACATTTATGGTAGGTACAAAACTGTACTTTTTTCGGCTCAGATTTTGCGTACATTATGCCGTCGGATCCTCCGACTTCCCAAATTGTTAAAAAACGCAAAGAAAAAGACCGACACTCGCGGTCCACGGTTTCGGCCGAAACCACGGTTAAGCAAGCCGCGAGTGTCTCGGTTTCAGCCGAAACCGAGAATACCGGTCAATCTTCAGCCGAATCCATGACTACTACTGAGGCTCCTGCTACCTTAGTTGAATCGGCCTCAGAAGTTTTGCCTACTACTGTGGTTCCTAGTGATTTATCAGACACCATCCCTTTGGATGTCTCTACCCCAGCACGTGGTGCTGCTAGGCCTCCTGCAGCCATGTCTATTAAGGCCTTTGCCAGGGCTAAAGCAGCCAAAACTGTTAAATCAGTGCCTGTTAAGCCCCCCTCACACAGGCCCACTTCTAGTTCACAAATGCTTACTCTGGCAGAGGATTTAATATCCTTAATTAGGGGATCCCAATCTCACCCAGACAGGGCCTCTCAGCCACCAGAAAAGAGATCTAGAGCAGAGCCCCCCGAGCCAGTGTCCTCTGATGATTCTGCGGATGACTCAGACATTACAGACCAGCCAGAGGCTCCTTTGTCTACATATGAAGATTCCGATGCTGAAGAATCCATTCCATCTGCCTCTCCGCCAGAGGAATTTTCCTTTGGGGAAACCTTACATGCCATGAGAGAACAATTCCAATGGCAGGGACAAGATTTCTCAGATTCAAGAAAAAGGCTTAGGACATTTCTGCACTTACCACAACATAGGCCCTTAGCTATACCTCCAGTACTGCCTGTTGTGGATGATGCATTTAATGATGTTTGCGCTGCTCCTGATACTTTACCTCCAGCCCCTGCCAAACCAGATAGATTTTACAGGGTGCCAGACACTCATCACCACCTATACAAGGCCCCACTTGCAGATCCTGAGACTATATCCCAGGGGCCTAAGGCAGTAGCCTCGACCTCAGCAAAAAACCCTACTCCTTCTGAAAGGGAATCCAGGTCCTTAGAGAGATGGGGGAAAAAAGTTTACACCTCTGCTACTCTCTCAGCTAGAGCTTTAAACTGTCAGTTTCATATGATCCAATACCAAGAGTTTATGCTTGATCAGTTAACTAAGAAGCTGTCCTCTGATGACTCCTTAGATAAGAAATATGTTTTAGAAATTTTTATTTTTTATTTTATTTTTATCTTACCCTCTGTTACCCCCTCCATACCCTTCCACCTTAACCTTCTTTCCCTGCTACCTCTAGCATATACTTACTCCTACCTTTTACCTTCTTACCTTCACTTATCTCTTGACTAGCTCTCCTGCATGATCTGCTCTTCTCTGATTGCTTTCATCTCATACTGTTTGTTTCTGCCCTGCTCTGCTCCCCTCCCCGCCCTATTCCTTTCAGGGCAGGCACTTTACCTCTCTTCCGGTTCTCCTGCCTGTCCCCTCTCCTCCCCCCTTACTTCCCTCTAACCCTACTTCCTTTCTTAAATCTATATATACACCTGACCTCACTCGCGCTGACTCTTTTCCCTGAGAATCCCCTGGCTGCTGAGCGCCCTGCCTTCGGCGTTCCAACTGTGTGACGGTAGCGTGTTTTTGCCATTTGTTTTTACTGAAACGGTGTACCTTTGCTGTGTTTTATCTTAGCTTGTTTTGGCTCTGTTACTGCTGTTATTTTGAATGCCTTGCAATACTACTAGGAATACTGCACTGACTACAGTCCCATTTGTCTGTTTGCCGCTATATTCTATTAATCGCCAATTTAGCCACTACTGTTTAACGGCTAACCTGTTGTATCGCATTTTTCAGTCATAGGTGTACAAGCTCGTAACCACACTTTACCGTCCAGTTTCATGCAAGTACATCGTACGGCTTGTACGGAATAGCTTGTTCACATGGGGACAGCGGAATTACATTAAAACCGCTCTGCCTTTAAGGAATTTCATTTGTTTTTTCCGTGATATAGCTTGTTTGCATGGGGACAGCGGAATTACATTAAAACCGCTCTGCCTAAAGGAATTCCGGTTCATTTACTGTGACTGGTTTTCGTGCCTTCCCCTCTCCATTAAGCCTTGCTTTTGGATTAAATCCTAGGTGACTAGCACCCTACCTAGGTATATTTATAGCCTTATTATCTCTCAAAAGTGCACAGTTAGTAGCGTGTTTTCTCAGCTACTCCATAAGCGCTTTTGCACTTTTTCTTGACCCAGTTAGTAGCGTGTTTTCTCTGCTACTCCTAAAGTGCTTTTGCACTTCTTCTTGACCCAGTATCACAGACACTAGCGTACTCCATTGCGGTAGCCTCCCTACGCGCAAGAGCCCTACCTGTGTTTGTGCGCTCACCTCTCTTACTTAGTTATCTTTTATGATAACATTAATAAGACCCCTCTAAACCTCCTCTGATCAACCGTACCACTAATTGTAGTCTATGGCGAATTAATGTTATAGAGTGGTCTGCTCTGCTTTAATTGGCAGAATTTAGCATTGTAAGGTGCACTGTTTTTATAGATTGTTCTACACTGATTCTAATGGTTGCATTTTAGCATTCTATCTCTGCATAGTCTATTGCTACTGTATGCTATCTTGTAGCTTCATGTGTTATATTTATGAATGATTTCCACTGTCCTTTGCTGTAGACCTGAAACATTTGGCTAATCTTATTAGTTATAGAGACATGAAGTTCTGAACTTGAAGGTGGGACCTTTCATAACAAGCTAGCGTTTTTTTGCTGTTGCCTGATTTCTTTTTTATTTTTCAACACTAGGATTTGAGCCTGACCTTGTATATGCTACTGTATTCATGATAGAGTGATTTAAGGTTGTGTCTACACTATATATTAAATCTTCTCCTTCTCCCCCCTTTTTTTCCCCAGCTATATACTCTTCCTGACCACTTCTAGGTCCGTGATCATATATCCTGACTAGGATTGCTGCCTCTATACTACTGTAAAGACCTAAGCCAACCCTCTTTTGGGAGCCCTCACCTTGGAAATTAAAGAAAGTATGTCCTACAATTCCTGCAACTTGTACATTTCTGTTGTTAGCCTTTAATTGTACAACCCGTAGCCAGGTCAGCCAGCAGCCTCCCATTGTTTCTTCCTAACATCTAACCTAAGTCTCTGTTAGAATCCCCAGCTACCTGCCTTGTATTGTATGCTGTAAGCCCTATAAGACGCCACGGTTCCAGTACCTACTGTTGCCTCTAGGTGGCGCCCTTCTCATAGAGATTCCCCTGTGGAAGTTATTTCTCCCCAGAAAAGCCTCTTTATCTTACCCTCTGTTACCCCCTCCATACCCTTCCACCTTAACCTTCTTTCCCTGCTACCTCTAGCATATACTTACTCCTACCTTTTACCTTCTAACCTTCACTTATCTCTTGACTAGCTCTCCTGCATTATCTGCTCTTCTCTGATTGCTTTCATCTCATACTGTTTGTTTCTGCCCGCCTCCCTCCCTACCCCTTATCCCACCCACCGCACCCTCACCCTTATAGCTCTCTAACCACTCCCCCTAAAGAATCCCACCTATCCATATCTCCAACCTCAGTTATCTATCTCCTCCCATTAATTACTAACTTTCTACTTGCTTCCTCCCCCCTCCTATTCCTACCAAACTACTGTGCCTCTTCACATCAAGTCTCTCAAACTGTCACCTTAATCTTAACCTACCTTATTATTGACAACTCCTAGTCTCCTCTAATCACCATGTCTTCCAAAACCAACAAAAAACCATCCTTGGACCCTATAATAAAACAGAACCCAGCCAAGCTATTACCCCTTTTCATTTTTACCCTAGTACTCACACTACCCTACCTCCTTACCTCTTATGAAACTAATTGTAATTATAACCTTAAAACCCCTCCCAAACAAACTGCCACTAATTTAACTACCCCAAAGTTCACATACTCAAACATTACTTTTAACTCTTCCTACCTCTTAGCCAAATATCACAGACTGTTCCATATCAAATCTAATAATCTCATGGTAAGAAAACTAAGATATTTGATAATGATTACATGTAAGCCACACTTAAACTATAATCCCTCTACCCTAGTAGATGGTGATATACATCCTAACCCAGGACCCTTTACAATTCCCTCTGAAGCTACTCCTATTATCTCAAAATCCTCCCTTCATTTACCAACCTTTAATTCTCATTCCTTACTCATAGGACACCTTAATATCAGAAGTGTAAACAACAAAGTCACCCTTCTCCACTCTCTTCTTGACTACTACTCTTTCGACATCCTATGTTTAACAGAAACCTGGCTAAAACCCCTCACCAAGGATACAGAAATCATCCCACCAGGATATAACATCTTAAGACAAGACCGCAATACCCGCAAAGGAGGGGGAATTGCTCTAATATTTAAGACTGATCTAAATATAACCCTAGCACCCTTTGCTCCCCCTGAGAACACTAAAACTGAAATCCTTATATCAAAGCTACAACTAAACCCTCATAAAGCCATATATATTATCAGCACCTATCTCCCTCCTGGAAATAACTCCATAATTATAGAAAATCTCCTTAGCTGGGCATCAACCACCTTTCCACAAGAAACTGTAATACTTGGAGACTTTAACCTCGACTGGTCATCAGTTAACACCACAACCAGTCTCTCATATTAATCTCCATGGCTTTACTCAAACTATTAATACCTCTACTAGAATTAATAAACCTAACAACAAAGAAAGTATACTAGATTGGATTCTTATTAATAAACCACAGCTACAATACCTTACCGGCACTTTACCAGATGACATTAGTGACCACAACTTAACCTATATCATAAGAAAGAAGAATATTGCTACTAATGCCCCCACCATCCGAACATCTCGTAGCACAAAAAACTTTAACCCCATCCTATTTAACTTGGAACTGAATGCCTGCAACTGGTTACCCCTACAAAGTCTTCCACTAGAAGAAGCTGTTCAATATTTTAACAACACATTCCTATCCATCCTAGATAATCATGCTCCAAAAAGAACTGTCAGAGTCAAAACTAAACCCGCTCCCTGGCTATCTAAGGAAACAAAGCACAAAATGTTACTCAGAAACAAATCCTGGATAAAATGGAGAACTAGTAAATCTCCCTCTGACCAACAGACCTTCAGACACCTAAGGAATAGTACTAAAAAAGCTATTATCTTAGACAAAAAAAAATACTATAGCAACCTCCAATCAACTAATCATAATAATCCCCAAAAATTCTGGACAACCTTGAATAGACTTCTTCACCCTGGACAAACTACCACCCCCTCTCCCTCTGGATCCGAAAAGAATTCCTCCCAGGAAACTGCCAACGCTTTCAATTCCTTCTTTACTAATACTATAAATTCTCTATCCTCTCACCTTTCCTTTGACAACTCTAGCATCCCTGCCCAAGCAGCATCTACTCAACCTTCCTTCACACTACAACCTATCTCTACCACCTTCATCCAAAGATGTATCCAAAACTAAAACCATGTACCCCATCAGCTGACCAACTCCCATCTGAATACCTCCAAAAAGCAGCTAAAGCTCTAGCCTATCCCATATCCATCCTTATCAATAGAACAATTAATGAAGGTATCATACCTGACATCTGGAAGATCTCACACATTATACCCCTACATAAGGGAGGTAACTCAAACATACTCTAATTATAGGCCTATAGCACTCTTATCTCCCATAGCTAAAATCATGGAAAAATGTGTTCACTTCCAACTAATGAACTACTTAACTAACAATAACGTTCTAACTCCATGTCAACATGGCTTCAGGCCTTTTCACAGTACTACCACTGCTCTTCTTTCCTTTACTGACTTCATAAACACAAACCGCAATAATAACATTCTTTCCTCTGCACTCTTTATTGACCTTTCCAAAGCTTTTGACATGGTCAACCACCCCCTCCTCATAAAAATTCTTGAATCTCTTGCTCTAGAACCTAAAGCTATCCTTTGGTTTACCTCTTACCTCACTAACAGAAAACAGGCAGTCCTCTGGGAAAACAAACTCTCCTCTCTCCTTCCTATCTCTCTTGGTGTCCCACAAGGCTCCATTCTTGGGCCTCTCCTTTTCTCCCTTTTTATAAATGACCTACAATCAGCTATCCCTCAAGCAACTTGTATTCAATACGCTGATGATTCCACTCTCATTTGCTCAGCTAAAAACATTCCTGAGCTACAAACTATTACTCAAAATGTATTCCACACAGTTGAAGCTTGGTTTCTAAATCGCTGCGTACTCTTAAATGCTAAAAAACTAAACTCCTCCTCTTTAAACCAACTACTAGATCCCCACTTTAGATTTCTCTATCTCATCTATTAATGGTACCCTCATATCAGCTGACCCTCTACAAACTGCTAGGTGTCATGATTGACAACAATCTTACCTATGATTGTCACATCAATAACACCATTAAAACTGTAAACAGAAAAATGGGCTCCCTATACAGAATTAGAACATTCTTAACCCCTGCAGCCAAAGCTACTCTTGCCCACTCTCACCTTATTTCAACCCTTTTCAGCCTCACCAATTTACACTAACCTGAAGAAAAATAATCTCTCAAAATTGGCTAACACATACAATAGTATTGCTAGATTTGTGACTGGTAATCAATTTAGAACTCACCACTGCTTGAACCTTCAACAACTTCACTGGCTTGAATTTGAAAATATGTTGCTTCTTTCCCAACTCTCCTTTGTCCATAGAGCTCTGTACCAACCTAATAACACTCCTGCACTCTCCAAACTTTTGACCCCCTACTCTAACCTGAACTCACTTCGTTCCTCCAGTAAACTACTAGTAACTTTAACTAAAGCCAACAACCTTGCTGGTGACTCCCTCTTCTCTAACGCCCTTGGCAAACACTGGAATCAACTTCCTACTGAACTTACTTCTATTCCAACTCCTATTCTGTTCAAACAAAAACTCAGAAGCTACCTTAAAAATCAATGGTTATGTCCCTGCTGTAACCCCGACTAAATTCTCCCTATAACCACCTCTAATCCTCCCTCTCCCTCTCCGTCCTCCTCCTTTCCTTCTACTATCTGTATGACCATCTTGGACAAGCTTTAACTCTATTATTCCTTTTCCTCCTTTAAAATTGTTTTATCCTTACTGCAAGTATAATTTTTTTTTTTTTTTTATCTGCTCACTCTTTCTGTACTTTTCTTGTCTCTCTTTTACTCTTCAGATAACCTTCCTATAAATTATCTAGAAATAAGTTTTTAACTGTATTTTTATGGTGTGAATTTGAGGTATCCACTCATACTATGTTATGTGAATAATAAATCCCATGATGTCTTCCTGTATATTTGCATATTCCCCCTCCTTTTCCTCTGTCTTTCCAAGTTTATTGTTTGTTTTTTTTATATTGCATATTCCCCCTCCTTTCCTCTTTCTTTCCAATGTTTATTGTTTGTTTATTGTTTGTTTATTTTTTGTAAATTATGTAATTGTGTTTTATACATATGTGGAGCTTTTCTCCCCGGGCCTCTACTGAAAATGGAAATATATCCAGTTAGACTAGCCCGGTTAACAAATGTAAAATAAAAAAAAAAAAATAAAAAAAGATACCTCAGATTTCTTGCAGGATCAGAGCATTATCAATTCTCAGCATTGCCCTTTGGCTTATCTACTGCGCCCAGAGTATTTACAAAATGCCTGGCATCAGTAATCGCTCACTGCAGGCTACAGGGAATACAAATTTATCCATACCTGGACGACTGCCTGTTACAAGCGGACAACAAAAGCAAGCTGACAACAGATCTACAAAGAGTCATTTGCTTACTACAAGCCCTGGGATACACAGTCAATTTACAAAAGTCAAGACTGATACCATCCCAAACAAGAACATTCTTGGGTGCGGATTTGGACACAGTAAAACAAATGGCATTCCTAACTGCAGAAAAACAAAAACAACTCCCTCTTTACTTCTTGGCATTAACAAAGCAGAACAAACTAACAGCAAGAAAAGTACTGCAGGCCTTGGGCTTCATGGCATCATGCATAATCTTGGTCCCACATGCCAGACTGCATATGAGAAAGCTACAGTGGTACCTAAAGAACTTATGGTCTCAACACAAGACACAGCTTAGAAACCGAAATCTCAGTAATCCCATGCCTGAAACAGGAGATCCTATGGTGGGCTCAAACATGCCAGTCAAACCCAGGCTTACCCTTCCACAACTTTCAAGCAAGCCAAACCATCACAACGGACGCCTCAGACCTAGGCTGGGGGGCGCACATGTTGGACAAATGCATACAAGGATTGTGGACTCAAGACCAGCTGCACCTGCACATAAACCAAAAAGAAATGCTGGCAGTAAAACTAGCAATACAGAAATTCAGACCATTCCTCAAAGAAGGCCATTTAATGATAAGGACAGACAACACCACAGTCATGTGGTACATCAACAAACAAGGAGGCACTCATTCATACCCCCTATGCAGAATGACTCTGGACCTTTGGAATATGGCTCTGAGCTACAACATCCAGTTACAGGCAATATTTGTGCCGGGAAAAGAAAACACCCTAGCAGACATGTTAAGCAGAACCACCTCGGATGCTCACGAATGGATGCTACACCCGGACATCTTCAAGGCCATCACAAAGAAATGGGGAATGCCGCAAATAGACCTATTCGCATCCCCACTCAATCACCAGCTCAAAAAATTCTGCACAAGGACATGCCACCCACTTGCATGGAAGGTGGACTCTCTGTCCTTCAGTTGGAAAGGCCTGACAGCATATGCATTTCCACCTCTTCCTTTGATGCACAAGGTACTACTGAAAATCAAAGAGGAACGTCCAAGTATAATCCTGATAGCTCCGAATTGGCCAAGACAACACTGGTACCCATTGCTGAGGAGCATATCTCGGGGGAGAATGTGGTCAATACCCCTGATGCCTTTGATGTTAACTCAGAACAACTACAACATCATGCACCCAAACCTAAAAACATTGCAACTGACTGCCTGGAACATCACATAGCAGCAACTAACCCAGACCTATCCCAAAGGGTTAAAGACATTATCCTTGAAGCCCGCAGACCTTCAACAAGAAGGAACTATGCAGGAAAATGGAAAAGGTTTGTCATTTGGAGTACTGAAAGAGGAAAAGATGTGTCGAACATAGATATTGCTAACATCTTGGAGTACTTGGCAGTGCTTCTACATACAGGCCTGTCTTATTCCTCCATCAAGATACATGCATCAGCTATTTCAGCAGAATACAGCTTCGATCCACCTGTCTTTTCGCATCCTCTACTCAGGCAGTTCCTCAGAGGGATCAAGAATGTAAAACCTCCTAGGAAACCACCATTACCAGCAGAACTTTGTGCTAGAAAAATTGACACTCCCTCCATTTGAACCAGCAGCAACAGCAGATCTTGAACACCTATCATGGAAAACTGCTTTCCTACTGGCAATTACTTCAGCAAGGAAGGTTTCGGAACTACAGGCCTTAATGGCAGTACAACCCTTCCTAATCTTCCATCAAGATAGGGTCTCCATGAGAACTAATCCTACATTTATGCCTAAGGTGGTATCCAGAGTGTCTTTAAACCAGGCAATCCACCTACCTACCTTCTTTCCCAATCCACAGAACAGGGGGGAAAGACTGCTGCATACCTTGGATGTACATAGACAGTTACGCTACTACTTGGACAGAACCAAAGGTAACAGAAAAACTGACCAGCTTTTAGTAGCCTATGCAACAGGAAGGGAAGGAAAAGCAATTTCCAAACAGACAATCTCCAAATGGATAGGAAATTGCATAAGATTCTGTTACTCCTACCATGGAAAACCAATTCCACAGAACATAAGACCTCATTCTACAAGGGCTACAGCCACTACCACAGCTTTCTTACGAGGAGTGGCAACCAAGGACATTATTGAGGCGGCTACTTGGACCTCCGTGCATACATTTGCCAAGCATTATAATTTACCTCTATACTCTAGATCCCAAGCAGGGTTTGCCACTGCTGTACTGCAAGGATCCTAACTACACCATAATTTTTCTTCCTCCACCCCTAGTTGGCTATGGTATTCTACCCATTTGTTATGACTGCAGATGCTACCTTGAAGGACATAGTACAGTTTTGTACCTACCATAAATGTAGATGTCCGAACAGGATAGCATCTGCAGTCAGGATTACCCACCCTCCTTCCCCTCTGTGGTACTCTTAGGGTATTTACCCCCCTATTAGCTAGCTGGGGGGGAGTCTCTTATGGTGTATTTGTTTGTATATATGTACATACATGCTTATTTTTTGTGTTTGCCTTCTACTTTTTTGGAAACATTGGCATTTTTCCAAAATTTAGCTTTCCAAGAGGGCAACTGGCATCTGGGGCAAGAAACACTGAGGAAAATGGCGTCGGCTGATGCCTTTATACCCGAAGACCAGCAGAGATGACGTCGGGTGAAGTGCGACATCAGCCGAAGCCGGACCCAGACTTTGGAATCCGGCCGACCGAAGGGCTGCCTGACGACAGGACAACCCATTTGTTATGACTGCAGATGCTATCCTGTTCGGACATCTACATTTATGGTAGGTACAAAACTGTACTTTTCTGCTACTTGCACCATGGTAAACCTCTGTCCAAGGGGATCAGATCGCATTCCACCAGGGCTGCCTCTACTTTAGCAGCTTTTCTCATAGGGGATCCAACCAAAGACATTCTAGAAGCTGCTACTTGGAGCTCTGTTCATACCTTCACAAAGCATTATCATTTGCCTCTCCTATCCAAATCCAGGGCAGGCTTTGCCACTGCAGTTCTGCAGGGCCTTATAGCCGCTTTAATGCTGTTTAGTTCCATCCTCCCATCCATAGCTTTGGGATTCTGCCCAACTGTAATGACTGCAACAGTGAAACATGAAGAACATAGCACAGTTGTGTACACTTACCATAAATGTAGATGTTCGAGTGTATTCACTGTTGCAGTCCGGGTTACCCACACGCCATCCCCCTTTCTATACCTTTTCTTTCCTTCACTGTACACAAAAGCCTTTGTGGTGTGTATGTTTTTAGATGTTTCTGAAGGTGCATTTATATATATTTACTGTTTTTATATATATATATATATATATATATATATTTTTTTTTTTGTTTTGCTCCTCGTTTGGGGGGCACCAGATATCTGGGGCAAGAAAAACTGAATAAAATGGCGTCGGCTGCATGTTTTATACCCTTGACGACCTGACGTCATGGAAAAGAAGACGGCAACCGACGCAGGACCCAAGACTTTGTTATTCAGGCCGACTGAGTGCAACCTGCCAGCAGATTACCCAAATGTAATGACTGCAGCAGCGAATACATTCGAACATCTACATTTATGGTAAGTGTACACAACTGTACTTTTCCATTCCAAGTTTTTTTCTGGTACCCAGAAAAGACAAATCATGGCATCCAGTTCTGGACCTATCTACTCTAAACACCTTTCTGGACCTTCCAAAATTCAAGATTCTGACTCTTTACCAGTTACTTCCTATGCTAGGCAAGGATGCCTGGTTGGCAACTCTAGATTTAAAAGAAGCATACCTGCACATCCCAATCAGTGAATCTTGCAGAAGATACCTACGCTTCAAAGCAGGCTACTTGCATTATCAGTTTTCTGCACTGCCCTTTGGCTTGTCTACTGCGCCCAGGGTATTCACATAGTGCCTGGCTCCAGTTATTGCATTTTGCAGACAAAGAAATATTCAAATATATCCATACCTGGACAATTGCCTAATTCAGACAGAAAACCAGGGCATACTTCTAAATCATCTGGCATTTGTAAAGAGGATTCTAACTTGTCTGGGTACACCATAAATGAAAAGAAATCACAACTGGTATCCTCTCAACAGATTACATTCCTGGGTGCAAGCTTGAATACAACTGCGCAGATGGCTTTCCTCATGCCAGAGAAGCAAATTCATTTGGTAACTTACTTCAAACAAGTGGCCACAAAAACCCTGCTATCTGCAAGACAAATACTGCAAGCCTTGGGGTTTATGGCCTCCTGCATTCTTCTAATTCCATATGGAAGACTGCATATGAGGAAACTACAGTGGTACTTAAAAAGTCTATGGAGTCAACATCGTCACAGCCTGGAAACAATGATTCCTATCATACCTTGCCTATGTCTGGAATTTCTATGGTGGGCAGTGGCCTGCCACCAAAACAAGGGTCTGCCATTCACACTACTCCCTGCTGCCCAAACCCTAACACAGATGCATCAGACTATGCATGGGGGGCTCACCTAGCAGGGAAGTGCATTCAGGGCAAATGGAACCCAAATCAAATGCACCTACATATCAATCAGAAAGTAATGTTAGCTGTACAGAATGCTCTGACAGCCTTCAAGGGCTACATTTTTCCAGGGCAACTAATGGTAAAGATGGACAGCACCACGGTTATGTGGTACATAAACAAGCAGGGAGGTACACATTCTTACCCCCCCTGCAGACTAGCCATGGCATTGTGAAACACAGCCTTGAGCTACCAAGTGCACCTACAAGCTCAATTCCTGCCAGGAAAATTGAATACACTGGCAGACAGACTAAGCAGAAATCTCATGGAACCACACGAGTGGAAACTGGAACCACAAATTTTCAACATCTTGACAAGCAAATGGGGAGCCCAGACATAGATCTATTTGCCTCCCCCCAGAACTACCAGTTGGACAAGTTTTGCACAAGGACTCCCTACAAAGAAACTTGGAAGGTGGATGTTCTGTCCTTCAGCTGGAAAAACCTATCAGTCTACGCCTTTCCCCCTCTGCCTCTGCTCTCCAAAGTTCTGCTAAAAGTCAAACAGGACAAACCAAGAATGATTTTGATTGCTCCAGACTGGCACCCACTCCTGTGCAGTGTGTCACAAATATCTCCATGGCACTTGCCTCAGGACCCCTTCCTTACTGTCTTAGCAGGAGAACCAAATTCTGCACCCTCAACTTCCAACATTGAACCTTGTAGCATGGCTAATCATTTAAATTCACCCTTATCCCTCAGCAAACCTGTGCTGGATGTCATCTTGGAGGCGAGAAGGCCTAGTACTAGAAAATCTTATGCTGACAAATGGAAAAAAATTCTGTGCCTGGAACCAATCTTTAGGGATGAGCACA
Source organism: Protopterus annectens (assembly GCF_019279795.1). Lineage (NCBI taxonomy): Eukaryota > Metazoa > Chordata > Ceratodontiformes > Protopteridae > Protopterus > Protopterus annectens. The sequence continues at coordinate 642,747,107 of NC_056728.1, forward strand.
GCAACACCCAATTTACCTCAGATTTTGGAATACTTTACTGACATGCTTCACAATGGCCTGTCTTTTTCCTCTATTAAAATCCACGCTTCAGCTATTTCAGCTCACTATAACACAGAAGCAGCCCTCTTCTCTCATCCCCTGCTCAAGCAGTATCTCAGAGGGGCAAAGAACTTGAGACCACCTACCCCTGCCTGGGACCTTTACTTTGTTTTGGAGAAGCTCACTCTGCCTCCTTTCGAGCCAGCTGCTACTGCAGGCTTAAAATTCCTTTCTTGGAAAACCGCCTTCCTTTTAGCAATTGCTTCAGCTAGAAGGATATCTGAATTACAGGTCCTTATGGCAGTGGAGCCTTTCATCATCTTTCATGCGGGCAGGGTATCTCTGAGGACCAAGCCATCCTTCATGCCCAAGGTGGTTTCCAGGTGTGGCTCTTAATCAGTCCATTCATTTGCCAACCTTCTTTCCCAATCCACAGAACAAAGGGGAACAGATTCTGCATTCCTTGGATGTGCACAGACAACTTAGATTTTACTTGGACAGGACTAATCTCGAAGAAAATCTGAAAAATTGCTGGTAGCTTTTGTTGCAGGGGCAGAGGGGGAGGCTATTTCAAAACAAACCATTTCTAAATGGATAAGCCATTGCATTCATTTCTGCTATAAGCACCGTGGAAAACCTATCCCCCAGGGGATCGGATCTCACTCCACCAGGGTTGCATCTACTTCTGCAGCCTTTCTTAGAGGTGTTCCCTCCAGGGGTATTCTAGAAGCTGTTACGTGGAGTTGTGTACATACTTTCACCAAGCATTATCATTTACCAATTTTCTCTAAATCCAGAGCTGGCTTTGCCACTGCTGTTTTGCAGGGCCTTATAGCTGGTCCTAGCTGTGAAAACTCCTCCTCCCAACCATACCTTTGGGAATCTACCCAAATGTAGTGACTGGAACAGTGAAACACGAAGAACATAGTACAGTTGTGTACACTTACCATAAATGTAGATGTTCGAGTGTATTCACTGTTGCAGTCCTGGTTACCCTTCCTCCAGCCCTTAATTTTTTCTGGCTGTACCTCGACTTTATTTTACTATCCTTAAAAGCCTTTTTGGTGTGTTTGGTTTTGGTTGGAGGTATATTTTTGTGGTTTTAATTTTATTTGCTCTCCATTAGGGGGGCACCTGACATCTGGGGCAAGAAAAACTGATGTAAAGGCGTCGGATGCATGTTTTATACCCCTGATGACCTGACGTCATGGAAGAAGAGACAGCAACCGATGCAGGACCCAAGACTTTGTTAATCAGGCCGACTAAGGGCAACCTTCCAGCAGATTACCCAAATGTAATGACTGCAACAGTGAATACACTCGAACTTCTACATTTATGGTAAGTGTACACAACTGTACTTTTTGACGCCCTAGAAGCAACTTGCATGACAGCAGTCACAGGTTCTATAATTGGAAGGCATGCCTGGCTTAAGGAGCAGACCTTGCCCGACCATGTCAAATCATAATTATTGGACACTCCTCTGAACAAGGACAGTCTGTTGGGCACCAAAGCAGAAGAGGTTTTAAATAAGATGGAAGAAAAGGCTAAGTCTATGCAGACAGTCAAGGATTTTTTGCAAAAGCCGTCTCCAAGATTTAGTAGGCATTGCCCTTCGAAACATTGGTCCTTTCCAGCCCCCTCAATACCATCTCAAACTAGACCCAGGAGAAACATCCCCACCCCCCAGATTACAGTCTCAGGGTATGCAGAGATCTAAGCAATGGAGTACCTCCACCTCTAAAACAGGGAGTGCTAAGCCACCCCCTTATGGAAAGAATTCATAATTTCTTCTCAATTCCACTCCTCACCTCTGCCCAATTGCTCGTGCCCCTAGGAGGAAAACTTGCCTACCATGCAAGAAACTGGACCTCCATCACCAGTGATCAGTGGGTCCTCAACAAAGTATCCCAGGGGTACAGATTTTATTTCCACACGCTGGCAACCCCAAAAGGGTTCCCAGACCTTCCTCCAAACCAGTGGGTAGAGGTAGAAAACCAAGATCAGTCCCTGCTGTCCTTAAGGGCAATTCAGCCTGTTCCTACAGAACAGATGGGTCAAGGTTTTTATTCCAGACTTTTCCTGGTACCAAGAAAAGAGGGCACCTGGTGGCCAGTCTTAGATCTATACATTCTAAACATCTTCCTGGTGGTACCAAAATTCAAAATGCTCACCATACAGCAGCTTCTCCCTATGCTGACCAAAGATGCCTGGTTAGCCACCCTAGACCTATAGGAGGCCTATCTGCACGTCCCAGTCAGGGACTCCTGCAGGAAATATGTACGTTTCAGAGCAGGATCTATGCATTATCAGTTCTCTGCAGTTCCCTTTGGCTTATCCACTGCACCCAGAGTTTTCACAAAATGCCTGGCTCCAGCCATTGCCTATTGCAGACAGAAAAATATTCAGATTTACCCTTACTTGGACGATTGCCTGATTCAGGCAGACAGGATTAGCTGTTGCAGCACCTGACATTTGTAAAGGACCTTCTAACCTTCCTGGGGTACACTGTCAACGAAAAGAAATCCAAACTAGTCCCCAGTCAAAAAATTGCATTCATGGGAGCAAGCTTCGACACAGCATCCCAGATGGCATTCCTTACGCCAGAAAAACAAGCCTATCTGTCAGGCTACTTCTCTCAAATGGCCACCAGAACCCAGCTATCCGCAAGGAAAATCCTGCAGGCTCTAGGGCTCATGGCCTCCTGCATTCTGCTAATTCCATATGCCAGACTGCATATGAGGAAATTCAGTAGTACTTAAAAAGCCTGGTGCCAACATTCTCAAGACCTGGAAACTATCATACCTGTAATACCTTGTCTAAGGAAAGAGTTTCTTTGATGGGCAGCAGCATGCAACCACAACAAGGGACTTTCCTTTACACAACCCCACACCGCTCAGACCCTAACCACAGATGCATCAGAGTATACATGGGGTACACATCTGGATGGCAGGTGCATTCAGGGCCACTGGAGCCCAAACCAAATTCATCTGCACATCAACCAAAAAGAGATGCTAGCTGTTCAGCACGCTCTGACAGCTTTCAGATCCCTAGTCTCACCTGGCCCCTTCTAATAAAAACCGACAACACCACAGTGATGTGGTACATCAACAAGCAGGAGGGAACCCATTCTTATCCATTCTGCAGGCTAGCTATGACCCTGTGGAACACGGCCTCAGCCATGCCAATTCACCTGCAAGCTCAATTCCTGCCAGGCAAACAAAACTCTCTGGCGGACAACTTAAGCAGAAATCTCCTAGACCCACACACGTATTTAGACCATTACACCTTCAGCCCTCTGACCCAGTTATGGGATACCCCGAAGGTGGACATATTTGCCTCCCCCTACAGCTGTCAGCTCAGCAAATTCTGCACCAGGTTACCTCACAGCAAGGCCTGGAAGGTGGATGACCTATCCTTCCAGTGGGCAAATCTCTCAATGTATGCATTTCCCCCTCTGCCTTTTCTTACAGGAGTACTACTCAAGATAAGGCAGGCAAGACCAAGGGCAATCCTGATTGCCCCTGACTGGCGAAGCCAACACTGGTACCCACTACTGTGCAGTCTGTCACCGTTGCCACCATGGCACCTATCTCAGATACCAACCCTCTTGACTCAGCAGGAGGGACAGATCTTGTATCCACAATTGCAGACCCTGAACCTTGCAGCCTGGCTGATTCCTTGAATTCTCTTCCAGTGGCCAGTCTAGGCAAGCAGGTACTGGATGTAATATGTGAAGCCAGACGACCCAGTACAAGGAAATCCTATGCTGATAAGTGGAAAAGGTAGGGTTCCTGGATTCACTCTAAAGGAGCAGATACAGCACAACCCTCCTTACCTCATCCTGGATTACCTAGCAGACCTACTTCACAGAGGACTGTCCTTCTCTTCCATTAAGATCCATGCCTCCGCCATCTCTGCACATTACAGCACTGAGCCACCCCTCTTCTCTCACCATCTCATCAAACAGTTCCTGAGAGGGGCTAACAACTTAAGGCCACCAAGAAGACCCCCCCCCCTGCTTGGGACCTCAATTTTGTGTTGGAAAAGCTCATGCTACCCCCCTTTGAGCCTGCAGTGTCAGCAGAGTTTGAATTTCTCTCTTGGAAAACAGCTTTGCTTCTGGCCATCACTTCAGCTAGAAGAGTGTCTAAGATACAAGCACTTATAGCTGTGGAACCCTTCATAATTTTTCTTGCTGACAAGGTTTCCCTCAGGACTAACCCTACTTTTATGCCTAAAGTGGTGTCCAGTGTGGCTCTCAACCAATCTATCCATTTGCCTACCTTTTTCTCTAATCCTCAAAATAAGGGGGAAAGGATCCTGCACTTCTTGCATGTGCACAGACAGCTCAGATTCTACCTGGATAGAACTAAGCTCTTCAGGAAATCTGACCAATTACTAGTCAGCTTTGCACCAGGGGCAGAGGGCAAGGCCATATCAAAACAAACCATCTCCAAATGGATAGCACACTGTATCCATTTTTGTTACAAACACCATGGGAAAGGAGGTCAGAATGCATTCCACTAAGGCAACTTCAACCTCTACAGCCTTTCTCAGAGGAGTCCCTACCAAGGGACATTCTGGAAACTGCTACTTGGAGTTCTCTTCATACCTTCACCAAGCATTACCACCTGCCTATCTTTTCCAAATCTATGGCGGGCTTTGCAACAGCAGTCCTGCAGGGCATACTAGCCAGCCCAAACTCTTCTTGACTGCCTCCACCCATTCTTCAGCTTTGGGAATCAACCCAAGTGTGATGACTGCAACAGTGAAACACTAAGAACATAGTACAGTTGTGTACACTTACCATAAATGTAGATGTTCGAGTGTATTCACTGTTGCAGTCCTGGTTTCCCACCCTCCAGCCCCCTTGTCTCTCTCTCTCTCTCTCTCTCGCTCTCTTTCTAACCCCTTACTGGTATTTGTTTTTTACTGGTGGTGTTTCTCCACTATAACTTCGCTCCCTATTTGGGGCTCCTGACATTTTGGGCAAGAAAAACTGATGCAATGGCATTGGCTGCCTGTTTTTATATACCCCTGACGACCTGACGTCAGTCCTGAAGTGACAGCACCCGATGCAGAAATACTAAGCCTTTTGGTATTCAGGCCGACTGAGGGCTACCTCTGGCAGGATAACCCAAGTGTGATGACTGCAACAGTGAATACATTCGAACATCTACATTTATGGTAAGTGTACACAACTGTCCTTTCTTAGTTTTGGGGAGAGGCAAATAGATCTATCATTTGGACAAATTCTGCACAAGAACTCATCACAAAAAAGCATGGAAAGTGGATGCTCTATCCTTCAGCTGGAAAAACCTATCAGTCTATGCCTTTCCCCCTCTGCCTCTACTCTCCAAGGTCTTACTAAAAGTCAGACAGGAAAAACAAAAATGATTCTAATTGCTCCGGACTGGCCTCGCCAGCACTGGTACCCGCTTCTAAGGAATATGTCACACCTTCCTCCATGGTACTTGCCTCAAACACCTCACCTATTGTCTCAGCAGAACTGTCAAATTCTGCACACTCTGCTCCAAACTCTGAATCTTGCAACATGGATAATCAACTAATTTCACCAACAACATCTCTCAGTAAACCTGTGATGGATGTCATTTTGGAGGCCATAAGGCCTAGTACTACAAAGTCTTATGCTGATAAATGGAAGAGATTATGTGCTTGGAACCAAGCACAAGGAATAGACACAGCAAAGCCCAATATTCCTCATATTTTGCAATACTTAACTGAGATGCTTCACAAGGGTGCATCTTTTTCTTCAATAAAAATACATGCCTCTGCCATCTCGGCTCATTACAACATAGAGCCTCCCCTCTTTTCTCATCCCCTGCTAAAACGGTACCTCAGAGGGGCCAAAAATTTAAGGCCTCCCAGGAGAGCACCAACTCCTGCATGGGACCTCAATTTTGTGCTGGAAAATCTCACCTTACCTCCTTTTGAACCAGCAGCTACTGCAGAAATTTCTTTCCTGGAAGACAGACTTTCTCTTGGCAATCACTTCAGCTAGAAGGGTTTCGGAACTACAGGCTCTCTTGGCAGTGGAGCCTTTCATTATTTTCTACCAGGACAGGGTGGCACTCAGGACAAATCCTTGTTTTATGCCTAAGGTAGTATCCAGTGTGGCCCTATCCAGACCATTCACCTGCCAACTTTCCTCCCAAATCCGCAGAACAAGGGGGAGTGGATTCTGCATTCATTAGATGTACACAGGCAACTAAGATTCTACTTAAACAGGACAAAATCTCTAAGAAAGTCTGAGCAACTACTGGTGGCATTTGCTGCAGGATCAGAGGGAAGGCTATATCAAAGCAGACTATTTCTAAATGGATAAGCCATTGCATTTGTTTCTGCTACTTGCACCATGGTAAACCTGTGCCCAAGGGGATCAGATCCCATTCCACCAGGGATGCCTCTACTTCAGCAGCTTTTCTCAGATGGGTCCCTACCAGAGACATTCTATAAGCTGCTACTTGGAGCTCTGTTCATACGTTCACAAAAGCATTACCATTTACCTCTCTTTTCTAAATCCAGGGCAGGCTTTGCCACTACAGTCCTACAGGGCCTTATAGCTGCTCCTAATGCTGTTTAGTTCCATCCTCCCATCCATAGCTTTGGGCTTCTACCCAAATGTAATGACTGCAACAGTGAAACACAAAGAACATAGTACAGTTGTGTACACTTACCATAAATGTAGTGTATTCACTGTTGCAGTCTGAATTACCCACCTGCCAGCCCCCTTTCTATACCTTTTCTTTCCTTCACTATACTCAAAAGCCTTTGTGGTGTATTTGCTTTTGGTTGAAGGTAAATTCTGTGTTTTCTAAAGTGCATTTATATATTTATAGTTATATACATATATTTTTGCTCCCCATTTGGGGGGCACCTGATGTCTGGGGCAAGAAAAACTGATCAAAGTGGCATCGGCTGCATGTTTTATACCCCTGATGACCTGACTTCATGGAAGAGGAGACGGCAACCGACACAGAACCCAAGACTTTGTTATTCAGGCCGACTGAGGGCAACCTGCCAGCAGATTACCCAAATGTAATGACTGTAGCAGTGAATACACTCGAACATCTATATTTATGGTAAGTGTACACAACTGTACTTTTAAGTGCTTAATGTTTGTTTTTCCCCAGTTTTTAGCATTGGTTATGTGGGCCGTCGTCGTCTCAGGCCTCTTCTACCCTGTACTCGTCTAACTTTCGTTTTGTCCTGAATGAATCCATTTAAGTTAGGGGATTTGTTTTCTCCCCCCTTTATTTTAGCCCATTTTTAGTTAGAGGGCTCCCTACCCCTCTTTTGCCTTCCTTTTTTCTGAGGTTTCATTGCTTAAGTTAGAGACATCTCCTCGGGCTAGAGGAGATAGTAAGTTAGAGACCTCTCCTCTAGCAGCCCTCCCCCGTATAAAAAAATAAATAAACAACAACTTCTTTCAGGTCTTATCTTTCTGATTATTGGTTAAGTGCCTTACTGTTTTTATAGTACTGGTTAGTTGCTGTTGTGGGTTATTCCTCAGCATGTCTAAAGATTCTGTGAAGGAAGTTAATCTGGGTTTAAGAAGTGCGATTCGTGCACACAAAAGATGTCTTTGATTAATGGGCGCACTAGCTGTGTTTACTGTTTAGGTGCCATTCACCTGCAGGACTCCTGTTTCATCTACCATGGTTTCAGCTCCAGAGTCCTGCAAGAACACAAAAATAAACTTATTGTCAGAGGTTTATTGAAGGGGCATTTGATGTGACTGTTGAAAGGAATCCGGCCTCTAAATCCTTTGATAAGTCAACTAAAGAATCTACTTCCTCGGCTCCAGTTTGTGAGCCGATTTAAGAAACCAGAAAAACATATTGCTTCGAATCCGAAGGTTGTCGGGTCCAAGATGTCTGTCTCCATCAGGTTCAGCTTTGTTGGAACCAATTCAGAGCCAAAAAGGCCTTTGAACCGGTGCGTTCAGTGCCACAATCGCCCCTTCTGCAGTCAGTGGCTGGTAGCCATAGATCCTCTCTGCCTATGTGGAGCGGGTGGTCAAGAGGTTACTTTGGAAACCAGCCCTAGCTAAAATTCTTTCAAGCCAAGCCCAGAAGGAAGTGGAACAGACAACCATATCTGCCTTGTCTTCTGTTCCTCCTCCGACCCGGATGAGTTTGGAGCCAGAGTGACTGGAGGTCCTTGTGGTGGAACCGTCTGGTCCGAAAATCACAACTGGTGTCTCTGTCCCAACTTCCACTCTGATCTCTTCGATGTTGTCTTCTGTCGAGGGATCTTGGAGTCGACACTCCCTTGTCTGTTCCAGGAGGAGAGTCAAACCAGACCCTTGTCGGATCTGACTCTTCCTCTTGGGGCTTTGGCGCAGATGAGTCCGGTGCCCACATCAGACTTTGAGCCATCCTCCTTGGCGCAGGGGAGATCTCCCGGTTCCTTGGATCTGAAGGTTCTCTTGGGCCAGGATCATGGTACCTTCAGGGTGATGTGTGCTGTTCCCCTCCCCCCAGACTGCTTCACCCTCGGCTCCAGCTACTCTTCCCCTGAAAGGACCAGTGTCAACCTCTACACCATCCCTCCAGCCCAAGCGTAGAGAACCAATGCCCCAGGATGCCCCAATGGGCGACCCACTCTGTTCTGAAACCTCCCCAGAGTATCCCTCTGAGGAGGTCCCTCGGAAGAGGACTTTTAAGAGGAAACCTCTAGACTCCCCTGAGTCTGTCACTTCGGATATAGACTTAGAAGATTCAGAAGGGTCCCCACGGTCACCCTCTGAGGAGGTCTCTTTTTCAGGCATCTTTGAGATTGTGAAGCAGAGAGGTGGCTGGAAAGGCCCTCTTCCCTTCTGAAGAAGTCTGTATACCTGGAGGCATTTGACTCTGAATCTTCCACCTCTTGTGTGTCTCCGCCTTTCGACCAGCTCTTTGGTGTAGTCAGTCGAAAGGCGTGCGGCTCTCCAGAATCTGTGGAACCCATCCCGAGGAGACCCAACAAATTTATTACAGCCCCAGATCACAAACAATTCCTGACTAAAGGTATCCCAGTAGATGCTATGTTGGTGGCAGCGGCCACCAAGAAGGAATTAGCCAGAACTTCATCTGTCTATCCACCGAACAAGGAGTCTCGAACAATGGACAGATACGGGAAGCATATGTTTTCTTCAGCGGCTTTTACTCTTAGATCGCTGAACTACTTATCCCACTTTACTCGACTTCAGAGCGATCTCCTCAAGGAGCTGGGAGATACCTTCCAGGGTACTACAGCTGCAGGGGTGCCTGATAAGGTAAACTCTCAGCTTGCGACCTTAAACTCTGTAATAAACTTCTCCATGCACCTCATTTCCTATGTAGTCAATGGAGTGAGTAGTGCATCAGGCACAGGAATAGCTCTGAGGTGACCTTCCTGGATGCCTCTTTGTGAGTTTGCTGAACACTTCAAGTCTTCTTTTATTATTGCCCCTTTTGACGGTTCGTCTTTGTTTGGGCCACAAGTAAAAGAGACTCTTACCAGGTGCGAACAAGAAGGCAAAACTCTGTCTGCCGTGGGAGTACGTTTCTCCGTCCCTACCAGACCTTATCCCAACGGTCAGAAGGGCGGAAAAATGTGATTCCGGAAGTCTCAAAGAGCTTCGCAGGAAGCATGTGGTGAATTTTCCTCCAGGGGCAGTGGGGGAAATAACAATGGAAGATGCCACCCTCGCAGCAGAGGGGGTGTGCAGAATCAGGGCGACAGATATGTTCCCCAGCAGGCCCTTCCAGCGCTCTTGAAAGGAAGCCCACCTTGCCCACCTCTAGAGGTGGTCGGGGGGGGGGTGATTGTCATTGTACCCAAAAGCCTAGCTGAATATCAATCAAGACAAATGGGTATGGTCGATCATAGCCAGGGGATACAACATTCCTTTCTCTCTTCCACCCAGTCCATCAAGATCCATCCCAGACATACCACCCAGTCCAAGGGATCAAGTAACCCTAGAAATCCAAATGTTGCTAGAAAAAAAGAGCTATCCAAGAAGTCCCCGCAGACCAAGCCAGATCCAGAATTTACTCAAGGTTCTTTTTAGTTCCAAAGAAAACGGGGGACTGACTACCAATTTTGGATCTCCGCAAACTGAACAAGGCAGTAAAGAAAGCAAAGTTCCAAATGGTAATACTGCAGTCTATACTCCCTTTTTCTGGGACAAGACAATTGGATGTGCTCAATAGAGCTTCAGGATGCATACTATCACATAAAAATGGACAGGCGATCCAGAAGATATCTACGCTTCTGGCTGGGGAGCCAGTCATTACTGGTTCAGAGCTCTGCCCTTTGGTCTCACTACAGCCCCCTGAGTGTTTACCAAATGCATGGCAGTAGTCACAGCTCACCTGAGAAATCTAGGGTTCTGGGTGTTTCTGTACTTAGACGACTGGCTCTTAACCGCTACCATCAAGCGTCTACTGACCAAGGCAAGAGACACTACCATTCATCTCTTTTCAGAGTTAGGCATTACCATAAATTTCAAAAAATCTGCCTTGTTGCTTTCACAGCATATTACCTTTATAGGAGCAGACTTAAACACAAGAGACATGGTAACAAGACTGCCTCACGAAAGAGTACTGTTGCTGCACCATCAAATATCTGTTGCTCAAGAAGAAGAAAGTAGAGGCGAAGTTTGTTCGCAAGGTACTGGGTTCAATGGCAGCTGCAATAACATTAGTCCCACTGGCACGTCTACACGAGTGTTACAGTGGCTACTCTTTGTTCAGTGGTCCATGCAGGAGTTGCCCATGTCACACAAGATCCTCATTATGGACATCTACAAGAAGGATCTACAATGGTGGCTTCAGTTCATGCAGGTAAGATAGGCAGACTGTTTGTTCTTCCCCAACCCGTAGCTACAGTGATCACGGATGCTTTCCAGATAGGGTGGGGGAGCATTATCTGGGAAAGACTGTCCAAGAGACTTGGCAGGAACACGAATACCACTTGCACATCAACGTCCTAGAGATGAGAGCGGTGCTTCTGTCGTTGCAGGCATTCCAGAGTTCTCTTCCACCAGGTATTATTGCAATTCAGACAGACTATGTCCGTAGTGTGGTATATCAACAACCAGGTCGAACCAAATCTTACCCCATCTGTTGAGAGGCTCAGAGTATGGCTATGGACAATATCTTCTCAACGTTTTCTGATTGCAATGCATATCCTGGGAAAGTCCAGTGTGATAGTGGACAAATTAAGCAGGGCAGTTCTTATGCCTCACGAGTGGTCCCTGAAACAGGAAATTGCGAACCAAATTTTTCGCAAGTGGGGGCAGCCTTGCTGCAATCTCTTTGTCACGTCCATGAACGCCAAATGCAGCAGCTACCTTGCCCTGATCTCCCCTCGGGGGGGGGGGGTCACAAAGGGATGCACTTCTTCACGATTGGCCCCCGGGACTTTTTTATGCATTTTTCCCGTTTCAACTAATACTAGAGTTCTTCAGAAAGCCAAATCGTTGAGTTGCAGGCTAATTCTCATCACTCCTTACTGTTCTCATCAGAGATGGTTCCCCTTCCTATGCCCCATCTTCAAGAGGAGCCTTGGATCCTGGACCCAGTACCGGATCTTCTGACTCGTCAATCAGGAGTACTCCATCCCTCTATTCAAACTCTCAAGCTGACAGCTTGGTTTCTCCACTTCCCATCTTAGCCAGGCTTTCAGACATGTCCTCAGCAGTGCGTCACATTCTCGTTTCATTGCACAAGACTACAACCAGAAAACTTTATGCTAGCAAATGAAAAAGGATTTCTTGTTAGGCTGACAAAAATCATATTGATCCCTTTACAGCTGCTATAACTACAATTCTGGAATTTTTAGCAGAAGCTTTTAATCAAGGGGCAGCTGTGGCCACTATGAGTACAACTAGCTGCTATATCGAACTATCACGTAGGAGACATGGGATCCAGTATAATGTCTCAGGTTATGCAAAGCTTTTCTGAGAGGTGCTTTTCTATTAAGACCTCCAGTAAGAGAACCACCACCTCCATGGGATATAAATTTGGTACTGACTGCTTTAATTCTCTCCCCATTCGAGCCAGCTTCCTCTTGTCCACTAAAGTTCTGATCATGGAAGACTATCTTTTTAACCGCCTTTACTTCAGCTAGGAGGATTTCAGAAATGCAAGCTCTATCTCTCCGTCCTCCCTATTTGATTTTCCACAAAGACAGTCTCTCTCAGAACTAATTCTTCCTTTCTACACAAAGTATGTTTTGAGTCCAATTTAAATCAGTCTGTTGAACTACTTGTCTTTTTCCCCAACTATGGCAACAGGGCAGAATATAAGCTTCACCAATTGGATGTCCAAAGGCAGTTACGCTTCTACTTGCACAGGACAAAGAAGTTTAGAAAATCTGACAAATGTGTCTCATTCTCAGAGAGTAGAAAAGAAACTTCAGTTACAAAAGTCACTTTATCCAAATGGCTTACAGACACCATTACCTATGCATATAGTTCTCAGCATAAGCAGCTTCCAGGAAAAATCTGAGGCCATTCAACTAAAGCTGTCGACTTCCACTGCTTTTCAAGCCAGACTACATTTGGATTCTATTGGTGCTGCAGCCACATGGATCAACCTTCATACCTTTATCACTCATTAAAAAGTAGATGTGGCCTCCCGGAACAGGGCTTCCTTTAGTTCCACTGTTCCAAAGAGTTCATTCCCTTGAGCCACCCAAGAAAGAAGGTACTGGGGATACTGTCCCAAACATCAAGAATGAAGGCGAGATAGGACAACATAACATAAAGAAGTTATGTACTCATCATAACGTTCCATGTTTGTTGTCCATGATCTCGCCTTCATTCTTGCATCCCACTCTCCTTCCCCCTTCTTTGGAGGATCGAGAGGAATTTTTTTTAGAATTGGTCAAATTCTGCGATTCCCTTCATGCCTCATGAGACATGGACAGGGATTATTGTATTTACCCTGGTGGGTTAGATAATCTAGTGATTGGTACTTACAAACGAAATCTGGGTAGCTGTCGCTAGGCAGCATGGGATAGGGTATAGCCTCGAGACAGTAAAAGCTGTCTAGCTTTAGTATGTGGCTGAGGCAGAACCAGTGCTCAGTTCCGAACCCAAACATCAAGAATGAAAGCGAGATCATGGTCAACAATCATAGAACATTATGGTGAGTACATAACTTTTTTTTCCTGGGGACACTTCTGGACTTCTCTTTGCAGAGGGTATTCCTCCCTCCAGAAGAAGTCTCCTTTCTGACAAATTACCTCCAAAGGATTCAACTGAGGGATTGTGTCTCAGCAAGGAAATTCCTGTAAGCCGTGGGGTACATGGCTTCATTTATCCTCAGGGTCCCCCTTGCCAGACTACACATGAGGAAGCTCTAGGGGTACCTCAAGAATTTATGGTGGTAGAGCTCTCAGTCCCTAGAGACAGATTCGCCTGATCCCGTGTCTCAAACTAGAGTTGGCATGGTGGGCACAGGCTTGCTCCCACAATCATGGCCTCCCCTTCAAATTCAGTCCTCAGGGTTACACCCTAACCACAGATGCTTCACAGACAGCCTGAGGGGCTGTCTTCCAGAACCTACAAACCCAGGGAGGATGGGATCTCAGCATCAAGGACAGACATCAGTTGGAAGGAACTCATGGCTGTACAAAAGGGCCTGATGGCCTTCAAGGAAAGATGGACACCAGGAGTCCTGTTAATGAGGACAGACAATACCACAGTAATGTGGTACATAGATAGGGAGGAATGCACTCCTACCCCCTGTGCTGTTTAGCAATGCAAAGGGAAACGGCACACTCTTTGGATCTGCACCTCATAGCACAGTACCTACCAGGAGTTCAGAATTCTCTGGTAGACCGTCTCTGCAGGAATCTGATGGATCCCCAGGAATGGCATCTGCACCCAGAGATTTTTCTGACAGTAACCCAAGCTTGTGGAGTTCCACAGGTGGACTTCTTTGCATCCAAGGAAAACACTCACTTGCAAACTTTCTGCACCAGGAACAAGCAGGAGGCGCCTCTAAAACAGATGCCTTTGCTTTCCCATGGACTTGACTTTTCATTTGTGCATTTGCCCTCGCACCTCTCCTACCTCTGGTCCTTCTCAAGATAAGGGAAGAGGTCCCAAAAGCAATACTGAACTCCAGAGTGGCCCATACAACATTGGTATCCTTTTCTCCTTGAGCTCGCCAACCAGACACTATGGCTTCTGCCTCAGAGGGTAGATCTTCTCTCACAGAATAGGGGAAATGTTGTCCATCCCAATTTGCAGACCCTTAGATGTTCTTCGTGTTTCACTGTTGCAGTCATTACATTTGGGTAATCTGCTGGCAGGTTGCCCTCAGTCGGCCTGATTAACAAAGTCTTGGGTCTTGTGTTGGTTGCTGTTCCTTCTTCCATGACGTCAGGTCGTCAGAGGTATAAAACATGCAGCCGACGCCTTTACACCAGTCTTTCTTGCCCCGCAGTGCCTGAGCACAGGTCGGCCGACTCCTGAAATTTTCGTTTTTGAGTTTCAGAACCGAAGTCTTAAACTAAAAAGCTAAGTAGCCCATTGGGGAAACTTTTTCTTGCTCCTTACTGATGTCAGTAAAAGTTAATAATTGCATTACTTGTGGGAAGCAAATACCTCCATAAGGATTTTCATTTGTACTGTATTCCTTGCCCTAGGCCCTGACCACAATGTACCTTGCTGTCGGTTTTGTGCTAAATTTAATCAACGCACTGTTAAACATCGGTATATTTTTGCTTCTAGATATTTTAGCTCACGTTTTAATTATCCTGAAATGTCGTCTGTTAGCAATCCGACTACTGGAATACCTAAAAAACACAAAGAAAAAGACAGAGAAGCCGTCGAGGTCCAAAACTGACGACGCTTCTCCTAAGCCAGTCGCCGGTTTGCCAGTACTCAGTGAGGCGCTTTCGCAGCCCCTAATGCCCGCTAACTCTGATTCGCAGGCCTCCACTGAGACCCATTCGGAGTCCGGTATGCCGCGAGATACTTCATTTATGGAACCCGCGGATGTCTCTACCTTAGATGGGTCCGGAGCTGCTGTGCAGGCACCTGCTTCTGAGGGTGTTTTCAGGCCTACAGATTTTTATATTAGACCAATGCCATCTTCAAATCTAAGGCCAAAATCTAAATCTAGGTCTAAAAAACTGACGCCTGGGCCACGTGTGCAGGCCCCTATGCCTAAAACACAAATGATCAAAAATGGCTGAAGATTTATTTACTCTGATCAGGGGTAGCCAACCCCCCCCCCCCCTCTAAGAGGCCTAGGCAAGACATTGATTATGAATCTTCTGAACAGGATTCTGTTTCTTCTGACTCTTCTAATGAACAGGATTTGTGTATACCTATTTATGAGGATTCAGATGCAGAAGATTCTATTCCTTCTGCTTCTCCCCCTGCGGATTTTTCTTTTGGGGAAACTTTACATACCTTAAGGGAACATTTCCCCTGGGAAAGTCATGACTTCTCTGAATCTAAAAAGAGATTAGGGATTTTCTTCTTCTTCCTCAGCATAGGCCTTTGGCTATACCTCCTGTTCTAGACATTGTCGATCATGTTTTTTCAGAATCTAGAATGGCTCCTGATTCTCTGCCTCTGTCTCCTTGTAAGACAGACAGATACTACAGGGTTCCTGACATCCACAAATTCCTTTTCAAAAATCCTACTGCAGATCCTGAAACCATTTCTCAGGGTCCCAAGAGCATTAAGGCCTCTACTGGTAAAAATCCTACTCCTTCAGATAGAGATTCCAGGGCGCTGGATAGATGGGGCAAGAAGATTTACACTTCTGCAACCTTGGCAATCAGGGCTTTAAACTGTCAATTTCATATGCTTTAAATATCAACAGCATATCATGGGACTGCTTAAACAGAAAATTATGTTAATTTCGGACTGTGTGGAAAATAAAGATTTACAGGATTTATTACATTCATCTGAACAAGTTGGAAAACATACTTTGCAATGTGGTTTTGATTCTTTGGAGGCCTCTTGCAGGGCTGCTGTAACTGGGTCTGTGCTAAGAAGGCAAAAACTCTGCCTGATCATGTTAAAGCAAAATTGTTGGATGCTCCTTTACAACAGGACCATCTCTTTGGTAATAAGGCTGAAGAAGTTTTAAAAAAGATGGAAGATAAAGCTAAATCTATGCAAACTGTGGAAGATTTTGTACAAGTGCAACCTCCAAGATTTAGTAGGCACTGGCCTACTAAGAACTGGTCCTTTCCATTTCCTTCAAGAGCCACTCAAGTCAAACCCAGATATTCCAAAGGCTCCAGGTTTCAGTCACAAGGGACTTTTAGAACAAAACAGTGGGGTGCCTCCTCCTCCAAATCTGGAAACAAGACACCTCCCTATGGTAAGCAGTCTCAATGACTTCCCTTTACAATTACCAAGCACTTACCTTTTAGCCGCCCCTTTGGGGGGAAAACTGGCACTTCATGCAAGAAATTGGCAACTTATAACCCAGGACAAATGGGTTTTAAATATAGTATCCCAGGGATACAGATTTCATTTCCACACGTTGCCAATCCCAAACGGATGGCCAGACCTGCCCCCAAATCAGTGGGCAGAGGCCCAGAAACAAGTTCAGTCCCTCATGAACATGGGGGCTATTCAACCAGTACCAGAAGAGGAAAAAGGACAAGGTTTCTATTTGACTTTTCCTGGTACCCAGAAAAGACAAATCATGGAGTCCAATTCTGGACTTATCTACTCTAAACACATTTCTGGACATTCCAAAATTCAAGATGCTGACTCTTCAACAGTTACTTTCTGTGCTAGGGAAAGATGCCTGGTTGGTAACTCTAGACTTAAAAGAGGCTTACCTGCATATCCCAGTCAGGGAATCTTGCAGAAGATACCTCCGCTTCAAAGCAGGCTACTTGCATTACCAGTTCTCTGCACTGCCCTTTGGCTTGTCTACTGCGCCCAGGGTCTTCACAAAGTGCCTGGCTCCAGTAATTGCTTTTTGTAGGCAAATAAATATTCAAATATATCCATACCTGGACGATTGTCTAATTCAGGCAGAAAACAGGGACATTCTTCTAAAACATCTGGCGTTTGTAAAAAGGATTCTAACTTGTGTAGGGTACACCATAAACGAAAAGAAATCACAACTGGTACCCTCTCAAAAAATTACTTTCCTGGGTGCAAGCTTGAATACAACTGCCCAGATGGCTTACCTTACACCAGAAAAGCAAATGCATTTGGTAACTTACTTCAAACAGGTGGCCACAAAAACCCAGCTGTCTGCAAGACAAATTCTGCAAGCCTTGGGGTTCATGGCCTCCTGCATTCTTATAATTCCATATGCAAGACTGCATATGAGGAAACTTCAGTGGTACTTAAAAAGTTTATGGAGTCAGCATAGTTACAGCCTGGAAAGAATGATTCCTATCATACCTTGCCTACAACTAGAGTTTCTATGGTGGGCAGAGGCCTGCCACCAAAACAAGGGACTGCCATTCACTCCACCCCCTGATGCCCAAACCCTAACTACAGACTCATCAGACTATGCTTGGGGGGCAGGGGCTCATTTGGCAGGGAAGTGCATTCAGGGCAAGTGGAGCCCAAATCAAATGCACCTTCATATCAATCAAAAAGAGATGCTAGCTGTACAGAATGCATTGACAGCCTTCAAGAACTACCTTCATCCAGAACAATTAATGATAAAGACCGACAACACCACAGTTATGTGGTACATAAACAAGAAGGGGGATACACACTCCTACCCCCTTTGCAGACTGGCCATGACATTGTGGAACACGGCCTTGACCTATCAAATGCAACTACAAGCTCAATTCCTGCCAAGAAAGCTGAATACTCTGGCAGATGAACTAAGCAGAAATCTCATGGACCCACACGAATGGTAACTGGAACCACAGATATTCAAAATGTTGACATGCAAATGGGGGAGTCCAGACATAGATCTTTTTGCCTCACCCCAGAACTATCAGTTGGACAAATTCTGCACAAGAACTCATCACAAAAAAGCCTGGAAAGTGGATGCTCCACCATTCAGCTGGAAAAACCTATCAGTCTATGCTTTTTACCCTCTGCCTCTGCTCTCCAAGTTCTACTAAAAGTCAAACAGGACAAGCCAAAAATTATTGCACTTGTACCCACTCCTGCGCAATGTGTCACACCTTACACCGTGGCACCTGCCTCAGACACCTTACTTATTGTCTCAGCAGAACAACCAAATTCTGCACACTCTGCTCCAAACTTTGAATCTTGCAGTGTGGCTAATCACCTAAATTCACCCTTAGCATCCCTCAGCAAACCTGTGATGGATGTCATTTTTGAGGCAAGAAGGCCTAGTACCAGAAAATCTTATGCTGACAAATGGAAAAGATTCTGTGCCTGGAATCGGTCACAATGGATAAGCACAGCAGAGCCCAATATTCCTCAGATTTTACAATACTTAACTGAGATGCTTCACAAGGGCCTGTCTTTTTCTTCCATAAAAATCCATGCCTCAGCCATTTCAACTCATTACAACACAGAACCCTCCCCTCTTCTCTCATCCTCTGCTAAAGCAGTATCTCAGAGGGGCCAAAAACTTAAGACCACCCAGGAGAGCTCCAACCCCTGCCTGGGACCTCAATTTTGTATTGGAAAAACTCACGCTCCCTCCTTTCGAGCCAGCTGCTACTGCAGACTTAAAATTTCTCTCCTGGAAAACACCTTTCCTTTTAGCAGTCACTTTGGCTAGAAGGATTTCCAAATTACAGGCTCTTATGGCAGTGGAGCCTTTCATTATTTTTCATGCGGACAGGGTGTCTCTCAGGACCAATCCATCCTTCATGCCTAAGGTGGTATCCAGTGTGGCTCTTAATCAGACCATTCGTTTGCCAACTTCCTTTCCCAATCCATAGAACAAGGGGGAGCGGATTCTGCATTCATTGGATGTACACAGACAACTTAGATTTTACTTAAACAGGACAAAATCTCTAAGAAAATCTGAACAACTACTGGTGGCATTTGCTGCAGGGGCAGAGGGAAAGGCTATTTCAAAGCAGACTGTTTCCAAATGGATAAGCCATTGTATTTGTTTTTGCTATATGCACCATGGTAAAACTATCCCAAACATTAGCATTTACCTTTCTTCTCTAAATCCAGAGCTGGCTTTGCCACTGTTGTCCTGCAGGGCCTTATAGGTGGTCCTAATGCTGTATAAATCCATCCGCCCAACCATAGCTTTGGGAATCTACCCAAATGTAATGACTACAACAGTGGAACATGATGAGCATAGTACAGTTGTGTACACTTAACATAAATGCAGATGTTCGAGTGTATTCACTGTTGCAGTCCTGGATGTTCTTCGTGTTTCACTGTTACAGTCATTACATTTGGGTAATCAGTCGGCCTGAATAACAAAGTCTTGGGTCCTGCGTCAGTTGCTGTCTCCTCTTTCAGGTCGTCAGGGGTACAAAACATGCAGGCGAAGCCATTTTATTCAGTCTTTCTTGCTGCGCGGTGCCCGAAGCAGAAGCAGTTCGCAAGTGCCGGTCAGCCGACTCCTGAAATTTTCGCATTCGAGTTTCAGAACCGAAGTCTTCAATTAAAGCTAAGTACCCCGTTGAAACTTTTCTTGCCTTACCAATGTCAGTAAAAGTTAATAATTGCATTACTTGTGGGAAGCAAATACCTCATAAGGATTTTCATTTGTACTGTATTTCTTGCCTAGGCCCAGATCATAACGTGCCTTGCTGTCGGTTTTGTGCTAGATTTAACCAACGTACTATTAAGCGTCTGTATATTTTTGCTTCAAAATATTTTGGATCCAGATTTAATTACCCTGAAATGTCGTCAGATAGCAATCCGACTACCGGAGTTCACAAAAAACGCAGAGAAAGAGAGACAGACCGTCTAGGTCCAAAACCGACGACGAAGCTTCTCCTAAGCCAGTCCCTGGTTCGCTGGTACTCAGATACCCGGTACTTTTGAGTCACAGGCCTCTACCGAGACCCATGCAGAGTCCGGTATGCCGCGAGATTCTCAGAGTATTGAACCCGCAGATGTCTTTCCCTTGGATGGGTCCGGAGCCGCTGAACAGGCACCGGCTTCTGAGGGTGTTTTCAGGCCTCAACATTTTTATATAAAACCAGAGCTGCCTCTACCTCAGCTGCCTTTCTCAGAGGAGTTCCAACCAAAGACATTCTAGAGGCTGCTACTTGGAGCT